>NC_090419.1:10355821-10680833 GCF_036365525.1 Heterodontus francisci
AATACACACTACAGTGTGTTTAATAGTCTGATGAATACACACTACAGTGTATTTAATAGTCTGATGAATACACTCTACAGTGTGTTTAAATACAGTCTGATGAATACTCTCTACAGTGTGTTTAATAGTCTGATGAATACTCTCTACAGTGTGTTTAATAGTCTGATGAATACACTCTACAGTGTGTTTAATAGTCTGATGAATACACTCTACAGTGTGTTTAATAGTCTGATGAATACACTCTACAGTGTGTTTAATAGTCTGATGAATACACTCTACAGTGTGTTTAATAGTCTGATGAATACACTCTACAGTGTGTTTAATAGTCTGATGAATACACTCTACAGTGTGTTTAATAGTCTGATGAATACACTCTACAGTGTGTTTAATAGTCTGATGAATACACTCTGACAGTGTGTTTAATAGTCTGATGAATACACTCTACAGTGTGTTTAATAGTCCTGATGAATACACTCTACAGTGTGTTTAATAGTCTGATGAATACACTCTACAGTGTGTTTAATAGTCTGATGAATACACTCTACAGTGTGTTTAATAGTCTGATGAATACACTCTACAGTGTGTTTAATAGTCTGATGAATACACTCTACAGTGTGTTTAATAGTCTGATGAATACACTCTACAGTGTGTTTAATAGTCTGATGAATACACACTACAGTGTGTTTAATAGTCTGATGAATACACTCTACAGTGTGTTTAATAGTCTGATGAATACACTCTACAGTGTGTTTAATAGTCTGATGAATACACTCTGCAGTGTGTTTAATACAGTCTGATGAATACACTCTACAGTGTGTTTAATAGTCTGATGAATACACTCTGCAGTGTGTTTAATACAGTCTGATGAATACACTCTACAGTGTGTTTAATAGTCTGATGAATACACTCTACAGTGTGTTTAATAGTCTGATGAATACACTCTACAGTGTGTTTAATAGTCTGATGAATACTCTCTACAGTGTGTTTAATAGTCTGATGAATACACTCTACAGTGTGTTTAATAGTCTGATGAATACTCTCTACAGTGTGTTTAATAGTCTGATGAATACACTCTACAGTGTGTTTAATAGTCTGATGAATACACTCTACAGTGTGTTTAATAGTCTGATGAATACACTCTACAGTGTGTTTAATAGTCTGATGAATACACTCTACAGTGTGTTTAATAGTCTGATGAATACACTCTACAGTGTGTTTAATAGTCTGATGAATACACTCTACAGTGTGTTTAATAGTCTGATGAATACACTCTACAGTGTGTTTAATAGTCTGATGAATACACTCTACAGTGTGTTTAATAGTCTGATGAATACACTCTACAGTGTGTTTAATAGTCTGATGAATACACTCTACAGTGTGTTTAATAGTCTGATGAATACACTCTACAGTGTGTTTAATAGTCTGATGAATACACTCTACAGTGTGTTTAATAGTCTGATGAATACACTCTACAGTGTGTTTAATAGTCTGATGAATACACTCTACAGTGTGTTTAATAGTCTGATGAATACACTCTACAGTGTGTTTAATAGTCTGATGAATACACTCTACAGTGTGTTTAATAAGTCTGATGAATACACTCTACAGTGTGTTTAATACAGTCTGATGAATACACTCTACAGTGTGTTTAATAGTCTGATGAATACACTCTACAGTGTGTTTAATAGTCTGATGAATACACTCTACAGTGTGTTTAATAGTCTGATGAATACACTCTACAGTGTGTTTAATACAGTCTGATGAATACACTCTACAGTGTGTTTAATAGTCTGATGAATACACTCTACAGTGTGTTTAATACAGTCTGATGAATACACTCTACAGTGTGTTTAATAGTCTGATGAATACACTCTACAGTGTGTTTAATAGTCTGATGAATACACTCTACAGTGTGTTTAATAGTCTGATGAATACACTCTACAGTGTGTTTAATACAGTCTGATGAATACACTCTACAGTGTGTTTAATAGTCTGATGAATACACTCTACAGTGTGTTTAATAGTCTGATGAATACACTCTACAGTGTGTTTAATAGTCTGATGAATACACTCTACAGTGTGTTTAATACAGTCTGATGAATACACTCTACAGTGTGTTTAATAGTCTGATGAATACACTCTACAGTGTGTTTAATAGTCTGATGAATACACTCTACAGTGTGTTTAATAGTCTGATGAATACACTCTACAGTGTGTTTAATAGTCTGATGAATACACTCTACAGTGTGTTTAATAGTCTGATGAATACACTCTACAGTGTGTTTAATAGTCTGATGAATACACTCTACAGTGTGTTTAATAGTCTGATGAATACACTCTACAGTGTGTTTAATAGTCTGATGAATACACTCTACAGTGTGTTTAATAGTCTGATGAATACACTCTACAGTGTGTTTAATACAGTCTGATGAATACACTCTACAGTGTGTTTAATAGTCTGATGAATACACTCTACAGTGTGTTTAATAAGTCTGATGAATACACTCTACAGTGTGTTTAATAGTCTGATGAATACACTCTACAGTGTGTTTAATACAGTCTGATGAATACACTCTACAGTGTGTTTAATAGTCTGATGAATACACTCTACAGTGTGTTTAATAGTCTGATGAATACACTCTACAGTGTGTTTAATACAGTCTGATGAATACACTCTACAGTGTGTTTAATAGTCTGATGAATACACTCTACAGTGTGTTTAATACAGTCTGATGAATACACTCTACAGTGTGTTTAATAGTCTGATGAATACACTCTGCAGTGTGTTTAATACAGTCTGATGAATACACTCTACAGTGTGTTTAATAGTCTGATGAATACACTCTACAGTGTGTTTAATAGTCTGATGAATACACTCTACAGTGTGTTTAATAGTCTGATGAATACTCTCTACAGTGTGTTTAATAGTCTGATGAATACACTCTACAGTGTGTTTAATAGTCTGATGAATACTCTCTACAGTGTGTTTAATAGTCTGATGAATACACTCTACAGTGTGTTTAATAGTCTGATGAATACTCTCTACAGTGTGTTTAATAGTCTGATGAATACACTCTACAGTGTGTTTAATAGTCTGATGAATACACTCTACAGTGTGTTTAATAGTCTGATGAATACACTCTACAGTGTGTTTAATAGTCTGATGAATACACTCTACAGTGTGTTTAATAGTCTGATGAATACACTCTACAGTGTGTTTAATAGTCTGATGAATACACTCTACAGTGTGTTTAATAGTCTGATGAATACACTCTACAGTGTGTTTAATAGTCTGATGAATACACTCTACAGTGTGTTTAATAGTCTGATGAATACACTCTACAGTGTGTTTAATAGTCTGATGAATACACTCTACAGTGTGTTTAATACTGTCCGATGAATACACTCTACAGTGTGTTTAATAGTCTGATGAATACACTCTACAGTGTGTTTAATAGTCTGATGAATACACTCTACAGTGTGTTTAATAGTCTGATGAATACACTCTACAGTGTGTTTAATACAGTCTGATGAATACACTCGACAGTGTGTTTAATACAGTCTGATGAATACACACGACAGTGTGTTTAATAGTCTGATGAATACACTCTACAGTGTGTTTAATAGTCTGATGAATACACTCTACAGTGTGTTTAATAGTCTGATGAATACACTCTACAGTGTGTTTAATACAGTCTGATGAATACACTCTACAGTGTGTTTAATAGTCTGATGAATACACTCTACAGTGTGTTTAATACAGTCTGATGAATACACTCTACAGTGTGTTTAATAGTCTGATGAATACACTCTACAGTGTGTTTAATAGTCTGATGAATACACTCTACAGTGTGTTTAATAGTCTGATGAATACACTCTACAGTGTGTTTAATACAGTCTGATGAATACACTCTACAGTGTGTTTAATAGTCTGATGAATACACTCTACAGTGTGTTTAATAGTCTGATGAATACACTCTACAGTGTGTTTAATAGTCTGATGAATACACTCTACAGTGTGTTTAATACAGTCTGATGAATACACTCTACAGTGTGTTTAATAGTCTGATGAATACACTCTACAGTGTGTTTAATAGTCTGATGAATACACTCTACAGTGTGTTTAATAGTCTGATGAATACACTCTACAGTGTGTTTAATAGTCTGATGAATACACTCTACAGTGTGTTTAATAGTCTGATGAATACACTCTACAGTGTGTTTAATAGTCTGATGAATACACTCTACAGTGTGTTTAATTGTCTGATGAATACACTCTACAGTGTGTTTAATAGTCTGATGAATACACTCTACAGTGTGTTTAATAGTCTGATGAATACACTCTACAGTGTGTTTAATACAGTCTGATGAATACACTCTACAGTGTGTTTAATAGTCTGATGAATACACTCTACAGTGTGTTTAATACAGTCTGATGAATACACTCTACAGTGTGTTTAATACAGTCTGATGAATACACTCTACAGTGTGTTTAATACAGTGTGATGAATACACTCTACAGTGTGTTTAATAGTCTGATGAATACACTCTACAGTGTGTTTAATAGTCTGATGAATACACTCGACAGTGTGTTTAATACAGTCTGATGAATACACTCTACAGTGTGTTTAATAGTCTGATGAATACACTCTACAGTGTGTTCAATACAGTCTGATGAATACACTCTACAGTGTGTTTAATAGTCTGATGAATACACTCTACAGTGTGTTTAATACAGTCTGATGAATACACACTACAGTGTGTTTAATAGTCTGATGAATACACTCTAGTGTGTTTAATACAGTCTGATGAATACACTCTACAGTGTGTTTAATACAGTCTGATGAATACACTCTACAGTGTGTTTAATAGTCTGATGAATACACTCTACAGTGTGTTTAATACAGTCTGATGAATACACACTACAGTGTGTTTAATAGTCTGATGAATACACTCTAGTGTGTTTAATAGTCTGATGAATACACACTACAGTGTGTTTAATAGTCTGATGAATACACTCTACAGTGTGTTTAATACAGTCTGATGAATACACACTACAGTGTGTTTAATAGTCTGATGAATACACTCTAGTGTGTTTAATAGTCTGATGAATACACACTACAGTGTGTTTAATAGTCTGATGAATACACTCTACAGTGTGTTTAATACAGTCTGATGAATACACTCTACAGTGTGTTTAATAGTCTGATGAATACACTCTACAGTGTGTTTAATACAGTCTGATGAATACACACTACAGTGTGTTTAATAGTCTGATGAATACACTCTAGTGTGTTTAATAGTCTGATGAATACACACTACAGTGTGTTTAATAGTCTGATGAATACACTCTACAGTGTGTTTAATACAGTCTGATGAATACACTCTACAGTGTGTTTAATACAGTCTGATGAATACACTCTACAGTGTGTTTAATAGTCTGATGAATACACTCTACAGTGTGTTCAATAGTCTGATGAATACACTCTACAGTGTGTTTAATAGTCTGATGAATACACTCTACAGTGTGTTTAATAGTCTGATGAATACACTCTACAGTGTGTTTAATAGTCTGATGAATACACTCTAGTGTGTTTAATAGTCTGATGAATACACTCTACAGTGTGTTTAATAGTCTGATGAATACACTCTACAGTGTGTTTAATAGTCTGATGAATACACTCTAGTGTGTTTATAGTCTGATGAATACACTCTAGTGTGTTTAATAGTCTGATGAATACACTCTAGTGTGTTTAATAGTCTGATGAATACACTCTACAGTGTGTTTAATAGTCTGATGAATACACACTACAGTGTGTTTAATAGTCTGATGAATACACTCTAGTGTGTTTAATAGTCTGATGAATACACTCTACAGTGTGTTTAATAGTCTGATGAATACACTCTACAGTGTGTTTAATAGTCTGATGAATACACTCTACAGTGTGTTTAATAGTCTGATGAATACACACTACAGTGTGTTTAATAGTCTGATGAATACACTCTACAGTGTGTTTCATACAGTCTGATGAATACACTCTACAGTGTGTTTAATAGTCTGATGAATACACTCTACAGTGTGTTTAATAGTCTGATGAATACACTCGACAGTGTGTTTAATAGTCTGATGAATACACTCTACAGTGTGTTTAATAGTCTGATGAATACACTCTACAGTGTGTTTAATAGTCTGATGAATACACTCTACAGTGTGTTTAATAGTCTGATGAATACACTCTACAGTGTGTTTAATAGTCTGATGAATACACTCTACAGTGTGTTTAATAGTCTGATGAATACACTCTACAGTGTGTTTAATAGTCTGATGAATACACTCTACAGTGTGTTTAATAGTCTGATGAATACACTCTACAGTGTGTTTAATAGTCTGATGAATACACTCTACAGTGTGTTTAATAGTCTGATGAATACACTCTCCAGTGTGTTTAATAGTCTGATGAATACACTCTACAGTGTGTTTAATACAGACTGATGAATACACTCTACAGTATGTTTAATAGTCTGATGAATACACTCTACAGTGTGTTTAATAGTCTGATGAATACACTCTACAGTGTGTTTAATAGTCTGATGAATACACTCTACAGTGTGTTTAATACAGTCTGATGAATACACTCTACAGTGTGTTTAATAGTCTGATGAATACTCTCTACAGTGTGTTTAATAGTCTGATGAATACACTCTACAGTGTGTTTAATAGTCTGATGAATACACTCTACATTGTGTTTAATACAGTCTGATGAATACACTCTACAGTGTGTTTAATAGTCTGATGAATACTCTCTACAGTGTGTTTAATAGTCTGATGAATACACTCTACAGTGTGTTTAATAGTCTGATGAATACACTCTACAGTGTGTTTAATAGTCTGATGAATACACTCTACAGTGTGTTTAATACAGTCTGATGAATACACTCTACAGTGTGTTTAATACAGTCTGATGAATACACTCTACAGTGTGTTTAATACAGTCTGATGAATACACTCTACAGTGTGTTTAATAGTCTGATGAATACACTCTACAGTGTGTTTAATAGTCTGATGAATACACTCTACAGTGTGTTTAATAGTCTGATGAATACACTCGACAGTGTGTTTAATACAGTCTGATGAATACACTCTACAGTGTGTTTAATAGTCTGATGA
Organism: Heterodontus francisci; assembly: GCF_036365525.1. Lineage (NCBI taxonomy): Eukaryota > Metazoa > Chordata > Chondrichthyes > Heterodontiformes > Heterodontidae > Heterodontus > Heterodontus francisci. The sequence goes on from NC_090419.1 coordinate 10,362,990, forward strand.
ATACACTCTACAGTGTGTTTAATACAGTCTGATGAATACACTCTACAGTGTGTTTAATAGTCTGATGAATACACTCTACAGTGTGTTTAATAGTCTGATGAATACACTCTACAGTGTGTTTAATAGTCTGATGAATACACACTACAGTGTGTTTAATACAGTCTGATGAATACACTCTACAGTGTGTTTAATACAGTCTGATGAATACACTCTACAGTGTGTTTCATACAGTCTGATGAATACACTCTACAGTGTGTTTAATAGTCTGATGAATACACTCTACAGTGTGTTTAATAGTCTGATGAATACACTCGACAGTGTGTTTAATAGTCTGATGAATACACTCTACAGTGTGTTTAATAGTCTGATGAATACACTCTACAGCGTGTTTAATAGTCTGATGAATACACTCTACAGTGTGTTTAATAGTCTGATGAATACACTCTACAGTGTGTTTAATAGTCTGATGAATACACTCTACAGTGTGTTTAATAGTCTGATGAATACACTCTACAGTGTGTTTAATACAGTCTGATGAATACACTCTACAGTATGTTTAATAGTCTGATGAATACACTCTACAGTGTGTTTAATAGTCTGATGAATACACTCTACAGTGTGTTTTAATACAGTCTGATGAATACACACTACAGTGTGTTTAATAGTCTGATGAATACACTCTACAGTGTGTTTAATAGTCTGATGAATACACTCTACAGTGTGTTTAATAGTCTGATGAATACATTCTACAGTGTGTTTAATAGTCTGATGAATACACTCTACAGTGTGTTTAATAGTCTGATGAATACACTCTACAGTGTGTTTAATAGTCTGATGAATACACTCTACAGTGTGTTTAATAGTCTGATGAATACACTCTACAGTGTGTTTAATACAGTCTGATGAATACACTCTACAGTGTGTTTAATAGTCTGATGAATACACTCTACAGTGTGTTTAATAGTCTGATGAATACACTCTACAGTGTGTTTAATACAGTCTGATGAATACACTCTACAGTGTGTTTAATAGTCTGATGAATACTCTCTACAGTGTGTTTAATAGTCTGATGAATACACTCTACAGTGTGTTTAATAGTCTGATGAATACACTCTACAGTGTGTTTAATAGTCTGATGAATACACTCTACAGTGTGTTTAATAGTCTGATGAATACACTCTACAGTGTGTTTAATAGTCTGATGAATACTCTCTACAGTGTGTTTAATAGTCTGATGAATACACTCTACAGTGTGTTTAATAGTCTGATGAATACACTCTACAGTGTGTTTAATAGTCTGATGAATACACTCTACAGTGTGTTTAATAGTCTGATGAATACACTCTACAGTGTGTTTAATAGTCTGATGAATACACTCTACAGTGTGTTTAATACAGTCTGATTTCTAACAGTGTGTTTAATACAGTCTGATGAATACACTCTACAGTGTGTTTAATACAGTCTGATGAATACACTCTACAGTGTGTTTAATAGTCTGATGAATACACTCTACAGTGTGTTTAATAGTCTGATGAATACACTCTACAGTGTGTTTAATAGTCTGATGAATACACTCTACAGTGTGTTTAATACAGTCTGATGAATACACTCTACAGTGTGTTTAATAGTCTGATGAATACTCTCTACAGTGTGTTTAATAGTCTGATGAATACACTCTACAGTGTGTTTAATAGTCTGATGAATACACTCTACATTGTGTTTAATACAGTCTGATGAATACACTCTACAGTGTGTTTAATAGTCTGATGAATACTCTCTACAGTGTGTTTAATAGTCTGATGAATACACTCTACAGTGTGTTTAATAGTCTGATGAATACACTCTACAGTGTGTTTAATAGTCTGATGAATACACTCTACAGTGTGTTTAATACAGTCTGATGAATACACTCTACAGTATGTTTAATAGTCTGATGAATACACTCTACAGTGTGTTTAATAGTCTGATGAATACACTCTACAGTGTGTTTAATAGTCTGATGAATACACTCTACAGTGTGTTTAATACAGTCTGATGAATACACTCTACAGTGTGTTTAATAGTCTGATGAATACTCTCTACAGTGTGTTTAATAGTCTGATGAATACACTCTACAGTGTGTTTAATAGTCTGATGAATACACTCTACATTGTGTTTAATACAGTCTGATGAATACACTCTACAGTGTGTTTAATAGTCTGATGAATACTCTCTACAGTGTGTTTAATAGTCTGATGAATACACTCTACAGTGTGTTTAATAGTCTGATGAATACACTCTACAGTGTGTTTAATAGTCTGATGAATACACTCTACAGTGTGTTTAATACAGTCTGATGAATACACTCTACAGTGTGTTTAATACAGTCTGATGAATACACTCTACAGTGTGTTTAATACAGTCTGATGAATACACTCTACAGTGTGTTTAATAGTCTGATGAATACACTCTACAGTGTGTTTAATAGTCTGATGAATACACTCTACAGTGTGTTTAATAGTCTGATGAATACACTCGACAGTGTGTTTAATCAGTCTGATGATACACTCTGTTAATCTACAGTGTGTTTAATACAGTCTGATGAATACACTCTACAGTGTGTTTAATAGTCTGATGAATACACTCTACAGTGTGTTTAATAGTCTGATGAATACACTCTACAGTGTGTTTAATAGTCTGATGAATACACACTACAGTGTGTTTAATACAGTCTGATGAATACACTCTACAGTGTGTTTAATACAGTCTGATGAATACACTCTACAGTGTGTTTCATACAGTCTGATGAATACACTCTACAGTGTGTTTAATAGTCTGATGAATACACTCTACAGTGTGTTTAATAGTCTGATGAATACACTCGACAGTGTGTTTAATAGTCTGATGAATACACTCTACAGTGTGTTTAATAGTCTGATGAATACACTCTACAGCGTGTTTAATAGTCTGATGAATACACTCTACAGTGTGTTTAATAGTCTGATGAATACACTCTACAGTGTGTTTAATAGTCTGATGAATACACTCTACAGTGTGTTTAATAGTCTGATGAATACACTCTACAGTGTGTTTAATACAGTCTGATGAATACACTCTACAGTATGTTTAATAGTCTGATGAATACACTCTACAGTGTGTTTAATAGTCTGATGAATACACTCTACAGTGTGTTTAATACAGTCTGATGAATACACACTACAGTGTGTTTAATAGTCTGATGAATACACTCTACAGTGTGTTTAATAGTCTGATGAATACACTCTACAGTGTGTTTAATAGTCTGATGAATACACTCTACAGTGTGTTTAATAGTCTGATGAATACACTCTACAGTGTGTTTAATAGTCTGATGAATACACTCTACAGTGTGTTTAATAGTCTGATGAATACACTCTACAGTGTGTTTAATAGTCTGATGAATACACTCTACAGTGTGTTTAATACAGTCTGATGAATACACTCTACAGTGTGTTTAATAGTCTGATGAATACACTCTACAGTGTGTTTAATAGTCTGATGAATACACTCTACAGTGTGTTTAATACAGTCTGATGAATACACTCTACAGTGTGTTTAATAGTCTGATGAATACTCTCTACAGTGTGTTTAATAGTCTGATGAATACACTCTACAGTGTGTTTAATAGTCTGATGAATACACTCTACAGTGTGTTTAATAGTCTGATGAATACACTCTACAGTGTGTTTAATAGTCTGATGAATACACTCTACAGTGTGTTTAATAGTCTGATGAATACTCTCTACAGTGTGTTTAATAGTCTGATGAATACACTCTACAGTGTGTTTAATAGTCTGATGAATACACTCTACAGTGTGTTTAATAGTCTGATGAATACACTCTACAGTGTGTTTAATAGTCTGATGAATACACTCTACAGTGTGTTTAATAGTCTGATGAATACACTCTACAGTGTGTTTAATACAGTCTGATGAATACACTCTACAGTGTGTTTAATACAGTCTGATGAATACACTCTACAGTGTGTTTAATACAGTCTGATGAATACACTCTACAGTGTGTTTAATAGTCTGATGAATACACTCTACAGTGTGTTTAATAGTCTGATGAATACACTCTACAGTGTGTTTAATAGTCTGATGAATACACTCTACAGTGTGTTTAATACAGTCTGATGAATACACTCTACAGTGTGTTTAATAGTCTGATGAATACTCTCTACAGTGTGTTTAATAGTCTGATGAATACACTCTACAGTGTGTTTAATAGTCTGATGAATACACTCTACATTGTGTTTAATACAGTCTGATGAATACACTCTACAGTGTGTTTAATAGTCTGATGAATACTCTCTACAGTGTGTTTAATAGTCTGATGAATACACTCTACAGTGTGTTTAATAGTCTGATGAATACACTCTACAGTGTGTTTAATAGTCTGATGAATACACTCTACAGTGTGTTTAATACAGTCTGATGAATACACTCTACAGTATGTTTAATAGTCTGATGAATACACTCTACAGTGTGTTTAATAGTCTGATGAATACACTCTACAGTGTGTTTAATAGTCTGATGAATACACTCTACAGTGTGTTTAATACAGTCTGATGAATACACTCTACAGTGTGTTTAATAGTCTGATGAATACTCTCTACAGTGTGTTTAATAGTCTGATGAATACACTCTACAGTGTGTTTAATAGTCTGATGAATACACTCTACATTGTGTTTAATACAGTCTGATGAATACACTCTACAGTGTGTTTAATAGTCTGATGAATACTCTCTACAGTGTGTTTAATAGTCTGATGAATACACTCTACAGTGTGTTTAATAGTCTGATGAATACACTCTACAGTGTGTTTAATAGTCTGATGAATACACTCTACAGTGTGTTTAATACAGTCTGATGAATACACTCTACAGTGTGTTTAATACAGTCTGATGAATACACTCTACAGTGTGTTTAATACAGTCTGATGAATACACTCTACAGTGTGTTTAATAGTCTGATGAATACACTCTACAGTGTGTTTAATAGTCTGATGAATACACTCTACAGTGTGTTTAATAGTCTGATGAATACACTCGACAGTGTGTTTAATACAGTCTGATGAATACACTCTACAGTGTGTTTAATAGTCTGATGAATACACTCTACAGTGTGTTTAATACAGTCTGATGAATACACTCTACAGTGTGTTTAATAGTCTGATGAATACACTCTACAGTGTGTTTAATAGTCTGATGAATACACTCTACAGTGTGTTTAATAGTCTGATGAATACACACTACAGTGTGTTTAATACAGTCTGATGAATACACTCTACAGTGTGTTTAATAGTCTGATGAATACACTCTACAGTGTGTTTAATAGTCTGATGAATACACTCTACAGTGTGTTTAATAGTCTGATGAATACACTCTACAGTGTGTTTAATAGTCTGATGAATACACTCTACAGTGTGTTTAATAGTCTGATGAATACACACTACAGTGTGTTTAATACAGTCTGATGAATACACTCTACAGTGTGTTTAATAGTCTGATGAATACACTCTACAGTGTGTTTAATAGTCTGATGAATACACTCTACAGTGTGTTTAATAGTCTGATGAATACACTCTACAGTGTGTTTAATAGTCTGATGAATACACTCTACAGTGTGTTTAATAGTCTGATGAATACACACTACAGTGTGTTTAATACAGTCTGATGAATACACTCTACAGTGTGTTTCATACAGTCTGATGAATACACTCTACAGTGTGTTTAATAGTCTGATGAATACACTCTACAGTGTGTTTAATAGTCTGATGAATACACTCGACAGTGTGTTTAATAGTCTGATGAATACACTCTACAGTGTGTTTAATAGTCTGATGAATACACTCTACAGCGTGTTTAATAGTCTGATGAATACACTCTACAGTGTGTTTAATAGTCTGATGAATACACTCTACAGTGTGTTTAATAGTCTGATGAATACACTCTACAGTGTGTTTAATAGTCTGATGAATACACTCTACAGTGTGTTTAATACAGTCTGATGAATACACTCTACAGTATGTTTAATAGTCTGATGAATACACTCTACAGTGTGTTTAATAGTCTGATGAATACACTCTACAGTGTGTTTAATACAGTCTGATGAATACACACTACAGTGTGTTTAATAGTCTGATGAATACACTCTACAGTGTGTTTAATAGTCTGATGAATACACTCTACAGTGTGTTTAATAGTCTGATGAATACACTCTACAGTGTGTTTAATAGTCTGATGAATACACTCTACAGTGTGTTTAATAGTCTGATGAATACACTCTACAGTGTGTTTAATAGTCTGATGAATACACTCTACAGTGTGTTTAATAGTCTGATGAATACACTCTACAGTGTGTTTAATACAGTCTGATGAATACACTCTACAGTGTGTTTAATAGTCTGATGAATACACTCTACAGTGTGTTTAATAGTCTGATGAATACACTCTACAGTGTGTTTAATACAGTCTGATGAATACACTCTACAGTGTGTTTAATAGTCTGATGAATACTCTCTACAGTGTGTTTAATAGTCTGATGAATACACTCTACAGTGTGTTTAATAGTCTGATGAATACACTCTACAGTGTGTTTAATAGTCTGATGAATACACTCTACAGTGTGTTTAATAGTCTGATGAATACACTCTACAGTGTGTTTAATAGTCTGATGAATACTCTCTACAGTGTGTTTAATAGTCTGATGAATACACTCTACAGTGTGTTTAATAGTCTGATGAATACACTCTACAGTGTGTTTAATAGTCTGATGAATACACTCTACAGTGTGTTTAATAGTCTGATGAATACACTCTACAGTGTGTTTAATAGTCTGATGAATACACTCTACAGTGTGTTTAATACAGTCTGATGAATACACTCTACAGTGTGTTTAATACAGTCTGATGAATACACTCTACAGTGTGTTTAATACAGTCTGATGAATACACTCTACAGTGTGTTTAATAGTCTGATGAATACACTCTACAGTGTGTTTAATAGTCTGATGAATACACTCTACAGTGTGTTTAATAGTCTGATGAATACTCTCTACAGTGTGTTTAATAGTCTGATGAATACACTCTACAGTGTGTTTAATAGTCTGATGAATACACTCTACATTGTGTTTAATACAGTCTGATGAATACACTCTACAGTGTGTTTAATAGTCTGATGAATACTCTCTACAGTGTGTTTAATAGTCTGATGAATACACTCTACAGTGTGTTTAATAGTCTGATGAATACACTCTACAGTGTGTTTAATAGTCTGATGAATACACTCTACAGTGTGTTTAATACAGTCTGATGAATACACTCTACAGTGTGTTTAATACAGTCTGATGAATACACTCTACAGTGTGTTTAATACAGTCTGATGAATACACTCTACAGTGTGTTTAATAGTCTGATGAATACACTCTACAGTGTGTTTAATAGTCTGATGAATACACTCTACAGTGTGTTTAATAGTCTGATGAATACACTCGACAGTGTGTTTAATACAGTCTGATGAATACACTCTACAGTGTGTTTAATAGTCTGATGAATACACTCTACAGTGTGTTTAATACAGTCTGATGAATACACTCTACAGTGTGTTTAATAGTCTGATGAATACACTCTACAGTGTGTTTAATAGTCTGATGAATACACTCTACAGTGTGTTTAATAGTCTGATGAATACACACTACAGTGTGTTTAATACAGTCTGATGAATACACTCTACAGTGTGTTTAATACAGTCTGATGAATACACTCTACAGTGTGTTTCATACAGTCTGATGAATACACTCTACAGTGTGTTTAATAGTCTGATGAATACACTCTACAGTGTGTTTAATAGTCTGATGAATACACTCGACAGTGTGTTTAATAGTCTGATGAATACACTCTACAGTGTGTTTAATAGTCTGATGAATACACTCTACAGTGTGTTTAATAGTCTGATGAATACACTCTACAGTGTGTTTAATAGTCTGATGAATACACTCTACAGTGTGTTTAATAGTCTGATGAATACACTCTACAGTGTGTTTAATAGTCTGATGAATACACTCTACAGTGTGTTTAATACAGTCTGATGAATACACTCTACAGTATGTTTAATAGTCTGATGAATACACTCTACAGTGTGTTTAATAGTCTGATGAATACACTCTACAGTGTGTTTAATACAGTCTGATGAATACACACTACAGTGTGTTTAATAGTCTGATGAATACACTCTACAGTGTGTTTAATAGTCTGATGAATACACTCTACAGTGTGTTTAATAGTCTGATGAATACACTCTACAGTGTGTTTAATAGTCTGATGAATACACTCTACAGTGTGTTTAATAGTCTGATGAATACACTCTACAGTGTGTTTAATAGTCTGATGAATACACTCTACAGTGTGTTTAATAGTCTGATGAATACACTCTACAGTGTGTTTAATAGTCTGATGAATACACTCTACAGTGTGTTTAATACAGTCTGATGAATACACTCTACAGTGTGTTTAATAGTCTGATGAATACTCTCTACAGTGTGTTTAATAGTCTGATGAATACACTCTACAGTGTGTTTAATACAGTCTGATGAATACACTCTACAGTGTGTTTAATACAGTCTGATGAATACACTCTACAGTGTGTTTAATAGTCTGATGAATACACTCTACAGTGTGTTTAATAGTCTGATGAATACACTCTACAGTGTGTTTAATAGTCTGATGAATACACTCGACAGTGTGTTTAATACAGTCTGATGAATACACTCTACAGTGTGTTTAATAGTCTGATGAATACACTCTACAGTGTGTTTAATACAGTCTGATGAATACACTCTACAGTGTGTTTAATAGTCTGATGAATACACTCTACAGTGTGTTTAATAGTCTGATGAATACACTCTACAGTGTGTTTAATAGTCTGATGAATACACACTACAGTGTGTTTAATACAGTCTGATGAATACACTCTACAGTGTGTTTAATACAGTCTGATGAATACACTCTACAGTGTGTTTCATACAGTCTGATGAATACACTCTACAGTGTGTTTAATAGTCTGATGAATACACTCTACAGTGTGTTTAATAGTCTGATGAATACACTCGACAGTGTGTTTAATAGTCTGATGAATACACTCTACAGTGTGTTTAATAGTCTGATGAATACACTCTACAGCGTGTTTAATAGTCTGATGAATACACTCTACAGTGTGTTTAATAGTCTGATGAATACACTCTACAGTGTGTTTAATAGTCTGATGAATACACTCTACAGTGTGTTTAATAGTCTGATGAATACACTCTACAGTGTGTTTAATACAGTCTGATGAATACACTCTACAGTATGTTTAATAGTCTGATGAATACACTCTACAGTGTGTTTAATAGTCTGATGAATACACTCTACAGTGTGTTTAATACAGTCTGATGAATACACACTACAGTGTGTTTAATAGTCTGATGAATACACTCTACAGTGTGTTTAATAGTCTGATGAATACACTCTACAGTGTGTTTAATAGTCTGATGAATACACTCTACAGTGTGTTTAATAGTCTGATGAATACACTCTACAGTGTGTTTAATAGTCTGATGAATACACTCTACAGTGTGTTTAATAGTCTGATGAATACACTCTACAGTGTGTTTAATAGTCTGATGAATACACTCTACAGTGTGTTTAATACAGTCTGATGAATACACTCTACAGTGTGTTTAATAGTCTGATGAATACACTCTACAGTGTGTTTAATAGTCTGATGAATACACTCTACAGTGTGTTTAATACAGTCTGATGAATACACTCTACAGTGTGTTTAATAGTCTGATGAATACTCTCTACAGTGTGTTTAATAGTCTGATGAATACACTCTACAGTGTGTTTAATAGTCTGATGAATACACTCTACAGTGTGTTTAATAGTCTGATGAATACACTCTACAGTGTGTTTAATAGTCTGATGAATACACTCTACAGTGTGTTTAATAGTCTGATGAATACACTCTACAGTGTGTTTAATAGTCTGATGAATACACTCTACAGTGTGTTTAATAGTCTGATGAATACACTCTACAGTGTGTTTAATAGTCTGATGAATACACTCTACAGTGTGTTTAATAGTCTGATGAATACACTCTACAGTGTGTTTAATACAGTCTGATGAATACACTCTACAGTGTGTTTAATACAGTCTGATGAATACACTCTACAGTGTGTTTAATACAGTCTGATGAATACACTCTACAGTGTGTTTAATAGTCTGATGAATACACTCTACAGTGTGTTTAATAGTCTGATGAATACACTCTACAGTGTGTTTAATAGTCTGATGAATACACTCTACAGTGTGTTTAATACAGTCTGATGAATACACTCTACAGTGTGTTTAATAGTCTGATGAATACTCTCTACAGTGTGTTTAATAGTCTGATGAATACACTCTACAGTGTGTTTAATAGTCTGATGAATACACTCTACATTGTGTTTAATACAGTCTGATGAATACACTCTACAGTGTGTTTAATAGTCTGATGAATACTCTCTACAGTGTGTTTAATAGTCTGATGAATACACTCTACAGTGTGTTTAATAGTCTGATGAATACACTCTACAGTGTGTTTAATAGTCTGATGAATACACTCTACAGTGTGTTTAATACAGTCTGATGAATACACTCTACAGTGTGTTTAATACAGTCTGATGAATACACTCTACAGTGTGTTTAATACAGTCTGATGAATACACTCTACAGTGTGTTTAATAGTCTGATGAATACACTCTACAGTGTGTTTAATAGTCTGATGAATACACTCTACAGTGTGTTTAATAGTCTGATGAATACACTCGACAGTGTGTTTAATACAGTCTGATGAATACACTCTACAGTGTGTTTAATAGTCTGATGAATACACTCTACAGTGTGTTTAATACAGTCTGATGAATACACTCTACAGTGTGTTTAATAGTCTGATGAATACACTCTACAGTGTGTTTAATAGTCTGATGAATACACTCTACAGTGTGTTTAATAGTCTGATGAATACACACTACAGTGTGTTTAATACAGTCTGATGAATACACTCTACAGTGTGTTTAATACAGTCTGATGAATACACTCTACAGTGTGTTTCATACAGTCTGATGAATACACTCTACAGTGTGTTTAATAGTCTGATGAATACACTCTACAGTGTGTTTAATAGTCTGATGAATACACTCGACAGTGTGTTTAATAGTCTGATGAATACACTCTACAGTGTGTTTAATAGTCTGATGAATACACTCTACAGTGTGTTTAATAGTCTGATGAATACACTCTACAGTGTGTTTAATAGTCTGATGAATACACTCTACAGTGTGTTTAATAGTCTGATGAATACACTCTACAGTGTGTTTAATAGTCTGATGAATACACTCTACAGTGTGTTTAATACAGTCTGATGAATACACTCTACAGTATGTTTAATAGTCTGATGAATACACTCTACAGTGTGTTTAATAGTCTGATGAATACACTCTACAGTGTGTTTAATACAGTCTGATGAATACACACTACAGTGTGTTTAATAGTCTGATGAATACACTCTACAGTGTGTTTAATAGTCTGATGAATACACTCTACAGTGTGTTTAATAGTCTGATGAATACACTCTACAGTGTGTTTAATAGTCTGATGAATACACTCTACAGTGTGTTTAATAGTCTGATGAATACACTCTACAGTGTGTTTAATAGTCTGATGAATACACTCTACAGTGTGTTTAATAGTCTGATGAATACACTCTACAGTGTGTTTAATACAGTCTGATGAATACACTCTACAGTGTGTTTAATAGTCTGATGAATACACTCTACAGTGTGTTTAATAGTCTGATGAATACACTCTACAGTGTGTTTAATACAGTCTGATGAATACACTCTACAGTGTGTTTAATAGTCTGATGAATACTCTCTACAGTGTGTTTAATAGTCTGATGAATACACTCTACAGTGTGTTTAATAGTCTGATGAATACACTCTACAGTGTGTTTAATAGTCTGATGAATACACTCTACAGTGTGTTTAATAGTCTGATGAATACACTCTACAGTGTGTTTAATAGTCTGATGAATACTCTCTACAGTGTGTTTAATAGTCTGATGAATACACTCTACAGTGTGTTTAATAGTCTGATGAATACACTCTACAGTGTGTTTAATAGTCTGATGAATACACTCTACAGTGTGTTTAATAGTCTGATGAATACACTCTACAGTGTGTTTAATAGTCTGATGAATACACTCTACAGTGTGTTTAATACAGTCTGATGAATACACTCTACAGTGTGTTTAATACAGTCTGATGAATACACTCTACAGTGTGTTTAATACAGTCTGATGAATACACTCTACAGTGTGTTTAATAGTCTGATGAATACACTCTACAGTGTGTTTAATAGTCTGATGAATACACTCTACAGTGTGTTTAATAGTCTGATGAATACACTCGACAGTGTGTTTAATACAGTCTGATGAATACACTCTACAGTGTGTTTAATAGTCTGATGAATACTCTCTACAGTGTGTTTAATAGTCTGATGAATACACTCTACAGTGTGTTTAATAGTCTGATGAATACACTCTACAGTGTGTTTAATAGTCTGATGAATACACACTACAGTGTGTTTAATAGTCTGATGAATACACTCTACAGTGTGTTTAATAGTCTGATGAATACTCTCTACAGTGTGTTTAATAGTCTGATGAATACACTCTACAGTGTGTTTAATAGTCTGATGAATACACTCTACAGTGTGTTTAATAGTCTGATGAATACACTCTACAGTGTGTTTAATAGTCTGATGAATACACTCTACAGTGTGTTTAATAGTCTGAATACTCTCTACAGTGTGTTTAATAGTCTGATGAATACACTCTACAGTGTGTTTAATAGTCTGATGAATACACTCTACAGTGTGTTTAATAGTCTGATGAATACACTCTACAGTGTGTTTAATAGTCTGATGAATACACTCTACAGTGTGTTTAATAGTCTGATGAATACACTCTACAGTGTGTTTAATAGTCTGATGAATACACTCTACAGTGTGTTTAATAGTCTGATGAATACACTCTACAGTGTGTTTAATAGTCTGATGAATACACTCTACAGTGTGTTTAATAGTCTGATGAATACACTCTACAGTGTGTTTAATAGTCTGATGAATACACACTACAGTGTGTTTAATAGTCTGATGAATACACTCTACAGTGTGTTTAATAGTCTGATGAATACACTCTACAGTGTGTTTAATAGTCTGATGAATACACTCTACAGTGTGTTTAATAGTCTGATGAATACACTCTACAGTGTGTTTAATAGTCTGATGAATACACTCTACAGTGTGTTTAATAGTCTGATGAATACACTCTACAGTGTGTTTAATAGTCTGATGAATACACTCTACAGTGTGTTTAATAGTCTGATGAATACACTCTACAGTGTGTTTAATAGTCTGATGAATACACTCTACAGTGTGTTTAATAGTCTGATGAATACACTCTGCAGTGTGTTTAATAGTCTGATGAATACACTCTACAGTGTGTTTAATAGTCTGATGAATACACTCTACAGTGTGTTTAATAGTCTGATGAATACACTCTACAGTGTGTTTAATAGTCTGATGAATACACTCTACAGTGTGTTTAATAGTCTGATGAATACACTCTACAGTGTGTTTAATAGTCTGATGAATACACTCTACAGTGTGTTTAATAGTCTGATGAATACACTCTACAGTGTGTTTAATACAGTCTGATGAATACACTCTACAGTGTGTTTAATACAGTCTGATGAATACACTCTACAGTGTGTTTAATAGTCTGATGAATACACTCTACAGTGTGTTTAATACAGTCTGATGAATACACTCTGCAGTGTGTTTAATACAGTCTGATGAATACACTCTGCAGTGTGTTTAATACAGTCTGATGAATACACTCTACAGTGTGTTTAATACAGTCTGATGAATACACTCTAGTGTGTTTAATACAGTCTGATGAATACACTCTAGTGTGTTTAATACAGTCTGATGAATACACTCTGCAGTGTGTTTAATACAGTCTGATGAATACACTCTAGTGTGTTTAATACAGTCTGATGAATACACTCTGCAGTGTGTTTAATACAGTCTGATGAATACACTCTGTAGTGTGTTTAATACAGACTGATGAATACACTCTACAGTGTGTTTCATACAGTCTGATGAATACACTCTAGTGTGTTTAATACAGTCTGATGAATACACTCTGCAGTGTATTTAATACAGTCTGATGAATACACTCTGCAGTGTGTTTAATACAGTCTGATGAATACACTACAGTGTGTTTAATACAGTCTGATGAATACACTCTAGTGTGTTTAATACAGTCTGATGAATACACTCTGCAGTGTGTTTAATACAGTCTGATGAATACACTCTGCAGTGTGTTTAATACAGTCTGATGAATACACTCTACAGTGTGTTTAATACAGTCTGATGAATACACTCTAGTGTGTTTAATACAGTCTGATGAATACACTCTGCAGTGTGTTTAATACAGTCTGATGAATACACTCTGCAGTGTGTTTAATACAGTCTGATGAATACACTCTACAGTGTGTTTAATACAGTCTGATGAATGCACTGTTTAATGCAGCCCGGTGAATGCACTGTTTAATGCAGCCTGGTGAATGCACTGTTTAATGCAGCCTGGTGAATGCACTGTTTAATGCAGCCTTGTGAAGGCACTGTTTAATGCAGCTCAGTGAGCACCCTCTGCAGTCTCTTTAATGCAGCCTGGTGAATGCACTGTGTTTAATGCAGCCTGGTGAACCCCCTATGCAGTCTGTTTAATGCAGCCGGGTGAACCCCCTAGGCAGTCTGTTTAATGCAGCCCGGCGAATGCACGTTTTAATGCCGCCCGCTGAATGCACTGTTCAATGCAGCGCGGTGAATGCACGGTTTAATGCAGCCTGGTGAATGCACGGTTCAATGCAGCCTGGTGAACACCCTCTGCAGTGCGTTTAATGCAGCCTGGTGAATGCACTGTTCAATGCAGCCTGGTGAATGCACTTTTTAATGCAGCCCGGTGAATGCACTGTTCAATGCAGCCCGGTGAATGCACTGTTTAATGCAGCCTGGTGAATGCACTGTTCAATGCAGCCTGGTAAATGCACTTTTTAATGCAGCCTGGTGAATGCACTGTTCAATGCAGCCCGGTGAATGCACTGTTCAATGCAGCCTGGTGAATGCACTGTTCAATGCAGCCTGGTGAATGCACTGTTTAATGCAGCCTGGTGAATGCACTTTTTAATGCAGCCTGGTGAACACCCTCTGCAGTGTGTTTAATGCAGCCTGGTGAATGCACTGTTCAATGCAGCCTGGTGAATGCACTGTTCAATGCAGCCTGGTGAATGCACTATTTAATGCAGCCTGGTGAACACCCTCTGCAGTGTGTTTAATGCAGCCTGGTGAATGCACTGTTTAATGCAGCCTGGTGAATGCACGGTTTAATGCAGCCTGGTGAATGCACGGTTCAATGCAGCCTGGTGAACACCCTCTGCAGTGCGTTTAATGCAGCCTGGTGAATGCACTGTTCAATGCAGCCTGGTGAATGCACTTTTTAATGCAGCCCGGTGAATGCACTGTTCAATGCAGCCCGGTGAATGCACTGTTTAATGCAGCCTGGTGAATGCACTGTTCAATGCAGCCTGGTAAATGCACTTTTTAATGCAGCCTGGTGAATGCACTGTTCAATGCAGCCCGGTGAATGCACTGTTCAATGCAGCCTGGTGAATGCACTGTTCAATGCAGCCTGGTGAATGCACTGTTTAATGCAGCCTGGTGAATGCACTTTTTAATGCAGCCTGGTGAACACCCTCTGCAGTGTGTTTAATGCAGCCTGGTGAATGCACTGTTCAATGCAGCCTGGTGAATGCACTGTTCAATGCAGCCTGGTGAATGCACTATTTAATGCAGCCTGGTGAACACCCTCTGCAGTGTGTTTAATGCAGCCTGGTGAATGCACTGTTTAATGCAGCCTGGTGAATGCACTGTTTAATGCAGCCTAGCAAATGCACTGTTTAATGCAGCCTGGTGAATGCACTGTTTAATGCAGCTCAGTGAGCACCCTCTGCAGTCTCTTTAATGCAGCCTGGTGAATGCACTGTGTTTAATGCAGCCTGGTGAATGCACTGTGTTTAATGCAGCCTGGTGAACCCCCTATGCAGTCTGTTTAATGCAGCCGGGTGAACCCCCTAGGCAGTCTGTTTAATGCAGCCCGGCGAATGCACGTTTTAATGCCGCCCGCTGAATGCACTGTTCAATGCAGCGCGGTGAATGCACGGTTTAATGCAGCCTGGTGAATGCACTGTTTAATGCAGCCCGGTGAATGCACTGTTTAATGCAGCCTGGTGAATGCACTGTTCAATGCAGCCTGGTGAATGCACTTTTTAATGCAGCCTGGTGAACACCCTCTGCAGTGTGTTTAATGCAGCCTGGTGAATGCACTTTTTAATGCAGCCTGGTGAACACCCTCTGCAGTGTGTTTAATGCAGCCTGGTGAACACCCTCTGCAGTGTGTTTAATGCAGCCTGGTGAATGCACTGTTCAATGCAGCCTGGTGAATGCACTGTTCAATGCAGCCTGGTGAATGCACTATTTAATGCAGCCTGGTGAACACCCTCTGCAGTGTGTTTAATGCAGCCTGGTGAATGCACTGTTTAATGCAGCCTGGTGAATGCACTGTTTAATGCAGCCTGGCAAATGCACTGTTTAATGCAGCCTGGTGAATGCACTGTTTAATGCAGCTCAGTGAGCACCCTCTGCAGTCTCTTTAATGCAGCCTGGTGAATGCACTGTGTTTAATGCAGCCTGGTGAATGCACTGTGTTTAATGCAGCCTGGTGAACCCCCTATGCAGTCTGTTTAATGCAGCCGGGTGAACCCCCTAGGCAGTCTGTTTAATGCAGCCCGGCGAATGCACGTTTTAATGCCGCCCGCTGAATGCACTGTTCAATGCAGCGCGGTGAATGCACGGTTTAATGCAGCCTGGTGAATGCACGGTTCAATGCAGCCTGGTGAACACCCTCTGCAGTGTGTTCAATGCAGCCCGGTGAATGCACTGTTTGATGCTGCCTGGTGAACACCCTCTGCAGTGCGTTTAATGCTGCCTGGTGAATGCACTGTTTAATGCAGCCCGGTGAATGCACTGTTTAATGCAGCCTGGTGAATGCACTGTTTAATGCAGCTCAGTGAGCACCCTCTGCAGTCTCTTTAATGCAGCCTGGTGAATGCACTGTGTTTAATGCAGCCTGGTGAATGCACTGTGTTTAATGCAGCCTGGTGAACCCCCTATGCAGTCTGTTTAATGCAGCCGGGTGAATGCACGTTTTAATGCCGCCCGCTGAATGCACTGTTCAATGCAGCGCGGTGAATGCACGGTTTAATGCAGCCTGGTGAACACCCTCTGCAGTGTGTTTAATGCAGCCTGGTGAATGCACAGTTTAATGCAGCCTGGTGAATGCACTGTTTAATGCAGCCCGGTGAATGCACTGTTTAATGCAGTTGGTGAACACCCTCTGCAGTGTGTTTAATGCAGCCTGGTGAATGCACTGTTTAATGCAGCCCGGTGAATGCACTGTTTAATGCAGCCTGGTGAATGCACTGTTTAATGCAGTATGGTGAATGCACTGTTTAATGCAGTTGGTGAACACCCTCTGCAGTGTGTTTAATGCTGCCTGATGAATGCACTGTTCAATGCAGCCAGTGAATGCACTGTTTAATGCAGCCCGGTGAATGCACTGTTTAATGCAGTTGGTGAACACCCTCTGCAGTGTGTTTAATGCTGCCTGATGAATGCACTGTTTAATGCAGCCTGGTGAATGCACTGTTTAATGCAGTTGGTGAACACCCTCTGCAGTGTGTTTAATGCTGCCTGATGAATGCACTGTTCAATGCAGCCTGGTGAATGCACTGTTTAATGCAGCCCGGTGATTGCACTGTTTAATGCAGCCTGGTGAATGCACTGTTTAATGCAGCCCGGTGAATGCACTGTTTAATGCAGCCTGGTGAATGCACTGTTTAATGCAGCCTGGTGAAGGCACTGTTTAATGCAGCTCAGTGAGCACCCTCTGCAGTCTGTTTAATGCAGCCGGGTGAACCCCCTATGCAGTCTGTTTAATGCAGCCGGGTGAACCCCCTAGGCAGTCTGTTTAATGCAGCCCGGCGAATGCACGTTTTAATGCCGCCCACTGAATGCACTGTTCAATGCAGCGCGGTGAATGCACGGTTTAATGCAGCCTGGTGAATGCACGGTTCAATGCAGCCTGGTGAACACCCTCTGCAGTGTGTTCAATGCAGCCCGGTGAATGCACTGTTTGATGCAGCCTGGTGAACACCCTCTGCAGTGCGTTTAATGCAGCCTGGTGAATGCACTGTTTAATGCAGCCTGGTGAATGCACTGTTCAATGCAGCCTGGTGAATGCACTGTTCAATGCAGCCCGGTGAATGCACTGTTCAATGCAGCCTGGTGAATGCACTTTTTAATGCAGCCTGGTGAATGCACTGTTCAATGCAGCCCGGTGAATGCACTGTTCAATGCAGCCCGGTGAATGCACTGTTCAATACAGTCTGGTGAATGCACTTTTTAATGCAGCCTGGTGAACACCCTCTGCAGTGTGTTTAATGCAGCCTGGTGAATGCACCGTTCAATGCAGCCTGGTGAATGCACTTTTTAATGCAGCCTGGTGAACACCCTCTGCAGTGTGTTTAATGCAGCCTGGTGAATGCACTTTTTAATGCAGCCTGGTGAACACCCTCTGCAGTGTGTTTAATGCAGCCTGGTGAACACCCTCTGCAGTGTGTTTAATGCAGCCTGGTGAATGCACTGTTCAATGCAGCCTGGTGAATGCACTGTTCAATGCAGCCTGGTGAATGCACTTTTTAATGCAGCCTGGTGAACACCCTCTGCAGTGTGTTTAATGCAGCCCGGTGAATGCACTTTTTAATGCAGCCTGGTGAACACCCTCTGCAGTGTGTTTAATGCAGCCTGGTGAATGCACTTTTTAATGCAGCCTGGTGAACACCCTCTGCAGTGTGTTTAATGCAGCCTGGTGAACACCCTCTGCAGTGTGTTTAATGCAGCCTGGTGAATGCACTGTTCAATGCAGCCTGGTGAATGCACTGTTCAATGCAGCCTGGTGAATGCACTTTTTAATGCAGCCTGGTGAACACCCTCTGCAGTGTGTTTAATGCAGCCTGGTGAATGCACTTTTTAATGCAGCCTGGTGAACACCCTCTGCAGTGTGTTTAATGCAGCCTGGTGAACACCCTCTGCAGTGTGTTTAATGCAGCCTGGTGAACACCCTCTGCAGTGTGTTTAATGCAGCCTGGTGAATACACTTTTTAATGCAGCCTGGTGAACACCCTCTGCAGTGTGTTTAATGCAGCCTGGTGAATGCACTTTTTAATGCAGCCTGGTGAATGCACTGTTTAATGCAGCCTGGTGAATGCACTTTTTAATGCAGCCCGGTGAACACCCTCTGCAGTGTGTTTAATGCAGCCTGGTGAATGCACTGTTCAATGCAGCCTGGTGAACACCCTCTGCAGTGTGTTTAATGCAGCCTGGTGAATGCACTGTTCAATGCAGCCTGGTGAATGCACTTTTTAATGCAGCCCGGTGAACACCCTCTGCAGTGTGTTTAATGCAGCCTGGTGAATGAACGGTTTAATGCAGCCTGGTGAATGCAATGTTCAATGCAGCCTGGTGAATGAACGGTTTAATGCAGCCTGGTGAATGCACTGTTCAATGCAGCCTGGTGAACACCCTCTGCAGTATGTTTAATGCAGCCTGGTGAATGCAATGTTCAATGCAGCCTGGTGAATGAACGGTTTAATGCAGCCTGGTGAATGCAATGTTCAATGCAGCCTGGTGAATGAATGGTTTAATGCAGCCTGGTGAATGAACGGTTTAATGCAGCCTGGTGAATGCACTGTTCAATGCAGCCTGGTGAACACCCTCTGCAGTGTGTTTAATGCAGCCTGGTGAATGCACTTTTTAATGCAGCCTGGTGAACACCCTCTGCAGTGTGTTTAATGCAGCCTGGTGAATGCAATGTTCAATGCAGCCTGGTGAACACCCTCTGCAGTGTGTTTAATGCAGCCTGGTGAATGCACTGTTCAATGCAGCCTGGTGAACACCCTCTGCAGTGTGTTTAATGCAGCCTGGTGAATGCAATGTTTAATGCAGCCTGGTGAATGCACTGTTCAATGCAGCCTGGTGAACACCCTCTGCAGTGTGTTTAATGCAGCCTGGTGAATGCAATGTTTAATGCAGCCTGGTGAATGCACTGTTCAATGCAGCCTGGTGAACACCCTCTGCAGTGTGTTTAATGCAGCCTGGTGAATGCACTGTTCAATGCAGCCTGGTGAACACCCTCTGCAGTGTGTTTAATGCAGCCTGGTGAATGCAATGTTTAATGCAGCCTGGTGAATGCACTGTTCAATGCAGCCTGGTGAACACCCTCTGCAGTGTGTTTAATGCAGCCTGGTGAATGCACTGTTCAATGCAGCCTGGTGAACACCCTCTGCAGTGTGTTTAATGCAGCCTGGTGAATGCAATGTTCAATGCAGCCTGGTGAACACCCTCTGCAGTGTGTTTAATGCAGCCTGGTGAATGCACTGTTCAATGCAGCCTGGTGAACACCCTCTGCAGTGTGTTTAATGCAGCCTGGTGAATGCAATGTTTAATGCAGCCTGGTGAATGCACTGTTCAATGCAGCCTGGTGAACACCCTCTGCAGTGTGTTTAATGCAGCCTGGTGAATGCACTGTTCAATGCAGCCTGGTGAACACCCTCTGCAGTGTGTTTAATGCAGCCTGGTGAATGCAATGTTTAATGCAGCCTGGTGAATGCACTGTTCAATGCAGCCTGGTGAACACCCTCTGCAGTGTGTTTAATGCAGCCTGGTGAATGCACTGTTCAATGCAGCCTGGTGAACACCCTCTGCAGTGTGTTTAATGCAGCCTGGTGAATGCAATGTTTAATGCAGCCTGGTGAATGCACTGTTCAATGCAGCCTGGTGAACACCCTCTGCAGTGTGTTTAATGCAGCCTGGTGAATGCAATGTTTAATGCAGCCTGGTGAACACCCTCTGCAGTGTGTTTAATGCAGCCTGGTGAATGCAATGTTTAATGCAGCCTGGTGAATGCACTGTTCAATGCAGCCTGGTGAACACCCTCTGCAGTGTGTTTAATGCAGCCTGGTGAATGCAATGTTTAATGCAGCCTGGTGAATGCACTGTTCAATGCAGCCTGGTGAACACCCTCTGCAGTGTGTTTAATGCAGCCTGGTGAATGCAATGTTTAATGCAGCCTGGTGAACACCCTCTGCAGTGTGTTTAATGCAGCCTGGTGAATGCAATGTTTAATGCAGCCTGGTGAATGCACTGTTCAATGCAGCCTGGTGAACACCCTCTGCAGTGTGTTTAATGCAGCCTGGTGAATGCAATGTTTAATGCAGCCTGGTGAATGCACTGTTCAATGCAGCCTGGTGAACACCCTCTGCAGTGTGTTTAATGCAGCCTGGTGAATGCACTGTTCAATGCAGCCTGGTGAACACCCTCTGCAGTGTGTTTAATGCAGCCTGGTGAATGCAATGTTTAATGCAGCCTGGTGAACACCCTCTGCAGTGTCTGATCTGTTAATTCCCGCATTGCTGCATTCTCTCAACCTGCTCACTCACCCATTCCAGGAGCTTGATAAAACCCAGGGGTTCCTTGGCGACGCGGAAGGAGCCGCTGGCTACGATCTGTGGAAGGAAGGAGGGTGAGTGAGTTTAGGCTGATTCCCCCGCCTCAGTCGCCTCGGCCCCGGTCTCCCTCCCCGCAGAGCAGCCGCTTTACCTGGTTCACAAGCTCCATCTTCGCAGCTCGCTCACCGGGGGGGGGGGGGAGGGAGGCGGGGCCTGCGGGGGAGAGGGCGTGGCCCAGCGGCGCGGTGACATCATCCGGCGAATGTGTCCCGGCGGCGCGGTGACATCACCCAGGGGCGCGGCCCAGCGGCGCGGTGACCTCATCCAGGGGCGTGGCCCAGCGGCGCGGTGACCTCATCCGAGGGGCTCGGGGCATGGCGGAGCTCTGACGCGGCCACGTGGGCCGGCCGCCATCTTCATTACGTCACCAGCAGGCGGCCCGAGGGAGGAGGAAGAAGTGTCATGGCGGCGGTACAACAACAACTTGAATTGGCGCAGCTCCTTTTAACGTGGTTTAAAACTGTCCCCAAGTCGCTTCACAGGAGCGGTTAATCAAACACAGACATTTTTAAAACCACCCCTTCCCCTCCCCTCCCCCTACCCCTTCCCACTAACCCCCCATCCCCCCTGACTTGTACCTTGTAGATGGTGGACAGGCTTTGGGGAGTCAGGAGGTGAGTTACTCGCCTCAGGATTCCCAGCCTCTGACCTGCTCTTGTAGCCACGGTATTTATATGGCTACTCCAGTTCAGTTTCTGGTCAATGGTGACCCCCAGGATGTTGATTGTGGGGGATTCAGCGATGGTAATGCCATTGAATGTCAAGGGGAGATGGTTAGATTCTCTCTAGTTGGAGATGGTCATTGCCTGGCACTTGTGTGGTGCGAATGTTACTTGCCACTTATCAGCCCAAGCCTGGATATTTTCCAGGTCTTGCTGCATTTCTACACGGACTGCTTCAGTATCTGAGGAGTCGCGAATGGTGCTGAACATTGTGTAATCATCAGCGAACATCCCCACTTCTGACCTTATGATTGAAGGAAGGTCATTGATGAAGCAGCTGAAGACGGTTGGGCCCAGGACACTACCCTGAGGAACTCCTGCAGCGATGTCCTGGAGCTCAGATGATTGACCTCCAACAACCACAGCCATCTTCCTTTGCGCTAGGTGTGACTCCAGCCAGCGGAGGGTTTTCCCCCTGATTCCCATTGACCTCAGTTTTGCTCGGGCTCCTTGATGCCATACTCGGTCAAACGCTGCCTTGATGTCAAGGGCAGTCACTCTCACCTCACTTCTTGAGTTCAGCTCTTTTGTCCATGTTTGAACCAAGGCTGTAATGAGGTCAGGAGCTGGGTGGCCCTGGCGGAATCCAAACTGAGCGTCACTGAGCAGGTTGTTGCTAAGCAAGTGCCGTTTGATAGCACTGTTGATGACACCTTCCATCACTGATGATTGAGAGTAGGCTGATGGGGTGGCAATTGGCCGGGTTGGACTTGTCCTGCTTTTTGTGTACAGGACATACCTGGGCAATTTTCCACATTGCAGGGTAGATGCCAGTGTTGTAGCTGTACTGGAACAGCTTGGCTAGGGGCGTGGCAAGTTCTGGAGCACAGGTCTTCAGTACTATTGCCGGAATATTGTCAGGGCCCACAGCTTTTGCAGTATCCAGTGTCTTCAGTCGTTTCTTGATATCACGCGGAGTGAATCGAATTGGCTGAAGTCTGGCATCTGTGATGCTGGGGACTTCAGGAGGAGGCCGAGATGGATCATCAACTCGGCACTTCTGGCTGAAGATTGTTGCAAATGCTTCAGCCTTATCTTTCGCACTGATTTGCTGGGCTCCCCCATCATTGAGGATGGGGATATTTGTGGAGCCACCTCCTCCAGTTAGTTGTTTAATTGTCCACCACCACTCACGACTGGATGTGGCAGGACTGCAGAGCTTAGATCTGATCCGTTGGTCATGGGATCGCTTAGTTCTCTCTATCATAAGCTGCTTACGCAGTTTGGCATGCAGATAGTCCTGTGTTGTAGCTTCACCAGGTTGACACCTCATTTTGAGGTA
This sequence comes from Heterodontus francisci, assembly GCF_036365525.1. Classification (NCBI taxonomy): domain Eukaryota; kingdom Metazoa; phylum Chordata; class Chondrichthyes; order Heterodontiformes; family Heterodontidae; genus Heterodontus; species Heterodontus francisci. Next base: position 10,386,845 of record NC_090419.1, read on the forward strand.
TGCCGGGTGCTGTTCCTGGCATGCCCTCCTGCTCTCTTCATTGAACCAGGGTAGATCTCCTGGCTTGATGGTAATGGTAGAGTGGGGGATATGCCGGGCCATGAGGTTACAGATTGTGGATGAGTACAATTCTGCTGCTGCTGATGGCCCACAGCGCCTCATGGATGCCCAGTTTTGCATTGCTAGATCTGTTCAAAATCTATCCCATTTAGCACGGTGATAGTGCCACACAACACGATGGACGGTATCCTCAATTTGAAGGAGGGTCTTCGTCTCCACAAGGACTGTGCGGTGGTCACTCCTACCAATACTGTCATGGACAGATGCATCCGCGGCAGGCAGATTGGTGAGGACGAGGTCGAGTATGTTCTTCCCTCGTGTTGGTTCCCCCACCACCTGCTGCAGACCCAGTCTAGCAGCTATGTCCTTTAGGACTCCACCAGCTCAGTCAGTAGTGGTGCTACCGAGCCACTCATGGTGATGGACATTGAAGTCCCCCACCCAGAGTACATTCTGTGCCCTTGCCACCCTCAGTGCTTCCTCCAAGTAGTGTTCAACATGGAGGAGTACTGAGTCATCAGCTGAGGGAGGGCGGTAGGTGGTAATCAGTAGGAGGTTACCTTGCCCATGTTTGACCTGATGCCATGAGACTTCATGAGGTCCAGAGTCGATGTTGAGGACTCCCAGGGCAACTCCCTCCCTGCTGTATACCACTGTGCCACCACCTCTGCTGGGTCTGTCTTGCCGGTGGGACAGGACGTACCCGGGGATGGTGATGGCAGTGTCTGGGACATTGTCTGTAAGGTATGATTCCGTGAGTATGACTATGTCAGGCTGTTGCTTGACTAGTCTGTGGGACAGCTCTCCCAACTTTGGCACAAGCCCCCAGATGTTAGTAAGGAGGACTTTGCAGGGTCGACAGAGCTGGGTTTGCCGTTGTCGTTTCCGGTGCCTAGGTCGATGCCGGGTGGTCCGTCCGGTTTCATTCCTTTTTATAGACTTCGTAGCGGTTAGGTACAACTGAGTGGCTTGCTAGGCCATTTCAGAGGGCATGTCAGAGTTAACCACATTGCTGTGGGTCTGGAGTCACATGTAGGCCAGACCAGATAAGGACAGCAGATTTCCTTCCATAAAGGACATTAGTGAACCCTTCCTTTCCCCCTTCCCCTCCCCCACTTTCCCCCTTCCCCTCCCCCCTTTCCCCTTCGTCCCTTCCCCTCCCCCCTTTCCCCTTCCTCCCTTCCCCTCCCCCACTTTCCCCCTTCCCCTCCCCCCTTTCCCCTTCCTTCCCCCCTTCCCCTTCCCCCTTTCCCCCTTCCCCTCCGCCCTTCCTTCCCCCCATTCCCCCTCCCCCTTCCCCTCCCCCCCCTTCCCTCCTCTCCTCTCTCCAGACCCCTCCTCTCCCCCTTCCCCTCTCTCCCTCCCACCTCCACCCCCTCCCCCCTCCCCCTCTTCCGTTCCCCCTTTCCCCCATCCCCCTCCCGCCTCCCCCTCCTCCATTCCCCCTTTCCCCCCTCCCCCCTTCCCCCCCTCCTCCTCCCCTCTTGCCCCTTCCCTTCCCCCCTCCCCCTCTCCACCCCCCTCCTTCCTTCCACCACTTCCCCCCTCCACCCCCTCCATCTTCCCCCTCCCCTTTTCTACCCTCCGCTTTTCCCCTCTTCCCCCTCCCCCTCTTCCCCCTCCCCCTTTTCCCCTCTTCCCCCTCCCCCTCTTCCCCCTCCCCCTTTTCCCCCTCTTCCCCCCACTGCCCACCTCCCCCTCTTCCCACCTCCCCCTCTTTCCCCCTTCCCCCTCTTTCCCCCTTCCCCCTCTTTCCCCCTTCCCCCCTCCTCGCTCTTCCCTCCTCCTCCCCCTTACCCCCTCCCCCTTACCCCACTCACCCCCCCTTCCCCTCTCCCCTTTACACTCCCTCCCCTTCCCCCCTTCCCCCACCCTTACCCCCTTCCCCCACCCTTCCCCCTCCCCCTTACCCCCTTCCCCCACCCTTCCCCCTCCCCTTCCCCCTCCCCCTTACCCCCTTCCCCCACCCTTCCCCCTCCCCTTACCCCCTTCCCCCACCCTTCCCCCTCCCCTTACCCCCTTCCCCCACCCCCTTACCCCACCCCCTTACCCCACCCTTCCCCCTCCCCCTTACCCCCTTACCCCTGCTTCTTCCCCCTCCCACTTACCCCCTTACCCCCTTACCCCCGCTTCTTCCCCCTCCCACTTACCCCTCCCACTTACCCCCTCCCACTTACCCCCTTCCTCCCTTCGTCCCCTTATCCCCCTTACCCCCTTCACCCCCCATTCCTCCCATTACCCCCTTCCCCCCCCATTCCTCCCCTTACCCCCTTCCCCCTCCCCTTAACCCTTCTTCCCCCTCCCCCTTAACCCTTCTTCCCCTTTCCCCTCTCCCCCTTACCCCCTCTTCCTCTTCCCCTCTGCACCTTACCCCCTCCCCCTCCACCCTTCCGCTCCCCCTCCCCCATCCTCCTCTACCTTCCCTCACCCCCTCTACCTTCCACCTCTACCTTCCACTTCCCCCTCCTCCCCCCCCGCCCCCTCCTACCTGTGTATATTATAGAGAATAGCAGTCCCTGTATATATTATAGAGAATAGCAGTCCCTGTGTGTATTATAGAGAATAGCAGTCCCTGTGTATATTATAGAGAATAGCAGCCCCTGGGTATATTATAGAGAATAGCAGCCCCTGGGTATATTATAGAGAATAGCAGCTCCTGTATATATTATAGAGAATAGCAGTCCCTGTATATATTATAGAGAATAGCAGTCCCTGTATATATTATAGAGAATAGCAGTCCCTGTGTGTATTATAGAGAATAGCAGTCCCTGTGTATATTATAGAGAATAGCAGTCCCTGTATATATTATAGAGAATAGCAGTCCCTGTCTATATTATAGAGAATAGCAGTCCCTGTGTATATTATAGAGAATAGCAGTCCCTGTCTATATTATAGAGAATAGCAGTCCCTGTGTGTATTATAGAGAATAGCAGTCCCTGTGTATATTATAGAGAATAGCAGTCCCTGTATATATTATTGAGAATAGCAGTCCCTGTCTATATTATAGAGAATAGCAGTCCCTGTATATATTATAGAGAATAGCAGTCCCTGTGTGGATTATAGAGAATAGCAGTCCCTGTGTATATTATAGAGAATAGCAGTCCCTGTGTATATTATAGAGAATAGCAGTCCCTGTGTATATTATAGAGAATAGCAGTCCCTGTATATATTATAGAGAATAGCAGTCCCTGTCTATATTATAGAGAATAGCAGTCCCTGTATATATTATAGAGAATAGCAGTCCCTGTATATATTATAGAGAATAGCAGTCCCTGTGTGTATTATAGAGAATAGCAGTCCCTGTGTATATTATAGAGAATAGCAGTCCCTGTGTATACTATAGAGAATAGCAGTCCCTGTGTATATTATAGAGAATAGCAGTCCCTGTATATATTATAGAGAATAGCAGTCCCTGTCTATATTATAGAGAATAGCAGTCCCTGTATATATTATAGAGAATAGCAGTCCCTGTATATATTATAGAGAATAGCAGTCCCTGTCTATATTATAGAGAATAGCAGTCCCTGTGTATATTATAGAGAATAGCAGTCCCTGTCTATATTATAGAGAATAGCAGTCCCTGTCTATATTATAGAGAATAGCAGCCCCTGTGTATATTATAGAGAATAGCAGTCCCTGTCTATATTATAGAGAATAGCAGTCCCTGTGTATATTATAGAGAATAGCAGTCCCTGTGTATATTATAGAGAATAGCAGTCCCTGTATATATTATAGAGAATAGCAGTCCCTGTCTATATTATAGAGAATAGCAGTCCCTGTCTATATTATAGAGAATAGCAGTCCCTGTGTATATTATAGAGAATAGCAGTCCCTGTCTATATTATAGAGAATAGCAGTCCCTGTGTATATTATAGAGAATAGCAGTCCCTGTATATATTATAGAGAATAGCAGTCCCTGTATATATTATAGAGAATAGCAGTCCCTGTCTATATTATAGAGAATAGCAGTCCCTGTGTATATTATAGAGAATAGCAGTCCCTGTCTATATTATAGAGAATAGCAGTCCCTGTGTATATTATAGAGAATAGCAGTCCCTGTGTATATTATAGAGAATAGCAGTCCCTGTATATATTATAGAGAATAGCAGTCCCTGTCTATATTATAGAGAATAGCAGTCCCTGTATATATTATAGAGAATAGCAGTCCCTGTCTATATTATAGAGAATAGCAGTCCCTGTATATATTATAGAGAATAGCAGTCCCTGTATATATTATAGAGAATAGCAGTCCCTGTCTATATTATAGAGAATAGCAGTCCCTGTGTATATTATAGAGAATAGCAGTCCCTGTCTATATTATAGAGAATAGCAGTCCCTGTGTATATTATAGAGAATAGCAGTCCCTGTGTATATTATAGAGAATAGCAGTCCCTGTGTGTATTATAGAGAATAGCAGTCCCTGTGTATATTATAGAGAATAGCAGTCCCTGTGTATACTATAGAGAATAGCAGTCCCTGTGTATATTATAGAGAATAGCAGTCCCTGTGTATATTATAGAGAATAGCAGTCCCTGTGTATATTATAGAGAATAGCAGTCCCTGTATATATTATAGAGAATAGCAGTCCCTGTGTGTATTATAGAGAATAGCAGTCCCTGTCTATATTATAGAGAATAGCAGTCCCTGTGTATATTATAGAGAATAGCAGTCCCTGTCTATATTATAGAGAATAGCAGTCCCTGTGTATATTATAGATAATAGCAGTCCCTGTGTATATTATAGAGAATAGCAGTCCCTGTATATATTATAGAGAATAGCAGTCCCTGTCTATATTATAGAGAATAGCAGTCCCTGTGTATATTATAGAGAATAGCAGTCCCTGTCTATATTATAGAGAATAGCAGTCCCTGTGTATATTATAGAGAATAGCAGTCCCTGTGTATATTATAGAGAATAGCAGTCCCTGTATATATTATAGAGAATAGCAGTCCCTGTCTATATTATAGAGAATAGCAGTCCCTGTGTGTATTATAGAGAATAGCAGTCCCTGTGTATATTATAGAGAATAGCAGTCCCTGTGTATACTATAGAGAATAGCAGTCCCTGTGTATATTATAGAGAATAGCAGTCCCTGTGTATATTATAGAGAATAGCAGTCCCTGTGTATATTATAGAGAATAGCAGTCCCTGTATATATTATAGAGAATAGCAGTCCCTGTGTGTATTATAGAGAATAGCAGTCCCTGTGTATATTATAGAGAATAGCAGTCCCTGTATATATTATAGAGAATAGCAGTCCCTGTCTATATTATAGAGAATAGCAGTCCCTGTATATATTATAGAGAATAGCAGTCCCTGTGTATATTATAGAGAATAGCAGTCCCTGTGTATATTATAGAGAATAGCAGTCCCTGTCTATATTATAGAGAATAGCAGTCCCTGTGTATATTATAGAGAATAGCAGTCCCTGTGTATATTATAGAGAATAGCAGTCCCTGTCTATATTATAGAGAATAGCAGTTCCTGTGTGTATTATAGAGAATAGCAGTCCCTGTCTATATTATAGAGAATAGCAGTCCCTGTGTGTATTATAGAGAATAGCAGTCCCTGTGTATATTATAGAGAATAGCAGTCCCTGTGTATACTATAGAGAATAGCAGTCCCTGTGTATATTATAGAGAATAGCAGTCCCTGTGTATATTATAGAGAATAGCAGTCCCCGTGTATATTATAGAGAATAGCAGTCACTGTGTATATTATAGAGAATAGCAGTCCCTGTGTATATTATAGAGAATAGCAGTCCCTGTCTATATTATAGAGAATAGCAGTCCCTGTCTATATTATAGAGAATAGCAGTCCCTGTCTATATTATAGAGAATAGCAGTCCCTGTGTATATTATAGAGAATAGCAGTCCCTGTCTATATTATAGAGAATAGCAGTTCCTGTGTGTATTATAGAGAATAGCAGTCCCTGTCTATATTATAGAGAATAGCAGTCCCTGTGTGTATTATAGAGAATAGCAGTCCCTGTGTATATTATAGAGAATAGCAGTCCCTGTGTATACTATAGAGAATAGCAGTCCCTGTGTATATTATAGAGAATAGCAGTCCCTGTGTATATTATAGAGAATAGCAGTCCCTGTGTATATTATAGAGAATAGCAGTCCCTGTATATATTATAGAGAATAGCAGTCCCTGTCTATATTATAGAGAATAGCAGTCCCTGTATATATTATAGAGAATAGCAGTCCCTGTATATATTATAGAGAATAGCAGTCCCTGTGTATATTATAGAGAATAGCAGTCCCTGTGTATATTATAGAGAATAGCAGTCCCTGTGTATATTATAGAGAATAGCAGTCCCTGTCTATATTATAGAGAATAGCAGTCCCTGTGTATATTATAGAGAATAGCAGTCCCTGTCTATATTATAGAGAATAGCAGTCCCTGTCTATATTATAGAGAATAGCAGTCCCTGTCTATATTATAGAGAATAGCAGTCCCTGTCTATATTATAGAGAATAGCAGTCCCTGTCTATATTATAGAGAATAGCAGTCCCTGTGTATATTATAGAGAATAGCAGTCCCTGTCTATATTATAGAGAATAGCAGTCCCTGTCTATATTATAGAGAATAGCAGTCCCTGTGTATATTATAGAGAATAGCAGTCCCTGTCTATATTATAGAGAATAGCAGTCCCTGTCTATATTATGGAGAATAGCAGTCCCTGTGTATATTATGGAGAATAGCAGTCCCTGTCTATATTATAGAGAATAGCAGTCCCTGTGTATATTATAGAGAATAGCAGTCCCTGTCTATATTATAGAGAATAGCAGTCCCTGTCTATATTATAGAGAATAGCAGTCCCTGTGTATATTATAGAGAATAGCAGTCCCTGTGTATATTATAGAGAATAGCAGTCCCTGTCTATATTATAGAGAATAGCAGTCCCTGTCTATATTATAGAGAATAGCAGTCCCTGTGTATATTATAGAGAATAGCAGTCCCTGTGTATATTATAGAGAATAGCAGTCCCTGTCTATATTATAGAGAATAGCAGTCCCTGTCTATATTATAGAGAATAGCAGTCCCTGTGTATATTATGGAGAATAGCAGTCCCTGTCTATATTATAGAGAATAGCAGTCCCTGTCTATATTATAGAGAATAGCAGTCCCTGTGTATATTATAGAGAATAGCAGTCCCTGTCTATATTATAGAGAATAGCAGTCCCTGTCTATATTATAGAGAATAGCAGTTCCTGTGTGTATTATAGAGAATAGCAGTCCCTGTCTATATTATAGAGAATAGCAGTCCCTGTGTGTATTATAGAGAATAGCAGTCCCTGTGTATATTATAGAGAATAGCAGTCCCTGTGTATACTATAGAGAATAGCAGTCCCTGTGTATATTATAGAGAATAGCAGTCCCTGTGTATATTATAGAGAATAGCAGTCCCTGTGTATATTATAGAGAATAGCAGTCCCTGTCTATATTATAGAGAATAGCAGTCCCTGTCTATATTATAGAGAATAGCAGTCCCTGTATATATTATAGAGAATAGCAGTCCCTGTATATATTATAGAGAATAGCAGTCCCTGTGTATATTATAGAGAATAGCAGTCCCTGTGTATATTATAGAGAATAGCAGTCCCTGTGTATATTATAGAGAATAGCAGTCCCTGTCTATATTATAGAGAATAGCAGTCCCTGTGTATATTATAGAGAATAGCAGTCCCTGTCTATATTATAGAGAATAGCAGTCCCTGTCTATATTATAGAGAATAGCAGTCCCTGTCTATATTATAGAGAATAGCAGTCCCTGTCTATATTATAGAGAATAGCAGTCCCTGTCTATATTATAGAGAATAGCAGTCCCTGTCTATATTATAGAGAATAGCAGTCCCTGTGTATATTATAGAGAATAGCAGTCCCTGTCTATATTATAGAGAATAGCAGTCCCTGTCTATATTATGGAGAATAGCAGTCCCTGTCTATATTATAGAGAATAGCAGTCCCTGTGTATATTATAGAGAATAGCAGTCCCTGTCTATATTATAGAGAATAGCAGTCCCTGTCTATATTATAGAGAATAGCAGTCCCTGTGTATATTATAGAGAATAGCAGTCCCTGTGTATATTATAGAGAATAGCAGTCCCTGTCTATATTATAGAGAATAGCAGTCCCTGTCTATATTATAGAGAATAGCAGTCCCTGTGTATATTATAGAGAATAGCAGTCCCTGTGTATATTATAGAGAATAGCAGTCCCTGTCTATATTATAGAGAATAGCAGTCCCTGTCTATATTATAGAGAATAGCAGTCCCTGTGTATATTATGGAGAATAGCAGTCCCTGTCTATATTATAGAGAATAGCAGTCCCTGTCTATATTATAGAGAATAGCAGTCCCTGTGTATATTATAGAGAATAGCAGTCCCTGTCTATATTATAGAGAATAGCAGTCCCTGTCTATATTATAGAGAATAGCAGTCCCTGTGTATATTATAGAGAATAGCAGTCCCTGTCTATATTATAGAGAATAGCAGTCCCTGTCTATATTATAGAGAATAGCAGTCCCTGTGTATATTATAGAGAATAGCAGTCCCTGTCTATATTATAGAGAATAGCAGTCCCTGTGTGTATTATAGAGAATAGCAGTCCCTGTCTATATTATAGAGAATAGCAGTCCCTGTATATATTATAGAGAATAGCAGTCCCTGTGTATATTATAGAGAATAGCAGTCCCTGTCTATATTATAGAGAATAGCAGTCCCTGTGTATATTATAGAGAATAGCAGTCCCTGTCTATATTATAGAGAATAGCAGTCCCTGTCTATATTATAGAGAATAGCAGTCCCTGTCTATATTATAGAGAATAGCAGTCCCTGTGTATATTATAGAGAATAGCAGTCCCTGTCTATATTATAGAGAATAGCAGTCCCTGTCTATATTATAGAGAATAGCAGTCCCTGTGTATATTATAGAGAATAGCAGTCCCTGTGTATATTATAGAGAATAGCAGTCCCTGTCTATATTATAGAGAATAGCAGTCCCTGTCTATATTATAGAGAATAGCAGTCCCTGTGTATATTATGGAGAATAGCAGTCACTGTGTATATTATAGATAATAGCAGTCACTGTGTATATTATAGAGAATAGCAGTCCCTGTCTATATTATAGAGAATAGCAGTCCCTTTTTATACAGGGAAGAGCAGCCCCTGTGGTTTGCGCACGGTTATCTGTGATTATTGACACTTGTTATCTCCTGTACCAGATTCCGATTTCTTTCCACCTGTCATGCCTGCAGGGAGGGAGCCCAGATTACTGCTAGAATTTCAGTGCGTGCTCGCTGTTTTCAGAGTGTTCATCGCCGGGGGAAACAGTCGTTGAACTAACATTGGTTTAGAATGACAGTGCTTCATCTGCTCCTCTCCTGCCTGTTTCGGTACTCGAGGTGGGGGGAACCTGGCGGGGTGGGGGTGAGGTGGGAGCAGCAGCTTTGTAATCATTAACACCCTCACTTCAAATTGGACAGCAGGAGCGAAGGCTGGATGAACTCTGCACCTTCGATGACTGTGTTCCGTGCCGGTTTGGGGTATCTCCCCTTGGGCTGCAGTAAGGCGTCAGCATTCCATATGGGAGAATCGAGAATTCCTGATTTTGCAGTATTATTGTAAAGGTGGTGTCCGGACATGCACCCTGCAGTGAGAATTACATGGAAAAATTTTCACCAGTTCAGGACATCCCATAGCGTCAAAGAGCCACTGTTGTGATGTAGGAAACTTGGCAGTCAATTTCGCACAGCAGGATCCCACAATCAGCAATGATATAATGACCCAGATCATCTGCTTTTTAGTGGTGTTGCTTCAGGGATACGTATCGGCCCCAGGACACCAGGGAGAACTCAACCCCACACCACCCTCCCTGGCATCTCAACCCCCACTCCCCCGACCCCTTCTTCCATTAGTGGACGTGAGACCTTTTACATCCACCTGACCCTCCGACAGTGTGGCGCTCCCTCAGTACTGACCCTCCGACAGTGCGGTGCTCCCTCGGTACTGACCCTCCGACAGTGCAGCGCTCCCTCGGCACTGACCCTCCGACAGCGCGGCGCTACCTCAGTACTGACCCTCCAACAGTGCGGCGCTCCCTTGGCACTGACCCTCCGACAGCGCGGCGCTCCCTCAGTACTGACCCTCCGACAGCGCGGCGCTCCCTCGGCACTGACCCTCCGACAGTGCGGCACTCCCTTGGCACTGATCCTCCGACAGCACGGTGCTCCCTCGGCACTGACCCTCCGACAGCACGGCACTCCCTCGGTAATGACCCTCCGACAGCGCAGCACTCCCTCGGTACTGACCCTCCGACAGCGCAGCACTCTCTCGGTACTGACCCTCCGACAGTGCAGCACGCCCTCGGTACTGACCCTCCGACAGTGCAGCGCTCCCTCGGTACTGACACCTGGGTAAGGTTTATGGGGCTTGAGTCTCTGGAGTGGGGGCTCAAACGCCTGAACGCCTGACTCAGGGACGAAAGAGAGACCCTGTGGAGCAGGTTTGATGCCAAAAGCAGAAGGGGAGGGATTGGTGGCAATCAAGTGACACCCACACCCTTTCTGGGCACCTCTCTACTTGAAATACAAACAGACGTCTCTGACAACGCTACATCTGGTGCCATGGGTTCGCGGTGTGTGGCCGTGTTGGTGGGAGACAGGCAGATGCCCCAGTGTCGGGCGTTTGGTCCGTCCTTCGCCAGTATTTCAGCTGCAGAGCCGGGGCCCTGTGCTGTTCAAAATGGGGGGTGTCGGGGGAGGGTGGGAGAGAAGAAGGTTTTGCCGCCAGAAAAGCGGTGAGAATGTGGAACAAATCACGGCTTTTGATCGGGTAGACGTAGAGAAGATGTTTCCACTTGTCGGGGGGAGACCAGAACTAGGGGCCGTCAATATAAGACAGTCAGTAATAAATCCGATGGGGAATTCAGGAGAAACTCCTTCCCCAGAGAGTGGTGAGAATGTGGAACTCGCTCCCACAGGGAGTGGTTGAGGTGAATAGTATCGATGTATTTAAGGGGGAAGCTGGATAAACACACGAGGGAGAGAGGAATTGAAGGATACGGTGATAGGGGGGAGATGAAGTAGGGGGTGGGGGAAGCTCGTGTGGAGCAGAAACACCAGCACGGAGCAGATGGGCCGAATGGCCTGTTGTAAATACTTCATAGAAGGATGGAGCTAACAGTAGGATTGTGGTGTGTTTGAACATCAGGTGCCAGAAGTTGGACCAATTGTTTATTTTCCCTCAACAACGAGGTAACACTCCGAGTGAACTGACCAGCACTTCGATAAAATGGTTTCCACCGATGATTCGCCATCTATTTCCAGTATCTAAAATATATATCTATTACCTCTCAGTCCATCTCTTAGTAGAAAAGAAAGAGCTCACACATTATAAAGACCATCGTACGACAAACTCTCAGAATCACGCCTGCCTTTCCTCTCTCAGCGGCGGTCAGTCAAACTGGCCAACGTGTCTCTCTTCCCGTCACCCGTTTCTCGCCCTGGTGCCTCCTGTGGGTGGGTGGGTGGGAGGGCGCGGGATTCTCTAACCCCACCACCCACCCACCTTCCGTCCCTCGCCGGTCAACCAGCCACCGCGGAGGATTGGGGGCCCAAAGCTCCCGAGGAGGAGTTGGGGGCGGAGGGAGGGGAGGTGGGGGGAATGGGGCACGGAAATCAGCTCTCACATCTGCATGTGTCCCCCCTTCCCGAATCTCTGACCACCCCTTTCCCCTGCACCGCAGCCCGAGACGTCTCAGAGAGCCTCCTGCACGACGGGTGGCCAGGAACGCGGCAGCTCTGGTGGCGAGAGCCCACGGCAGCCATTTTAAACACAGTGACTTGCGAACGGCCATTTCAAATATGCAATTTTTTTTTAATAGATGACTGCCTCGTGCACTCCCCCACCTCCCTCAACACTCCTCACCCCCCCCACATACCCTCCTCCTACAACCCCCCCTCCCCCACCGTCCACCACTGACTCAACAGCGTACGCCAAAAGGAGAACAAGAGTCAGTTTCCAATGGGACAGAGAGGGAGCAAAGCGCTAGAAGGAGGTCACGCAGGTCATCTCGTCGTGCAGCTCCTCCTCGTCCGCCCCCTGGGCGGGCTCCTCGTCACTGTAGGCCGGCCCGTATTCCCGGCGGCTCAGCACCCGTCCCCTCCGGCCCAGCAGGTCGCTGGCGGCACTCTCCATCTCGTCCACTGTCATGTGGCAGGCGTCGGCGATCTCTCGCTTGGCAAATGCCACAAACTTGGGGTCCCGAGCGTAGAGTTCCAGCCCCTCGGAGATCAGCACCTGCAGGAGAGAGGGAGGAAGAGAAAGAGTCAGTCCCGAGAGGAGAGAATGACAGAGAGGGAAGGAGGGTGGAGGGAAGGAAGAGAGGAATGAGAAGAAAGGGACTCCCATCTCTCCAGCTCCGTTCACCACCTCAGCACATCCCAAAGACCCTCACACCCACTGCAGGAGTTTTACTGAATTGTGGTCACTCTTGTAATGTAGGAAACGCAGCATCCGATTCGTGCACAGCAAGATCCCACAAACAGCAATGTGATAAGTAACCCAGAACATCTGTTTCTTTAGTGATGTTGGTTGTGGGATAAATATCGGCCCCAGGACACCGGGGAGAACTCCCCCCTGCACCCCGCTCTCCTTCCAATGGTGGCCGTGGGATCTTTTACATCCACCTGAGAGGGCAGACGGGGGCCTCGGGTCGAATGTCTCATACTGAAAGACGGCCCCTCCGACAGTGCGGCGCTCCCTCAGTACTGACCCTCCGACAGTGAGGCTCTCCCTCAGTACTGACCCTCCGACAGTGAGGCTCTCCCTCAGTACTGACCCTCCGACAGTGCGGCGCTCCCTCAGTACTGACCCTCCGACAGTGAGGCTCTCCCTCAGTACTGACCCTCCGACAGTGAGGCTCTCCCTCAGTACTGACCCTCCGACAGTGCGGCGCTCCCTCAGTACTGACCCTCCGACAGTGAGGCGCTCCCTCAGTACTGACCCTCCGACAGTGAGGCTCTCCCTCAGTACTTACCCTCCGACAGTGCGGCGCTGTCTCCGTACTGTCAGCCCTGCCATGCTGGGACAACCCTCGACCTCTGACCTGCGTAACTGTTAAAGCGCGGTGCGAATGCGCTGGGACTCACGGCCTCCACGAGGCTGTCGGCGCTCCCCTGCTTGTCGTTGTAGCGGTGATCGAGCTGTCCAGGGACCCTGAGCGTAGCCGCGGTGTAGGTGCGGTATGGTGAGTCCAGTTCCTCTGTGTACCACCGGCTTCGGGGAAGGGAGGACAGGCTGTGGTTCTTCTTGTTCCACTGCTCCTCGGGCTCCACCAGGATCAAGGGGGCGTAGAAGACGCGGCTTCTCTTGGCCCTGGACAGCGGCGGGGTGGCCCAGGACTGTGTGGAGCCCGCGGACGAGTGACTGCTGCTCCTACGGGAGTCGTAGCTACCAGCATCGTAAGCCTGTCGTAAACAATGAGAACATAGGTCAATGTCAGACCTGGCCGTGCGATATCCTCCTTGCTGTCCAACAGGATCGTACTCCAGTGGTTCCCCGGGGTTGCTGCACCGAACCCCAGGCACACCTCAGATATTGAGCACCGCTGAGAAAGTCAACTAAGGGGTGCATCGCGGTTGGACGCCATCTCGTCTATCCGGCTGCGTCTGCATTTTTCAGTGGTGGGGGGACCCCCTCCCCTCACTTGGGCTGAAATCGGGCAGGTCGGTGCAGTGCATAGCAGAGGGAGGGGCTCGCCCGTGCAAGTATCAAGCAGGATAGGGAGGGAGGGAGAGTCCAGAATGCGTCTGGATTATCCGGCCCAAGGGGGGCTCCTGATCTCTATTTAGTGACTGCCTCTGCAAACCCCCTCCCCACTGCCCCACCTGCTTTACTAAAAAGAGGAGAGGGTTAGAGATTCAGTGTGATGCCCTACAAGGTCCAATACATCACTCATTGCGATAGAGAGAAACTATTTCCTCTGGTGGGGGCAGAACCTTAAAATCTGAGCCAGGCCGTTCAGGGGTGATGTCAGGAAGCACTTCTTCACACAAAGGGGGAGTGGAAATCTGGAACTCTCTACCCCCAGAAAGCTGTCGAGGCCGGAGTGGGGGGGGGGGGGCTCAATTGGAAATTTCAAACCCGAGATTGATCGATTTTAGTTGCGTGAGTGGATTAAGGGTTAGGGAACCAAGGCAGGGAAATGGAGTTAAAATACAGATCAGCCACGGTCTGATTGAATGGCGGAACAGGGTGGAGGGGCTGAATGGCCTCCTCCTGTTCCTGTATTTAAAGAAATCTCGAAAATAATTCCGTAGCAGGGCAATTTAGCCACAGGTCCCCAGAATAACAACCACCTTTGTTTGCTCGGTGAATGACGACACCCGCCCACAGAGAGTGCGACTGTAGCGTTAAAGGAGACGATGTGAGGGGGGGGGGGGGGGAAAGGCGGGGGGAGTGTGGGGAAGATAATATCTCAGGCAGACTATTATGCTTACTGTCTGGGCAGACTGGGTGATGTTATGGTTTGCCATGGTTTGGGTCATGTTCGTGAATATACTACCTTTACAAAGACTGCAGCCCTTTAAAGACTGCGGCTGTACCTGGTGTTGCAAAGCTGTGCGGGGCAACTTGCGTTGCTGGTAGGTGCCGGGGATAGGGATGTCATCGTTGCTGTCCTGGCGGCTCAGACACTGAATGCTGAAGTTCGGCGTGCGCCCTGAAATGGAAGACTGAACGATTAACATCCAGCTCGAAGTGACTCATCACTCGAAAATACCAACAGAACCCAGAACGGAGTATAATTATATGGCAGCTCTGGAATTAGTTTGGGATTGATACAGGACTATGGCAAAAGAGTGGGGCAGTGGGATTAGTTTGGGATTGATACAGGGCTATAGGGAGAGAGCGGGGCAGTGGGATTAGTTTGGGGATTGATACAGGGCTATGGGGAGAGAGTGGGACAGTGGGATTAGTTTGGGGATTGATACAGGGCTATGGGGAGAGAGTGGGGCAGTGGGATTAGTTTGGGGATTGATACAGGGCTATGGGGTGAGAGCGGGGCAGTGGGATTAGTTTGGGATTGATACAGGGCTATGGGGAGAGAGTGGGGCAGTGGGATTAGTTTGGGGATTGATACAGGGCTATGGGGAGAGAGTGGGGCAGTGGGATTAGTTTGAGATTGATACAGGGCTATGGGGAGAGAGCGGGGCAGTGGGATTAGTTTGGGATTGATACAGGGCTATGGGGAGAGAGCGGGGAAGTGGGATTAGTTTGTGATTAATACAGGGCTATGGGGAGAGAGCGGGGCAGTGGAATTAGTTTGAGATTGATACAGGGCTATGGGGAGAGAGCGGGGAAGTGGGATTAGTTTGTGATTAATACAGGGCTATGGGGAGAGAGCGGGGCAGTGGAATTAGTTTGGGATTGATACAGGGCTATGGGGAGAGAGCGGGGCAGTGGGATTAGTTTGGGATTGATACAGGGCTATGGGGAGAGAGCGGGGCAGTGGGATTAGTTTGGGATTGATACAGGGCTATGGGGAGAGAGCGGGGAAGTGGGATTAGTTTGGGATTGATACAGGGCTATGGGGAGAGAGCGGGGCAGTGGGATTAGTTTGGGATTGATACAGGGCTATGGGGAGAGAGCGGGGAAGTGGGATTAGTTTGTGATTAATACAGGGCTATGGGGAGAGAGCGGGGCAGTGGAATTAGTTTGAGATTGATACAGGGCTATGGGAAGAGAGCGGGGCAGTGGGATTAGTTTGGGGATTGATACAGGGCTATGGGGAGAGAGCGGGGCAGTGGAATTAGTTTGAGATTGATACAGGGCTATGGGGAGAGAGCGGGGAAGTGGGATTAGTTTGGGATTGATACAGGGCTATGGGGAGAGAGTGGACAGTGGGATTAATTTGGAGATTGATACAGGGCTATGGGGAGAGAGCGGGGCAGTGGGATTAGTTTGGAGATTGATATAGGGCTATGGGGAGAGAGCGGGGAAGTGGGATTAGTTTGGGGATTGATACAGGGCTATGGGGAGAGAGCGGGGCAGTGGAATTAGTTTGGAGATTGATACAGGTTCTATGGGGAGAGAGTGGGGCAGTGGGATTAGTTTGGGGATTGATACAGGGCTATGGGGAGAGAGTGGGGCAGTGGGATTAGTTTGTGATTAATACAGGGCTATGGGGAGAGAGTGGGGCAGTGGGATTAGTTTGGAGATTACTATAGGAAAAACAAATGTCCCCTTGCTGTGCTGAAACCTCTTAAATGTCCGCTAAAAACAGCAGCCCCCAAAACAGGTGACTGTGGTGTTCCTGCCTACCTGCTGGTGTGGGAGGAAGCAGCCGTCTCCTTGGTGACCGTCTGGCCTCAGACTGCACGGGGGTCTTGCTGTCGCGATGTCCGTAACGTCCAGAAGTGGGCGGAATATTCCGCAAACCATAATTGGTTTGGAGCTCGCCTGCATCTGATGGCCTGTTGTGAGCGGAAATGGGCACACGGAGGGATTTCGGAGTGAGTCGTCAGAAAATGCTTAACCCGTCTAAACATTTACTTGCACTGAGAGGACGCTCCACCAACCCCACCCCCCAAACATCTCTGACCCTCACCCTATCTGCTGCATAAATCGTCCAAGACCCAACTATCCCACCATTCTCCTGGCCTGGCTCCCTCCGTCCCCCTTCCACTAACTGTAGCTCTCCCAATCTCTGCTGCCCCTGAGTCTTAACTCACACCGAGTCCTGTTCACCCGTCACCCCCTGTGCTCACTGACCTACACTGGCTCCCGTTCTGCAACATCTCTGTAACCTCCTCCAGCCCCTACAACCCTTCCTATCTCTGTAACCTCCTCCAGCCCCTACAACCCTCCCTATCTCTGTAACCTCCGACAACCCTCCCTATCTCTGTAACCTCCTCCAGTCCCTACAACCCTCCCTATCTCTGTAACCTCCTCCAGCCCCTACAACCCTCCCTATCTCTGTAACCTCCTCCAGTCCCGACAATTCTCCCTATCTCTGTAACCTCCTCCAGCCCCTACAACCCTCCCTATCTCTGTAACCTCCTCCAGCCCCTACAACCCTCCATATCTCTGTAACCTCCTCCAGCCCCGACAACCCTCCCCATCACTGTAACCTCCTCCAGCCCCGACAACCCTCCCTATCACTGTAACCTCCTCCAGCCCTACAACCCTCCCTATCTCTGTAACCTCCTCCAGCCCCTACAACTCTCCCTATCTCTGTAACCTCCTCCAGTCCCTACAACCCTCCCTATCTCTGTAACCTCCTCCAGCCCCTACAACGCTCCCTATCTCTGTAACCTCCTCCAGTCCCTACAACCCTCCCTATCTCTGTAACCTCCTCCAGCCCCTACAACGCTCCCTATCTCTGTAACCTCCTCCAGTCCCTACAACCCTTCCTATCTCTGTAACCTCCTCCAGCCCCTACAACCCTCCCTATCTCTGTAACCTCCTCCAGCCCCTACAACCCTCCCTATCACTGTAACCTCCTCCAGTCCCGACAACTCTCCCTATCTCTGTAACCTCCTCCAGCCCCTACAACCCTCCCTATCTCTGTAACCTCCTCCAGCCCCTACAACCCTCCATATCTCTGTAACCTCCTCCAGCCCCGACAACCCTCCCCATCACTGTAACCTCCTCCAGCCCCGACAACCCTCCCTATCACTGTAACCTCCTCCAGCCCTACAACCCTCCCTATCTCTGTAACCTCCTCCAGCACCTACAACCCTCCCTATCTCTGTAACCTCCTCCAGCCCCTACAACCCTCCCTATCTCTGTAACCTCCTCCAGCCCCTATAACCCTCCCTATCTAGATACAGGAAGGGTCCATTAGATTGGAAAATAGCGAATGTAACTCCTTTATTCAAAAAGGGAAAGAGACAGAAAGCAGGAAACTACAGGCCAGTTAGCTTAACATCTGTCTTAGGGAAAATGTAAGAAGCTATTATTAAATATGTTATAGCAGGGCCTTTAGAAAAATTCAAGGTAATAAGGCAGAGTCAACATGGTTTTGTGAAAGGGAAATCATGTTTAACCAATTTATTGGAGTTCTTTGAGGGAGTTACATGTGCTGTGGATAAAGTGTAACCGGAGGATGTATTGTACTTAGATTTCCAGAAGGCATTTGATAAGGTGCCACATCAAAGGTTATTGCAGAAAATAAAAGCTCATGGTGTAGGGGGTAACATTTTGACATGGATAGAAGATTGGTTAGCGAACAGGATACAGAGAGAAGATATAAATGGGTCATTTTCTGGTTGGCAAGGTGTAATGAGTGGTGTGCCACAGAGATCAGTGCAGGGGCCTCAAATTTTTATGGTTTATATAAATGACTGGGATGAAGGGACCGAAGGTTTGTTTGCTAAATTTGCTGATGACACAAAGATAGGTAGGAAAATAACTTGTGAAGAGGACATAAGGGGGTTACAAAGGGATACAGATAGGTTAAGTGAGTGGGCAAAGACCTGGCAAATGGAGTATAATGTGGGAAAGGGTGAAATTGTCCATTTTGGCAGGAAGAATAATAAAGCAGCATGTTATCAAAATGGTGAGAGATTGCAGAGCTCTGAGATGCAGAGGGATCTGGGTGTCCTAGTGCAGGAATCGCAAAAGGTTAGTATGCAGGTACAGCACGTAATTAGGAAAGCTAACAGAATGTTATCATTCATCGTGAGTGGAATTGAATATAAAAGTAGGGAGGTTATGCTTCAGCTATACAGGGCATTGGTGAGACCACATCTGGAGTACTGTGTACAGTACTGGTCTCCTTATTTAAGGAAGGATGTTAATGTGTTGGAGGCAGTACGGAGAAGGTTTACTAGACTGATACCTGGAATGGGCGGGTTGACTTATGAGGAATGATTGGACAGACTAGGCTTGCATCCGCTGTTGGAGGGAGCATCTATCAGATGAGATATTAAACCTGAGATCCCTTTTGGATAAAATGTTCGATCACAGTTGACGCAATCTCAGAACCAGTGGCCGAAAAGCCAGCAGGATCCACTCCTACCTATCTCTGGAGGTCACACTTTCATTGTCCTCGTCCCTGCTATAATATCCTTGTTCCCCAGAGAGATAGTCCTCAATGTATTCTTCCTCCGGTTCCTCTTTCCGAACGGCTGGTGGGTACACTTCACTCTTAGAATCTCTCCTATACACATTGGAATACAAGAATCTTTAGGAAAACGATCCCACAGCCCACCGACCCACCTTCTTCATATATCCCTCAATCCCACCTTAGTTTAGTTTAGAGATACAGCACTGAAACAGGCCCTTCGGCCCACCAAGTCTGTGCCGACCATCAACCACCCATTTATACTAATCCCATATTCCTTCCACATCCCCACCTGTCCCTATATATTTCCCTACCACCTACCTACACTAGGGGCGATTTATAATGGCCAATTAACCCATCAACCTGCAAGTCTTTGGCTGTGGGAGGAAACCGGAGCACCCGGAGGTGCAGACACAGGGAGAACTTGCAAACTCCACACAGGCAGTACCCAGAATCGAACCCGGGTCCCTGGAGCTGTGAGGCTGCGGTGCTAACCACTGCACCACTGTGCCGCCCCACCTATCCACCTCCTCCCCATATCCCTCACTCCCCACCTTCTCCCCAGATCCCTCACTCCTCACCTACCCACCTCCTCCCCATATCCCTCAATCCCCACCTTCTCCCCTTATCCCTCAATCCCCCACCGGCCCACCTTCTCCCCATATCCCTCACTCCCCAACCATCCACCTCCTCCCCATATCCCTCACTCCCCAACCATCCACCTCCTCCCCATATCCCTCACTCCCCACCTACCCACCTCCTCCCCATATCCCTCAATCCCCCACCTACCCACCTTCTCCCCATATCCCTCACTCCCTCATCTACCCACCATCTCCCCATATCCCTCACTCCCCACCTACCCCCCATATCCCTCACTCCCCCACCTACCCACCTTCTCCCCATATCCCTCAATCCCCCACCTACCCACCTTCTCCCTATATCCCTCACTCCCCCATCTACCCACCTTCTCCCCATATCCCTCAATCCCCCACCGACCCACCTTCTCCCCATATCCCTCACTCCCACCGATGCACCTTCTCCCCATATCCCTCAATCCCCCACCTACCCACCTTCTCCCCATATCCCTCACTCCCCCATCTACCCACCTTCTCCCCATATCCCTCACTCCCCCATCTACCCACCTTCTCCCCATATCCCTCAATCCCCCACCGACCCACCTTCTCCCCATATCCCTCACTCCCACCTACGCACCTTCTCCCCATATCCCTCAATCCCCCACCTACCCACCTTCTCCCCATATCCCTCACTCCCCCCCAACCACCTTCTCCCCATATCCCACAATCCCACCTACCCATCTACTCCCCATATCCCTCACTCCCAACCTACCCACCTTCTCCCCATATCCCTCACTCCCCACCTACCCACCTTCTCCCCATATTCCTCAATACCCACCTTCTCCCCATATCCCTCAATCCCCACCTTCTCCCCATATCCCTCAATCCCACCGACCCACCTTCTCCCCATAACCCTCACTCCCCATATCCTTCAATCCCCCACCTACCCACCTTCTCCCCATATCCCTCACTCCCTATCTACCCATCTTCTCCCCATATCCCTCACTCCCCACCTTTTCCCCATATCCCACACTCCCCACATACCCACCTTCTCCCTATATCCCTCCCCACCTACCCACCTTCTCACCATATCCCTCACTTCCCACCTACCCACCTCCCCATATCCCTCACTCCCCACCTACTCCCCATCTCCCTCACTCCCATCTACCCACCTTTTCCCCATATCCCTCACTCCCCACCTACCCACCTCCCCATAGCCCTCACTCCCCACCTACCCACCTTCTTCCCATATCCCTCAATCCCCACCTACACACCTTCTCTCCATGTCCCTCACTCCCACCTGCCCACCTTCTCCCCATATCCCTCACTCCCCACCTACGCACCTCCCCATATCCCTCAATCCCCACCTACCCACCTTCTCCCCATATCCCTCACTCACCACCTACCCACCTTCTCCCCATATCCCTCACTCCCCACCTACGCACCTCCCCATATCCCTCAATCCCCACCTACCCACCTTCTCCCCATATCCCTCACTCACCACCTACCCACCTTCTCCCCATATCCCTCACTCCCACCTACCCACCTTCTCCCCATATCCCTCACTCACCACCTACCCACCTTCTCCCCATATCCCTCACTCCCACCTGCCCACCTTCTCCCCATATCCCTCAATCTCATCTACCCACCTTCTGCCCAGATCCCTCACTCCCCAACTAACCACCTTCTCCCCATCTCCCTCACTCCCATCTACCCACCTTCTCCCCAAACCCCTCACTCCCCACCTACCCACCTTCTCCCCATATCCCTCACTCCCCACCTACCCACCTTCTTCCCATATCCCTCAATCCCCACCTACCCACCCTCTCCCCATTTCCCTCACTCCCCACCTACCCACCTTCTGCCCATATCCCTCACTCCCCACCTACCCACCTTCTTCCCATATCCCTCAATCCCCACCTACCCACCCTCTCCCCATTTCCCTCACTCCCCACCTACCCACCTTCTCCCCATATCCATCACTCCCACCGACCCTCCTTCTCCCCTTCTCCCTCAATCCCCCACCTGCCCACCTTCTCCCCATCTCCCTCAATCCCCACCTACCCACCTTCTCCCCATATCCCTCAATCTCCAACTACCCAACCTTCTCCCCAGATCCCTCACTCCGCACCTACCCACCTTCTCCCCATATCCCTCACACCCACCTTCTCCCCATATCCCTCACACCCACCTACCCACCTTCTCCCCTTCTCCCTCAAACCCCACCTGCCCACCTTCTCCCCATATCCCTCAATCCCATCTACCCACCATCTCCCCATATCCATCACTCCCACCGACCCACCTTCTCCCCTTCTCCCTCAATCCCCCACCTTCTCCCCATATCCATCACTCCCACCTACCCACCTTCTCCCCTTCTCCCTCAAACCCCACCTGCCCACCTTCTCCCCATATCCCTCAATCCCATCTGCTCACCTTCTCCCCATACCCCTCACTCCCCACCTACCCACCTTCTCCCCATATCCCACCTTCTCCCCATATCCGTCAATCCCCACATACCCACCCTCTCCCCATATCCCTCACTCCCCGGCACACCACCTCCCCATATCCCTCAATCCCCACCTACCCACCTTCTCCCCATATCCCTCACTCCCCACCTACCCACCTTCTCCCCATATCCATCACTCCCACCGACCCACCTTCTCCCCTTCTCCCTCAATCCCCCACCTGCCCACCTTCTCCCCATATCCCTCAATCCCCACCTACCCACCTTCTCCCCATATCCCTCAATCTCCAACGACCCAACCTTCTCCCCAGATCCCTCTCTCCCCACCTACCCACCTTCTCCCCATATCCCTCACACCCACCTTCTCCCCATATCCCTCACTCCCCAACTAACCACCTTCTCCCCATCTCACTCACTCCCATCTACCCACCTTCTCCCCATACCCCTCACTCCCCACCTACCCACCTTCTCCCAATATCCCTAAATCTCCATGTACCACCTTCTCCCCATATCCGTCAATCCCCACATACCCACCCTCTCCCCATATCCGTCAATCCCCACCTAGCCACCTTCTCCCCATATCCCTCAATCCCCACCTACCCACCTTCTCCCCATATCCCTCAATCCCCACCTACCCACCTTCTCCCCATATCCCTCAATCCCCACCTACCCACCTTCTCCGCATATCCGTCAATCCCCACCTACCCACCTTCTCCGCATATCCGTCAATCCCCACCTACCCACCTTCTCCCCATATCCCTCAACCCCCACCTATCCACCTTCTCCCCATATCCGTTAATCCCCACCTACCCACCTTCTCCCCATATCCCTCAATCCCCACCTACCCACCTTCTCCCCATATCCCTCAATCCCCACATATCCACCTTATTCCCCATATCCCTCAATCTCCACATATCCACCTTCTCCCCATATCCCTCACTCCCCACCTACCCACCTTCTCCCTCAAACGCCACCTGCCAACCTTCTCCTCATATCCCTCAATCCCATCTACCCACCTTCTCCCCATATCCCACACTCCCCAACTAACCACCTTCTCCCCATCTCCCTCACTCCCATCTACCCACCTTCTCCCCAAACCCCTCACTCCCCACCTACCCACCTTCAGCCCATATCCCTCAATCCCCACCTACCCACCTTCTCCCCATATCCCTCAATCTCCATGTACCACCTTCTCCCCATATCCCTCAATCCCCACCTACCCACCTTCTCCCCATATCCGTTAATCCCCACCTACCCACCTTCTCCCCATATCCCTCACTCCCCCACCTACCCACCTTCTCCCCATATCCGTTAATCCCCACCTACCCACCTTCTCCCCATATCCCTCACTCCCCCACCTACCCACCTTCTCCCCATATCCGTTAATCCCCACCTACCCACCTTCTCCCCATATCCGTTAATCCCCACCTACCCACCTTCTCCGCATATCCCTCAATCCCCACCTACCCACCTTCTCCCCATATCCCTCAATCCCCACCTACCCACCTTCTCCGCATATCCCTCAATCCCCACCTACCCACCTTCTCCCCATATCCCTCACTCCCCACCTACCCACCTTCTCCGCATATCCCTCAATCCCCACCTACCCACCTTCTCCCCATATCCATCATTCCCCACCTACCCACCTTCTCCCCATATCCGTTAATCCCCACCTACCCACCTTCTCCCCATATCCCTCACTCCCCCACCTACCCACCTTCTCCCCATATCCCTCATTCCCCACCTACCCACCTTCTCCCCATATCCGTTAATCCCCACCTACCCACCTTCTCCCCATATCCGTTAATCCCCACCTACCCACCTTCTCCCCATATCCCTCATTCCCCACCTACCCACCTTCTCCCCATATCCGTTAATCCCCACCTACCCACCTTCTCCGCATATCCCTCAATCCCCACCTACCCACCTTCTCCCCATATCCGTTAATCCCCACCTACCCACCTTCTCCGCATATCCCTCAATCCCCACCTACCCACCTTCTCCCCATATCCCTCAATCCCCACCTACCCACCTTCTCCCCATATCCGTTAATCCCCACCTACCCACCTTCTCCCCATATCCCTCAATCCCCACCTACCCACCTTCTCCCCATATCCCTCAATCCCCACCTACCCACCTTCTCCGCATATCCCTCAATCCCCACCTACCCACCTTCTCCCCATATCCCTCACTCCCCACCTACCCACCTTCTCCCCGTATCCGTTAATCCCCACCTACCCACCTTCTCCCCATATCCATCATTCCCCACCTACCCACCTTCTCCCCATATCCGTTAATCCCCACCTACCCACCTTCTCCCCATATCCCTCAATCCCCACCTACCCACCTTCTCCCCATATCCCTCATTCCCCACCTACCCACCTTCTCCCCATATCCGTTAATCCCCACCTACCCACCTTCTCCGCATATCCCTCAATCCCCACCTACCCACCTTCTCCCCATATCCCTCAATCCCCACCTACCCACCTTCTCCCCATATCCCTCATTCCCCACCTACCCACCTTCTCCCCATATCCGTTAATCCCCACCTACCCACCTTCTCCCCATATCCGTTAATCCCCACCTACCCACCTTCTCCCCATATCCCTCACTCCCCACCTACCCACCTTCTCCCCATATCCCTCATTCCCCACCTACCCACCTTCTCCCCATATCCCTCACTCCCCCACCTACCCACCTTCTCCCCATATCCCTCATTCCCCACCTACCCACCTTCTCCCCATATCCCTCACTCCCCCACCTACCCACCTTCTCCCCATATCCCTCATTCCCCACCTACCCACCTTCTCCCCATATCCGTTAATCCCCACCTACCCACCTTCTCCGCATATCCCTCAATCCCCACCTACCCACCTTCTCCCCATATCCCTCAATCCCCACCTACCCACCTTCTCCCCATATCCCTCATTCCCCACCTACCCACCTTCTCCCCATATCCGTTAATCCCCACGTACCCACCTTCTCCCCATATCCCTCAATCCCCACCTACCCACCTTCTCCCCATATCCCTCAATCCCCACCTACCCACCTTCTCCCCATATCCCTCATTCCCCACCTACCCACCTTCTCCCCATATCCGTTAATCCCCACCTACCCACCTTCTCCCCATATCCCTCACTCCCCACCTACCCACCTTCTCCCCATATCCCTCAATCCCCACCTACCCACCTTCTCCCCATATCCCTCACTCCCCACATACCCACCTTCTCCCCATATCCCTCAATCCCCACCTACCCACCTTCTCCCCATATCCCTCAATCCCCACCTACCCACCTTCTCCCCATATCCCTCAATCCCCACCTACCCACCTTCTCCCCATTTCCCTCACTCCCCATCTACCCACCTTCTCCCCATATCCCTCACCCCTGTTTCTTGCAGGGTACATCTCAAACCCTCAGTTTGGAAGTAATCCCTTCTTTTGATTGTTGTCCACAATGCACAGCACACAGTCAGATTGGGGTTTGGACAGGAGTGGCGTGTGTTTAGTTGTAACGCCCGCCACAGACGAACAGCCTGGGGTTCAGCCTGACAGATGAAGCACTCTGCAGTTGGATGATGTGTTGGTGGGACGGGCCAGTCGGGAGGGGTGGGCATGAGGAATAGACTCTGAGCAAAGACAACTGACTACCTGCTGTTACTGGCCTTCCTGTCTGTACTCGGTGGGTGCGTCTGATCCGAATCATCTTGGCTAACAGTCCGTACGCTCTGACTGCCATGCGTCGACCCGTTCACCACCAGCCTGGCGTTGGGCTCCTGGGCAGAGTCACTGCCAATCAGAATGGAAACAGAGTGGACAGAAACATCTGAGGCTTTCGAGCCGCGTCTCTCCGAATTCTGTAGGAGGCAGAGGCATCAATGAAGATTCAGGACAGAGACAGCACGGGAGTTAGATACAGAGTAAAGCTCCCTCTACACTGTCCCCATCAAACACTCCCCAGGACAGGTACAGCCCGGGGTTAGATACAGAGTAAAGCTCCCTCTACACTGTCCCCATCAAACACTCCCCAGGACAGGTACAGCATGGGGGTTAGATACAGAGTAAAGCTCCCTCTACACTGTCCCCATCAAACACTCCCCAGGACAGGTACAGCACGGGGGTTAGATACAGAGTAAAGCTCCCTCGACACTGTCCCCATCAAACACTCCCCAGGACAGGTACAGCACGGGGGTTAGATACAGAGTAAAGCTCCCTCTACACTGTCCCCATCAAACACTCCCCAGGACAGGTACAGTACGGGGGTTAGATACAGAGTAAAGCTCCCTCTACACTGTCCCCCATCAAACACTCCCCAGGACAGGTACAGTACGGGGGTTAGATACAGAGTAAAGCTCCCTCTACACTGTCCCCATCAAACACTCCCAGGACAGAGACAGCACGGGGTTAGATACAGAGTAAAGCTCCCTCTACACTGTCCCCATTAAACACTCCCAGGACAGAGACAGCACGGGGTTAGATACAGAGTAAAGCTCCCTCTACACTGTCCCCATTAAACACTCCCAGGACAGAGACAGCACGGGGTTAGATACAGAGTAAAGCTCCCTCTACACTGTCCCCATCAAACACTCCCAGGACAGGTACAGTACGGGGGTTAGATACAGAGTAAAGCTCCCTCTACACTGTCCCCATTAAACACTCCCAGGACAGAGACAGCACGGGGTTAGATACAGAGTAAAGCTCCCTCTACACTGTCCCCATTAAACACTCC
Organism: Heterodontus francisci; assembly: GCF_036365525.1. Taxonomy (NCBI): domain Eukaryota; kingdom Metazoa; phylum Chordata; class Chondrichthyes; order Heterodontiformes; family Heterodontidae; genus Heterodontus; species Heterodontus francisci. Next base: position 10,413,749 of record NC_090419.1, read on the forward strand.
CAGGACAGAGACAGCACGGGGTTAGATACAGAGTAAAGCTCCCTCTACACTGTCCCCATCAAACACTCCCAGGACAGGTACAGTACGGGGGTTAGACAGAGAGTAAAGCTCCCTCTACACTGTCCCCATCAAACACTCCCAGGACAGGTACAGCACGGGGGTTAGACAGAGAGTAAAGCTCCCTCGACACTGTCCCCATCAAACACTCCCAGGACAGGTACAGTACGGGGGTTAGATACAGAGTTAAGCTTCCTCGACACTGTCCCCATCAAACGCTCCCAGGACAGGTACAGTACGGGGGTTAGATACAGAGTAAAGCTCCCTCGACACTGTCCCCATCAAACGCTCCCAGGACAGGTACAGTACGGGGTTAGATACAGAGTAAAGCTCCCCCTACACTGTCCCCCATCAAACACTCCCAGGACAGGTACAGCACGGGGGTTAGATACAGAGTAAAGCTCCCTCTACACTGTCCCATCAAACACTCCCAGGACAGGTACAGTACGGGGGTTAGATACAGAGTAAAGCTCCCTCTACACTGTCCCATCAAACACTCCCCAGGACAGGTACAGCACGGGGTTAGATACAGAGTAAAGCTCCCTCTACACTGTCCCTCAGCCCCAACCTCAGATGCCCATTATTTCCTAGCTAAGTGAAAAGAAGGTTGGTACAGATCAGTCAGGAAAATGTGCTATTTACAGCACCGGAACAGGCCATTCGGCCCATCCTCTCCGTGCTGGTGTTTCTGCTCCACACGAGCCTCCTCCCACCCCCTACTTCATCTCCCCCTATCACCATATCCTTCTATTCCTTTCTTCCTCGTGTGTTTATCCAGCTTCCCCCTTAAATACATCGATACTATTCACCTCAACCACTCCCTGTGGGAGCGAGTTCCACATTCTCACCACTCTCTGGGGAAAGATGGTGCTGGGTGAGCAGGGAGTTAATGTTGGACAGAACGCTGAAAGGAGAAGCCAGTTGCTTCATTACAACAGTGACTGCACTTCAAAAAAAAACCTTCAGCAGCAGTTCAGCTCTTTGGAATATCTGGATATCGTTAAAGTCACTGGAGAAATACACGTTCTTTCCATTGAGGACCAATGTAGGTTCAAACTTCAAAATTCCCATCCTGCTGTTCAAATCCCTCCAATTCCCTCACCCCATACCTATCTCTGTAATCCCGTCCAGCCCCTACAGCCCTCCCTATCTCTGTAACCCCGTCCAGCCCCTACAACCCTCCCTATCTCTGTAACCTCCTCCAGCCCCTACACCCTCCCGATCTCTGTAACCCCGTCCAGCCCCTACAACCCTCCCTATCTCTGTAACCTCCTCCAGCCCCTACAGCCCTCCCTATCACTGTAACCTCCTCCAGCCCCTACAACCCTCCCTATCTCTGTAACCTCCTCCAGCCCCTACAACCCTCCCTATCTCTGTAACCTCCTCCAGCCCCTACAACCCTCCCGATCTCTGTAACCTCCTCCAGCCCCTACAACCCTCCCTATCTCTGTAACCTCCTCCAGTCCCTACAACCCTCCCTATCACTGTAACCTCCTCCAGCCCCTACAACCCTCCCTATCTCTGTAACCTCCTCCAGACCCTACAACCCTCCCTATCTCTGTAACCTCCTCCAGACCCTACAACCCTCCCTATCTCTGTAACATCCTCCAGCCCCTACAACCCTCCCTATCTCTGTAACCTCCTCCAGACCCTACAACCCTCCCTATCTCTGTAACATCCTCCAGCCCCTACAACCCTCCCTATCTCTGTAACCTCCTCCAGCCCCTACAACCCTCCCTATCTCTGTAACCTCCTCCAGCCCCTACAACCCTCCCTATCTCTGTAACCTCCTCCAGCCCCTACAACCCTCCCTATCTCTGTAACCTCCTCCAGCCCCTACAACCCTCCCCATCTCTGTAACCTCCTCCAGCCCCTACAACCTTCCCTATCTCTGTAACCTCCACCAGCCCCTGCAACCCTCCCTATCTCTGTAACCTCCTCCAGCCCCGACAACCCTCCCCATCTCTGTAACCTCCTCCAGCCCCGACAACCCTCCCCATCTCTGTAAACTCCTCCAGCCCCTACAACCCTCCCCATCTCTGTAACCTCCTCCAGCCCCTACAACCCTCCCTATCACTGTAACCTCCTCCAGCCCCTACAACCCTCACTATCTCTGTAACCTCCTCCAGCCCATACAACCCTCCCTATCACTGTAACCTCCTCCACTCCCTAAACCCTCCCTATCTCTGTAACCTCCTCCAGCCCCGACAACCCTCCCCATCTCTGTAAACTCCTCCAGCCCCTACAACCCTCCCCATCTCTGTAACCTCCTCCAGCCCCGACAACCCTCACTATCTCTGTAACCTCCTCCAGCCCCTACAACCCTCCCCATCTCTGTAACCTCCTCCAGCCCCTACAACCCTCACTATCTCTGTAACCTCCTCCAGCCCATACAACCCTCCCTATCACTGTAACCTCCTCCACTCCCTAAACCCTCCCTATCTCTGTAATCTCCTCCAGCTCCTATAACCCTCCCTATCTCTGTAACCTCATCCAGTCCCTACAGCCCTCCTATCTCTGTAACCTCCTCCAGTCCCGACAACCCTCCCTATCTCTGTAACCTCATCCAGTCCTACAACCCTCCCTATCTCTGTAACCTCCTCCAGTCCCTACAACCCTCCCTATCTCTGTACCCTCATCCAGTCCCTACAACCCTCCCTATCTCTGTAAACTCCTCCATTCCCGACAACCCTCCCTATCTCTGTCACCTCCTCCAGTCCCGACAACCCTCCCCATCTCTGTAACCTCCTCCAGTCCCTTCAACCCTCCCTATCTCTGTAACCTCATCCAGTCCCGACAACCCTCCCTATCTCTGTAACCTCATCCAGTCCGACAACCCACCCCATCTCTGTAACCTCCTCCAGTCCCTACAACCCTCCCTATCTCTGTACCCGCCTCCAGCCCCTACAACTCTCCCTATCTCTGTAACCTCCTCCAGCCCCTACAACACACCCTATCTGTGTAACCTCCTCCAGTCCTCCAACCCTCCCCATCTCTGTAACCTCCTCCAGCCCCTACAACCCTCCCTATCTCTGTAACCTCCTCCAGTCCCGACAACCCTCCCTATATCTGTAACCTCCTCCAGTCCTACAACCCTCCCTATCTCTGTAACCTCCTCCAGTCCCTACAACCCTCCCTATCTCTGTAACCTCCTCCAGTCCCTACAACCCTCCCTATCTCTGTACCCTCCTCCAGTCCCTACAACCCTCCCTATATCTGAAACCTCATCCAGTCACACAACCCTCCCTATCTCTGTAACCTCCTCCAGCCCCTACAACCGTCCCCATCTCTGTAACCTCCTCCAGTCCCTACAACCCTCCCTATCACTGTAACCTCCTCCAGCCCCTTCAACCCTCCCCATCTCTGTAACCTCCTCCAGTCCCGACAACCCTCCCCATCTCTGTAACCGCCTCCAGTCCCTGCAACCCTCCCTATCTCTGTAACCTCATCCAGTCCCTACAGCCCTTCCACATCTCTGTAACCTCCTCCAGTCCCTACAACCCTCCCTATCACTGTAACCTCCTCCAGCCCCTTCAACCCTCCCCATCTCTGTAACCTCCTCCAGTCCCGACAACCCTCCCCATCTCTGTAACCGCCTCCAGTCCCTGCAACCCTCCCTATCTCTGTAACCTCATCCAGTCCCTACAGCCCTTCCACATCTCTGTAACCTCCTCCAGTCCCGACAACCCTCCCCATCTCTGTAACCGCCTCCAGTCCCTGCAACCCTCCCTATCTCTGTAACCTCATCCAGTCCCTACAACCCTCCCTATCACTGTAACCTCCTCCACTCCCTAAACCCTCCCTATCTCTGTAACCTCCTCCAGCTCCTATAACCCTCCCTATCTCTGTAACCTCCTCCAGCCCCTACAACCCCCCCTATCTCTCTAACCTCCTCCAGCCCCTACAACCCTCCGAGATCTCTGCGCTCCTCCAATTCCGGCCTCTTGACCATCCCCCAATTCCCATCGCTCCACCATTGGCGGCCGTGCCTTCAGCTGCCTGGATCCTAAGCTCTGGAATTCCCTCCCTGAATCTCTCCGCCTCACTCTCTCCTCCTTGAAGACACAGCTTAAAAACCGACCTCTTTGACTGACATCTACCCTAACCGCCCTTGAGGTGGTTTGGGATCAAATTCTGCTTGATACCCTTTGGGGCGCCTTGTGACATGGTGGTAGGTTTGAGGTGCTATATGAGGGAAGGTTGTTGTATCCCATGGAATGCTTCCTGAACTGACCTGGTCGGGATCATCCTCCTCTCGCTCTCCGACTTCCTCCTGCTCCTCCAGAAGGTCACAGGAGATGGCTCGCCTTATCTCTGGCCCAATGTCCTGCAGGGTTCGGAGCCCGGCCTGTTGTGACAGAGAATGGAAATGGTCACCTGAACAATCCACAATGGTGCAGTCCAATATTTCAGCAGAGAGGGAGGCCATTCAGCCTGTCACGCCTGTGCCGGCTCTGTGAAAGAGCTTTCCAATTAGATCCACTCCCCTTCCTGCTCGTTCATCAATCCCAGCACAGTTTTCATTCACAAGTTACGATTGAATCTGCTTTCACTGCCCTCCCATTCCGGATATCAGGGGATCAAGCCCCACATTCCAGTGACTCATGTCCCACAATCCGAGCCTGACACACCCCCAGTACCTGTACTGAGGGAGTGCCGCACTGTCGGAGGGTCAGTACTGAGGGAGAGCCGTAATGTCGGAGGGTCAGTACTGAGGGAGTGCCGCACTGTCGGAGGGTCAGTACTGAGGGAGCGCCGCATTGTCGGAGGGTCAGTACTGAGGGAGAGCCGCAATGTCGGAGGGTCAGTACTGAGGGAGAGCCGCAATGTCGGAGGGTCAGTACTGAGGGAGCGCCGCACTGTCGGAGGGTCAGTGCTGAGGGAGAGCCGCATTGTCGGAAGGTCTGTACTGAGGGAGAGCCGCATTGTCGGAGGGTCAGTACTGAGGGAGAGCCGCACTGTCGGAGGGTCAGTACTGAGGGAGAGCCGCATTGTCGGAGGGTCAGTACTGAGGGAGTGCCACACTGTCGGAGGGTCAGTACTGAGGGAGCGCCGCACTGTCGGAGGGTCAGTACTGAGGGAGAGCCGCATTGTCGGAGGGTCAGTACTGAGGGAGTGCCGCACTGTCGGAAGGTCTGTACTGAGGGAGTGCCGCACTGTCGGAGGGTCAGTACTGAGGGAGCGCCGCACTGTCGGAGGGTCAGTACTGAGGGAGCGCCGCACTGTCGGAGGGTCAGTACTGAGGGAGCGCTGCGCTGTCGGAGGGTCAGTACTGAGGGAGTGCCGCACTGTCGGAGGGTCAGTACTGAGGGAGTGCCACACTGTCGGAGGGTCAGTCCTGAGGGAGCGCCGCACTGTCGGAAGGTCAGTACTGAGGGAGCGCCGCACTGTCGGAGGGTCAGTACTGAGAGAGCGTCGCTCTGTCGGAGGGTCAGTACTGAGGGAGTGCCGGACTTTCAGAGGGTCAGTACTGAGAGAGCGCCGCACGGTCGGGGGGTCAGTACTGAGCGAGCGCCGCACTGTCGGAGGGTCAGTACTGAAGGAGAGCTGCACTGTCGGAGGGTCAGTACTGAGGGAGAGCCGCACTGTCGGAGGGTCAGTCCTGAGGGAGCGCTGCACTGTCGGAGGGTCAGTACTGAGGGAGAGCCGCATTGTCAGAGGGTCAGTCCTGAGGGAGCGCTGCACTGTCGGGTGGTCAGTACTGAGGGAGTGCCGCACTGTCGGAGGGTGAGTACTGAGGGAGCGCCGCACTGTCGGAGGGTCAGTACTGAGGGAGAGCCGCATTGTCAGAGGGTCAGTCCTGAGGGAGCGCTGCACTGTCGGGTGGTCAGTACTGAGGGAGCGCCGCACTGTCGGAGGGTCAGTACTGAGAGAGCGTCGCTCTGTCGGAGGGTCAGTACTGAGGGAGTGCCGGACTTTCAGAGGGTCAGTACTGAGAGAGCGTCGCTCTGTCGGAGGGTCAGTACTGAAGGAGAGCTGCACTGTCGGAGGGTCAGTACTGAGGGAGAGCCGCACTGTCGGAGGGTCAGTCCTGAGGGAGCGCTGCACTGTCGGAGGGTCAGTACTGAGGGAGCGCCGTACTGTCGGAGGGTCAGTCCTGAGGGAGCGCTGCACTGTCGGAGGGTCAGTACTGAGGGAGCGCCGTACTGTCGGAGGGTCAGTACTGAGGGAGTGCTGCCCAATACCCTTTATTTCATAGAATCAGAGAGAGATTACAGGGAGCTCACTACGTTCATCTCCCAACAACTTTGACACTACTGAACCAGTAATTTCAGGCTAACTGAAGTTTCATTTATGAACAGGTAAGATTACACAGAGACAGAAAAACATTGACAGGGTACAAATACAGACAAGCCTCTGGCGCAGAGGCGGGTGTATTGAGTCCCGTTGACACCTAAGCCAAGATATCTTTGGTCTAGTTTCCCCAACTCCCCTCAGACTGAGCGGCCAACACTTCCCCTCAACACATTGTTGTGAAAGGGATGGGGAATCTCCATGGAACATCCTCTCCCTGGGGTTATAATGACTGGGCAGTTTATGGAGCGTTGACCCAGGTTCCAGGCTCACCTGTAATGTGGTCGAGTTGCTCATCTCTGGTTGGCCAAATAGGCCCTTCTCCTTCCGCTTCCGAAATTTCCTGAAGTAATCCTGAATCAGGAATGTGGCATAAAATTTACCCACTGTCACCTCCTCATCTGTGGATAGGAGCGAGGGAGAGACAGGTCAGTTACAGAGGGACAGAGGGAGAGGGAGAGGGAGAGAAAGGTCAGTTAGATAGTTAAAGAGGGACAGAGGGAGAGGGAGAGAAAGGTCAGTTAGATAGTTAAAGAGGGGCAGAGGGAGAGGGAGAGAAGGGTCAGTTAGATAGAGAGGGACAGAGGGAGAGGGAGATACAGGTCAGTTAGATAGTTAGAGAGGGACAGAGGGAGAGGGAGATACAGGTCAGTTAGATAGTTAGAGAGGGACAGAGGGAGAGGGAGATACAGGTCAGTTAGATAGTTAGAGAGGGACAGAGGGAGAGGGAGAGACAGGTCAGTTAGATAGTTAGAGAGGGACAGAGGAGAGGGAGAGTCAGGTCAGTTAGATAGTTAGAGAGGGACAGAGGGAGAGGGAGAGTCAGGTCAGTTAGATAGTTAGAGAGGGACAGAGGGAGAGGGAGAGACAGGTCAGTTAGATAGTTAGAGAGGGAGAGAGGGAGAGGGAGAGAAAGGTCAGTTAGATAGTTAGAGAGGGACAGAGGAGAGGGAGAGTCAGGTCAGTTAGATAGTTAGAGAGGGACAGAGGGAGAGGGAGAGACAGGTCAGTTAGATAGTTAGAGAGGGACAGAGGAGAGGGAGAGTCAGGTCAGTTAGATAGTTAGAGAGGGACAGAGGGAGAGGGAGAGACAGGTCAGCTAGATAGTAGGGCGGCACGGTGGCGCAGTGGTTAGCACCGCAGCCTCACAGCTCCAGGGACCCGGGTTCAAATCCGGGTACTGCCTGTGTGGAGTTTGCAAGTTCTCCCTGTGTCTGCGTGGGTTTTCTCCGGGTGCTCCGGTTTCCTCCCACAAGCCAAAGGACTTGCAGGTTGACAGGTAAATTGGCCATTATAAATTGTCACCAGTATAGGTAGGTGGTAGGGAAATATAGGGACAGGTGGGGATGTTTGTTGGGAATATGGGATTAGTGTAGGATTAGTATAAATGGGTGGTTGATGTTCGGCACAGACTCGGTGGGCTGAAGGGTTGTTTCAGTGCTGTATCTCTAATCTAATCTAAAAAATAGTTAGAGAGGGACAGAGGGAGAGACAGGTCAGTTAGATAGTTAGAGAGGGAGAGGGAGAGACAGGTCAGTTAGATAGTTAGAGAGGGACAGAGGGAGAGGGAGAGAAAGGTTAGTTAGATAGTTAGAGAGGGACAGAGAAGAGAGAGAGACAGGTCAGTTAGATAGTTAGAGAGGGACAGAGGGAGAGGGAGAGAAAGGTCAGTTAGATAGTTAGAGAGGGACAGAGGGAGAGGGAGAGACAGGTCAGTTAGATAGTTAGAGAGGGACAGAGGGAGAGACAGGTCAGTTAGATAGTTAGAGAGGGAGAGGGAGAGACAGGTCAGTTAGATAGTTAGAGAGGGACAGAGGGAGAGGGAGAGAAAGGTTAGTTAGATAGTTAGAGAGGGACAGAGAAGAGAGAGAGACAGGTCAGTTAGATAGTTAGAGAGGGACAGAGGGAGAGACAGGTCAGTTAGATAGTTAGAGAGGGAGAGGGAGAGACAGGTCAGTTAGATAGTTAGAGAGGGACAGAGGGAGAGGGAGAGAAAGGTCAGTTAGATAGTTGGAGAGGGAGAGGGAGAGACAGGTCAGTTAGATAGTTAGAGAGGGACAGAGGGAGAGGGAGAGAAAGGTCAGTTAGATAGTTGGAGAGGGAGAGGGAGAGACAGGTCAGTTAGATAGTTAGAGAGGGACAGAGGAGATGGAGAGACAGGTCAGTTAGATAGTTAGAGAGGGACAGAGGGAGAGGGAGAGACAGGTCAGTTAGATAATTAGAGAGGGACAGAGGGAGAGGGAGAGACAGGTCAGTTAGATAGTTAGAGAGGGACAGAGGGAGAGATAGGTCAGATAGATAGTTAGAGAGGGACAGAGGGAGAGACAGGTCAGTTAGATAGTTAGAGAGGGACAGAGGGAGAGGGAGAGACAGGTCAGTTAGATAGTTGGAGAGGGACAGAGGGAGGGGGAGAGACAGGTCAGTTAGATAGTTAGAGAGGGACAGAGGGAGAGGGAGAGACAGGTCAGTTAGATAGTTAGAGAGGGACAGAGGGAGAGGGAGAGACAGGTCAGTTAGATAGTTAGAGAGGGACAGAGGGAGAGGGAGAGACAGGTCAGTTAGATAGTTAGAGAGGGACAGAGGGAGAGGGAGAGACAGGTCAGTTAGATAGTCAGAGAGGGACAGAGGGAGAGGGAGAGACAGGTCAGTTAGATAGTCAGAGAGGGACAGAGGGAGAGGGAGAGACAGGTCAGTTAGATAGTTAGAGAGGGACATCGGGAGAGGGAGAGACAGGTCAGTTAGATAGTTAGAGAGGGAGAGGGAGAGACAGGTCAGTTAGATAGTTAGAGAGGGACAGAGGGAGAGGGAGAGAAAGGTCAGTTAGATAGTTAGAGAGGGACAGAGGGAGAGGGAGAGACAGGTCAGTTAGATAGTTAGAGAGGGACAGAGGGAGAGGGAGAGACAGGTCAGTTAGATAGTTAGAGAGGGACAGAGGGAGAGGGAGAGAAAGGTCAGTTAGATAGTTAGAGAGGGACAGAGGGAGAGGGAGAGACAGGTCAGTTAGATAGTTAGAGAGGGACATCGGGAGAGGGAGAGACAGGTCAGTTAGATAGTTAGAGAGGGACAGAGGGAGAGGGAGAGACAGGTCAGTTAGATAGTTAGAGAGGGACAGAGGGAGAGGGAGAGACAGGTCAGTTAGATAGTCAGAGAGGGACAGAGGGAGAGGGAGAGACAGGTCAGTTAGATAGTCAGAGAGGGACAGAGGGAGAGGGAGAGACAGGTCAGTTAGATAGTTAGAGAGGGACATCGGGAGAGGGAGAGACAGGTCAGTTAGATAGTTAGAGAGGGAGAGGGAGAGACAGGTCAGTTAGATAGTTAGAGAGGGACAGAGGGAGAGGGAGAGAAAGGTCAGTTAGATAGTTAGAGAGGGACAGAGGGAGAGGGAGAGACAGGTCAGTTAGATAGTTAGAGAGGGACAGAGGGAGAGGGAGAGACAGGTCAGTTAGATAGTTAGAGAGGGACAGAGGGAGAGGGAGAGAAAGGTCAGTTAGATAGTTAGAGAGGGACAGAGGGAGAGGGAGAGACAGGTCAGTTAGATAGTTAGAGAGGGACAGAGGGAGAGGGAGAGACAGGTCAGTTAGATAGTTAGAGAGGGACAGAGGGAGAGGGAGAGAAAGGTCAGTTAGATAGTTAGAGAGGGTCAGAGGGAGAGGGAGAGAAAGGTCAGTTAGATAGTTAGAGAGGGACAGAGGGAGAGGGAGAGACAGGTCAGTTCGATAGTTAGAGAGGGACAGAGGGAGAGGGAGAGGCAGATCAGTTAGATAGTTAGAGAGGGACAGAGGGAGAGACAGAGAGAGAGGGAGAGTGAGAAAGAGAGAGAGAGAGAGAGAGAGAGCACGAGCGAGACAGAGACAGAGGGAGAGAGAGAGAGCGATAGAGAGAGAGAGACAGAGAGAGAGAGACAGAGAGAGAGAGACAGAGAGAGAGACAGCATGAGCGAGACAGAGAGTGAGGGAGAGAGACAGAGAGAAACAGAGAGAGAGACAGCATGAGCGAGACAGAGAGAGAGGGAGAGACAGAGAGAGAGGGACAGAGAGGGACAGAGACAGACAGTGAGACAGAGGCAGAGAGAGAGAGACGTGGGGGCGGAGAGAAAGAGAGGGACAGAGAGACAGAGAGAGACAAAAAGGGGCAGAGAGAAAGGGAGAGAGACAGGAGACAGAGACAGATGTAGAAAAAGAGAGAGACTGAGACAGAGAGAGACTGAGACAGAGAGAAACAGAGAGAGAGGTACTGAGTGCAAGAGCAGGGAAGTTTTGTTGAACCTTTATAAATCTCTGGTTAGGTCACAACTGGAGTATTGTGTCCAGTTCTGGTCACACTTTCAGCAGGATGTGAGGGTCCTTGAGAGGGTGTAGAGGAGATTTACCAGAATGGGTCCAGGGATGGGGGATTTTAGTTACAAGGTTAGGTTGGAGAAGCTGGGGTTGTTTTCCCTGGAGCAAAGGAGATTGAGGGGAGATTTGATGGAGGTGAACAAGATTCTGTCAGGTTTAGATAAGGTAGATAAAGAAACTCTGTTCCCATTAGCTGATGGTACAAGGACTAGGGGACACAGACTGAAGGTTTTGGGTAAGAGATACAGGGGGTGATGTGAGGATGAACTTGTTTACACAGCGAGTGGTAATGACCTGGAACTCACTGCCTCCGCGGGCGGTGGATGTGGAGACGGTGAATGATTTCAGAAGGAGATTGGACGGGCACTGGAGGGAAATCAACTTGCAGGGCTACGGGGATAGAACGGGGGAATGGGACTGACTGGAATGCTCTAGAGAGAGAGCTGGCATGGACTCGATGGGCCGAATGGCCTCCTTCTGTTCTGTAAATGACTCTATGACTGTGATGTGAGAGAGAGAGATGGACTGAGAGAGAGTTTCTCTCGAGTTTAGAAGAATGAGAGTGGATCTAATTGAGGTATATAAGATGATTAAGGGGATTGACAAAGTCGACGTAGAGAGGATGTTTCCTCTGGTGGGGCAATCTAGAACGAGAGGTCATAGTTTTAGGATAAGGGGTAGCAGATTTAAAACAGAGATGAGGAGAAATTCCTTCTCTCAAAGGGTTGTGAGTCTGTGGAATTCACTACCCCAGAGTGCGGTGGATGCCGGGACATTGAGTAAATTTAAGGAGGAGATAGACAGATTTTTAATTAGTAATGGTTGAAGGGTTATGGAGAATAGGCAGGAAAGTGGAGTTGAGGCCGAGATGAGATCAGCAATGATCATATTGAATGGCGGAGCAGGCTCGAGGGGCTGAATGGCCTACTCCTGCTCCCAGTTCTTATGTTCTTATGAGAGAGATACTGACGGAGAGAGAGATCCTGGGACACACAGAGTGATAGATTCCAGAACAATTGGAAGCTAACAAACGTAACCCTGCTGTTCAAGAAAGGGGGGGAGATAGGAAATAGGCAACTACAGGCCAATTAGCCTGACATCAGTCATCAGGGAAACTGTACAATTCTATTATTCGGGACATGAAAACAGGGCAGTTAGCAAATCAATCTGATTGGGCAGAGTTTACACCAATTTATGAAAGGGAAATGGCAGTTGACAAAATCAGTTCTGTTTTCTGAGGATGTGACGAGTGGAATCGAGTGGGGGAACCAGTGGATGTCGTACATTTAGATTTTCAAACGGTATTCGGTAAGGTGCCGCACAAGAGATTATGACACAAGATTAGAGCTCATGGAAATGGGGTTAATATATTAGCATGGGCGGAGGAATGGTTAATGGACAGACTACAGAGAGTAGGGACAAACAGGTCATTTTTGGGATGGCAGGGTTGAACTTGTGGAGTGCCTCAAGGATCAGTGCTGGGGCCTCAGCTATCTACAATCTATAAATGACTTAAACAAAGAAAAGAACATAGAACAGTACAGCACAGTACAGGCCCTTTGGCCCACGATGTTGTGCCGAACCTTTAACCTACTCTAAGATCGAACTACCGACATACGCTTCATTCTACTATCATCCATGTACCTATCCAAGAGTCGCTTAAATGTCCCTAATGTATCTGCTTCTACTACCACCGCTGGCAGTGCATTCCACGCACCCATCACTCTGTGTGTATGCCTCTCATCATCTTGTACACCTCTATCAAGTCACCTCTCATCCTTCTTCGCTCCAATGAGAAAAGCCCTAGCTCCCTCAACATTTCTTCGTAACACATGCCCTCCAGTCCAGGCAGCATCCTGGTAAATCTCCTCTGCACCCTCTCTAAAGCTTCCACATCCTTCCTATAATGAGGCAACCAGAACTGAACACAATATTCCAAGTGTGGTCGAACCAGGGCTTTATAGAGCTGCAGCATAACCTCGCGGCTCTTAAACTCAATCCCCCTGTTAATGAAAGCCAACACACCATACGCCTTCTTAACAACCCTATCAACTTGGGTGGCAACTTTGAGGGATCTATGGACGTGGACCCCAAGATCCCTCTGTTCCTCCACACTACCAAGAATCCTGTCTTTAAGCCTGTATTCTGCATTCAAATTCGACCTTCCAAAATGAATCACTTCACACTTTTCCAGGTTGAACTCCATCTGCCACTTCTCAGCCCAGCTCTGCATCCCGTCAATGTCCCGTTGCAACCTGCAACAGCCTTCCACACTATCCACAACTCCAGCAACCTTCGTGTCATCGGCAAACTTCCTCACCCAGCCTTCCGCTTCCTCATCCAAGTCATTTATAAAAATCACAAAGAGCAGAGGTCCCAGAACAGATCCCTGCGGAACACCACTGGTCACCGAGCTTAAGAGATCGAGAGCAATGTATCCAAGTGTGCAGACAATACAGAGCTAGGTGGGAATGTAAGCAGTGAGGAGGACACAAAGAGGCAGCAAAGGGATAGAGACAGGTTAACCGAGTGGGCAACAGGTAGGATATAATGTAGGGAAAGAGGAAATAAATGATGAGAGACCGCGAAATGTTGGTGTTCAGAATACCCGAGTGTCATTGTACCCAAATCACAGAAAGTTAGCATGCAAGTACAGCAAGCAGTTGGGAAGGCAGATGGTAGGTCAGCCTTTAAAGAACAAAGAACAAAGAAAATTACAGCACAGGAACAGGCCCTTCGGCCCTCCAAGCCTGCGCCGATCCAAATCCTCTATCTAAACATGTCGCCTAATTTCTAAGGGTCTGTATCTCTTTACTTCCTGCCCATTCATGTATCTGTCTAGATACATCTTAAAAGACGCTATCGTGTTCACATCTACCACCTCCGCTGGCAACACGTTCCAGGCACCCACCACCCTCTGCGTAAAGAACTTTCCACGCATATCCCCCCTAAACCTTTCCCCTCTCACTTTGAACTCGTGTCCCCTTGTAATTGAATCCCCCACTCTGGGAAAAAGCTTCTTGCTATCCACCCTGTCAATACCTCTCATGATTTTGTACACCTCAATCAGGTCCCCCCTCAAACTCCGTCTTTCTAACGAAAATAATCCTAATCTGCTCAACCTCTCTTCATAGCTAGCGCCCTCCATACCAGGCAACATCCTGGTGAACCTCCTCTGCACCCTCTCCAAAGCATCCACATCCTTTTGGTAATGTGGCGACCAGAACTGCACGCAGTATTCCAAATGTGGCCGAACCAAAGTCCTATACAACTGTAACATGACCTGCCAACTCTTGTACTCAATACCCCGTCCGATGAAGGAAAGCATGCCGTATGCCTTCTTGACCACTCTATTGACCTGCGTTGCCACCTTCAGGGAACAATGGACCTGAACACCCAAATCTCTCTGTACATCAATTTTCCCCAGGACTTTTCCATTTACTGTATAATTCACTCTTGAATTGGATCTTCCAAAATGCATTACCTCGCATTTGCCCTGATTGAACTCCATCTGCCATTTCTCTGCCCAACTCTCCAATCTATTTATATTCTGCTGTATTCTCTGACAGTCCCCTTCACTATCTGCTACTCCACCAATCTTAGTGTCGTCTGCAAACTTGCTAATCAGTCCACCTATACTTTCCTCCAAATCATTTATGTATATCACAAACAACAATGGTCCCAGCACGGATCCCTGTGGAACACCACTGGTCACACGTCTCCATTTTGAGAAACTCCCTTCCACTGCTACTCTCTGTCTCCTGTTGCCCAGCCAGTTCTTTATCCATCTAGCTAGTACGCCCTGGACCTCATGCAACATCACTTTCTCCATCAGCCTACCATGGGGAACCTTATCAAACGCCTTACTGAAGTCCATGTATATGACATCTACAGCCCTTCCCTCATCAATCAACTTTGTCACTTCCTCAAAGAATTCTATTAAGTTGGTAAGACATAACCTTCCCTGCACAAAACCATGTTGCCTATCACTGATAAGCCCATTTTCTTCCAAATGGGAATAGATCCTATCCCTCAGTATCTTCTCCAGCAGTTTCCCTGCCACTGACGTCAGGCTCACCGGTCTATAATTACCTGGATTTTCCCTGCTACCCTTCTTAAACAAGGGGACAACATTAGCAATTCTCCAGTCCTCCGGGACCTCACCCGTGTTTAAGGATGTTGCAAAGTTATCTGTTAAGGCCCCAACTATTTCCTCTCTCGCTTCCCTCAGTACCCTGGGATAGATCCCATCCGGACCTGGGGACTTGTCCACCTTAATGCCTTTTAGAATACCCAACACTTCCTCCCTCCTTATGCCGACTTGACCTAGAGTAATCAAACATCTGTCCCTAACTCTCTCTATAAAAGGGTCCCCGATGGGGAGACTCTCTCTATAAAAGGGGTCCGTGATGGGGAGACTCTCTCTATAAAAGGGGTTCCTGATGGGGAGACTCTCTCTATAAAAGGGGTCCGTGATGGGGAGACTCTCTCTATAAAAGGGGTCCCCGATGGGGAGACTCTCTCTATAAAAGGGGTCCCCGATGGGGAGACTCTCTCTATAAAAGGGATCCCCGATGGAGAGACTCTCTCTATAAAAGGGGTCCCCGATGGGGAGACTCTCTCTATAAAAGGGGTCCCCGATGGGGAGACTCTCTCTATAAAAGGGGTTCCTGATGGGGAGACTCTCTCTATAAAAGGGGTCCCCGATGGGGAGACTCTCTCTATAAAAGGGGTCCCCGATGGGGAGACTCTCTCTATAAAAGGGGTTCCCGATGGGGAGACTCTCTCTATAAAAGGGGTTCCCGATGGGGAGACTCTCTCGATAAAAGGGGTTCCCGATGGGGAGACTCTCTCGATAAAAGGGGTTCCCGACGGGGAGACTCTCTCGATAAAAGGGGTCCCCGATGGGGAGACTCTCTCTATAAAAGGGGTCCCCGATGGGGAGACTCTCTCTATAAAAGGGCTCCCCGATGGGGAGACTCTCTCTATAAAAGGGGTCCCCGATGGGGAGACTCTCTCGATAAAAGGGGTTCCCGACGGGGAGACTCTCTCGATAAAAGGGGTCCCCGATGGGGAGACTCTCTCTATAAAAGGGGTCCCCGATGGGGAGACTCTCTCTATAAAAGGGCTCCCCGATGGGGAGACTCTCTCTATAAAAGGGGTTCCCGATGGGGAGACTCTCTCTATAAAAGGGGTTCCCGATGGGGAGACTCTCTCTATAAAAGGGGTTCCCGACGGGGAGACTCTCTCGATAAAAGGGATCCCTGATGGGGAGACTCTCTCTATAAAAGGGGTTCCCGATGGGGAGACTCTCTCTATAAAAGGGGTTCCCGATGGGGAGACTCTCTCGATAAAAGGGATCCCTGATGGGGAGACTCTCTCTATAAAAGGGATCCCTGATGGGGAGACTCTCTCCATAAAAGGGGTTCCTGATGGGGAGACTCTCTCTATAAAAGGGGTTCCTGATGGGGAGACTCTCTCTATAAAAGGGGTTCCTGATGGGGGGACTCTCTCTATAAAAGGGGTTCCCGACGGGGAGACTCTCTCGATAAAAGGGATCCCTGATGGGGAGACTCTCTCTATAAAAGGGGTTCCTGATGGGGGGACTCTCACTATAAAAGGGGTTCCTGATGGGGGGACTCTCTCTATAAATGGTCACTGTTATGATGACCTCTCTGTGACAATGATTCTGATACTGATGGGGGGACTCTCTCTATAAAAGGGGTTCCCGATGGGGAGACTCTCTCTATAAAAGGGGTTCCCGATGGGGAGACTCTCTCGATAAAAGGGGTTCCCGATGGGGAGACTCTCTCTATAAAAGGGGTTCCCGACGGGGAGACTCTCTCGATAAAAGGGGTTCCTGATGGGGGGACTCTCTCTATAAATGGTCACTGTTATGATGACCTCTCTGTGACAATGATTCTGATACTGATGGGGGGACTCTCTCTATAAAAGGGGTTCCTGATGGGGGGACTCTCTCTATAAAAGGTCACTGTTATGATGACCTCTCTGTGACAATGATTCTGATACTGATGGGGGGACTCTCTCTATAAAAGGGGTTCCTGATGGGGGGACTCTCACTATAAAAGGGGTTCCTGATGGGGAGACTCTCTCTATAAATGGTCACTGTTATGATGACCTCTCTGTGACAATGATTCTGATACTGATGGGGGGACTCTCTCTATAAAAGGGGTTCCTGATGGGGGGACTCTCTCTATAAAAGGGGTTCCTGATGGGGAGACTCTCTCTATAAAAGGGGTTCCTGATGGGGAGACTCTCTCTATAAATGGTCACTGTTATGATGACCTCTCTGTGACAATGATTCTGATACTGATGGGGAGACTCTCTCTATAAAAGGGGTTTCTGATGGGGAGACTCTCTCTATAAAAGGGGTTCCTGATGGGGGGACTCTCTCTATAAATGGTCACTGTTATGATGACCTCTCTGTGACAATGATTCTGATACTGATGGGGAGACTCTCTCTATAAAAGGGGTTCCTGATGGGGGGACTCTCTCTATAAAAGGGGTTCCTGATGGGGGGACTCTCTCTATAAATGGTCACTGTTATGATGACCTCTCTGTGACAATGATTCTGATACTGATGGGGAGACTCTCTCTATAAAAGGGGTTCCTGATGGGGGGACTCTCTCTATAAATGGTCACTGTTATGATGACCTCTCTGTCACAATGATTCTGATACTAACCTTCAGGGGGTGGAATGACCTCATCCAGAATCTTGGGTTTAGTGCGTTTCCAAATCCTCTTGATGATTGCCCTCAGTTCGATATTGGCCTGTTCCAGACTACCTGATCAATCAGGGATAAATGTCACTATTAATTCCACTCATTCAGTCTGTTACAAAGATAATCGATGTGCCATTTGCATAGAGGGGGCTATCACTCTTCAATTTCCAAATACACACTGCGATCTTCTGCCCAACAGCGCTGACCTTCGCTGTGATTAACCCAGGCAGTAATCGCCCTCCAGTTCCTTAGAGCGTCAGTACCGAGGGAGCGCCGCACTGTCGGAGGGTCAGTACCGAGGGAGCGCCACGCTGTCGGAGGGTCAGTACCGAGGGAGCGCCTCACTGTCGGAGGATCAGTACCGAGGGAGCGCCGCACTGTCGGAGGGTCAGTACCGAGGGAGCGCCGCACTGTCGGAGGGTCAGTACCGAGGGAGCGCCGCACTGTCGGAGGGTCAGTACCGAGGGAGCGCCGCACTGTCGGAGGGTCAGTACCGAGGGAGCGCCGCACTGTCGGAGGGTCAGTACCGAGGGAGCGCCGCACTGTCGGAGGGTCAGTACTGAGGGAGCGCCGCACTGTCGGAGGGTCAGTACTGAGGGAGCGCCGCACTGTCGGAGGGTCAGTACGGAGGGAGCGCCGCACTGTCGGAGGGTCAGTACGGAGGGAGCGCCGCACTGTCGGAGGGTCAGTACCGAGGGAGTTCCGCATTGTCGAAGGGTCAGTACCGAGGGAGTTCCGCATTGTCGAAGGGTCAGTACCGAGGGAGAGCCGCACTGTCGGAGGGTCAGTACCGAGGGAGAGCCGCACTGTCGGAGGGTCAGTACCGAGGGAGCGCCGCACTGTCGGAGGGTCAGTACCGAGGGAGCGCCGCGCTGTCGGAGGGTCAGTACCGAGGGAGAGCCACGCTGTCGGAGGGTCAGTACTGAGGGAGTGCCGTGCTGTCGGAGGGTCAGTACCGAGGGAGAGCCACGCTGTCGGAGGGACAGTACCGAGGGAGAGCCACGCAGTCGGAGGGTCAGTACCGAGGGAGAGCCGCGCAGTCGGAGGGTCAGTACCGAGGGAGAGCCGCGCAGTCGGAGGGTCAGTACCGAGGGAGTGCCACGCAGTCGGAGGGTCAGTACCGAGGGAGCGCCTCGCTGTCGGAGGGTCAGTACCGAGGGAGCGCCTCGCTGTCGGAGGGTCGGTACCGAGGGAGCGCCTCGCTGTCGGAGGGTCGGTACCGAGGGAGCGCCTCACTGTCGGAGGGTCGGTCCCGAGGGAGCGCCTCACTGTCGGAGGATCGGTACCGAGGGAGCGCCTCACTGTCGGAGGATCGGTACCGAGGGAGCGCCTCACTGTCGGAGGATCGGTACCGAGGGAGCGCCGCACTGTCGGAGGGTCGGTACCGAGGGAGCGCCGCACTGTCGGAGGGTCGGTACCGAGGGAGCGCCGCACTGTCGGAGGGTCGGTACCGAGGGAGCGCCGCACTGTCGGAGGGTCGGTACCGAGGGAGCGCCGCACTGTCGGAGGGTCGGTACCGAGGGAGCGCCGCACTGTCGGAGGGTCGGTACCGAGGGAGCGCCGCACTGTCGGAGGGTCAGTACTGAGGGAGTGCCGCGCTGTCGGAGGGTCAGTACCAAGGGAGCGCCGCGCTGTCGGAGGGTCAGTACCGAGGGAGCGCCGCACTGTCAGAGGGTCAGTACCGAGGGAGTGCCGCATTGTCGGAGGGTCAGTACCGAGGGAGTGCCGCATTGTCGGAGGGTCAGTACCGAGGGAGCACCGCACTGTCGGAGGGTCACTACTGAGGGAGCGCCGCACTGTCGGAGGGTCAGTACTGAGGGAGCGCCGCACTGTCGGAGGGTCAGTACCGAGGGAGCGCCGCACTGTCGGAGGGTCAGTACCGAGGGAGTTCCGTATTGTCGGAGGGTCAGTACCGAGGGAGTTCCGCATTGTCGAAGGGTCAGTACCGAGGGAGTGCCGCACTCTCGGAGGGTCAGTACCGAGGGAGTGCCGCACTCTCGGAGGGTCAGTACCGAGGGAGTGCCGCATTGTCGGAGGGTCAGTACCGAGGGAGTTCCGCATTGTCGAAGGGTCAGTACCGAGGGAGTGCCGCACTGTCGGAGGGTCAGTACCGAGGGAGTTCCGCATTGTCGGAGGGTCAGTACCGAGGGAGTTCCGCATTGTCGAAGGGTCAGTACCGAGGGAGTGCCGCACTGTCGAAGGGTCAGTACCGAGGGAGTTCCGCACTGTCGGAGGGTCAGTACCGAGGGAGTTCCGCATTGTCGGAGGGTCAGTACCGAGGGAGTTCCGCATTGTCGGAGGGTCAGTACCGAGGGAGTGCCGCACTGTCGGAGGGTCAGTACCGAGGGAGTGCCGCATTGTCGGAGGGTCAGTACCGAGGGAGTTCCGCATTGTCGAAGGGTCAGTACCGAGAGAGTGCCGCACTGTCGGAGGGTCAGTACCGACGGAGCGCCGCACTGTCGGAGGGTCAGTACCGAGGGAGTTCCGCATTGTCGGAGGGTTAGTACCGAGGGAGTTCCGCATTGTCGGAGGGTTAGTACCGAGGGAGCACCGCGCTGTCGGAGGGTTAGTACCGAGGGAGTTCCGCATTGTCGGAGGGTTAGTACCGAGGGAGCACCGCGCTGTCGGAGGGTCAGTACCGACGGAGCGCCGCACTGTCGGAGGGTCAGTACCGAGGGAGTTCCGCATTGTCGGAGGGTTAGTACCGAGGGAGTTCCGCATTGTCGGAGGGTTAGTACCGAGGGAGCACCGCGCTGTCGGAGGGTTAGTACCGAGGGAGCTCCGCATTGTCGGAGGGTTAGTACCGAGGGAGCACCGCGCTGTCGGTGGGGCTGTATTTCAGGATGAGTCATTAATCCCGAGGCCCCCGTCTGCCCTCTCAGGTGCATGTAAAAGATCCCACGGTCACTATTGGAAGAAGAGTGGGGGTTGGTGTGCAGCAATATTTATTCCTCAACCAACATCATGAAAACAATCTGCATTTATATAGCGCCTTTAATGTAGTTAAACAGCACCGCGGTGTTTCACAGGACCTAAATCAGACAGAATTTAACCCCGAGCCACATCAGGAGATATTAGGGACGGGCGACCAAAAGGTCGGTCAAAGAGGTTGGTTTTAAGCAGCGTCTTAAAGGAGGAGAGAGAGATGCGCGGAGAGGTTTAGGGCGGGAATTCCAGAGCATAGGGCCCCAGGCAGCTGAAGGCACGGCCGCCAATGGTGGAGCGATGGGAATTGGAGGATGGTCAAGAGGCCGGAATTGGAGGAACGCAGAGATCTCGGAGGGTTGTAGGAGGTTACAGTGATAGGGAGGGGTTGTAGGGGGCTGGAGGAGGTTACAGAGATAGGGAGGGTTGTAGGGGCTGGAGGAGGTTACAGAGATAGGGAGGGTTGTAGGGGATGGAGGAGGTTACAGAGATAGGGATAGTTGTAGGGACTGGAGGAGGTTACTGTGATAGGGAGGGTTGTAGGGACTGGAGGAGGTTACTGTGATAGGGAGGGTTGTAGGGACTGGAAGAGGTTACTGTGATAGGGAGGGTTGTAGGGACTGGAAGAGGTTAGAGAGATAGAGAGGATTGTAGGGATGGAGGAGGTTACAGAGATAGGGAGGATTGTGGGGATGGAGGAGGTTCCAGAGATAGGGAGGGTTGTAGGGATGGATGATGTTACAGAGATAGGGAGGGTTGTCGGGATGGAGGAGGTTACAGAGATAGGGAGGGTTGTAGGGGCTGGAGGAAGGTTACAGAGCTAGGGAGCGTTGTAGGGGCTAGAGAAGGTTACAAAGATAGGGAGAGTTGTAGGGGCTGGAGGAGGTTACAGAGCTAGGGAGCGTTGTAGGAGCTGGATGAGGTTACAGAGATTGGGAGGGTTGCAGGGATGGATGAGGTTACAGAGATGGGGAGGGTTGTAGGGATGGAGGTTACAGAGATGGGGAGGGTTGTAGGGATGGAGGAGGTTACAGAGATAGGGAGTGTTGTCGGGATGGAGGAGGTTCCAGAGATAGGGAGGGTTGTAGGGATGGAGGAGGTTACAGAGATAGGGAGGGTTCTAGGGATGGAGGAGGTTACAGAGATAGGGAGGGTTGTAGGGATGGAGGAGGTTACAGAGATAGGGAGGGTTGTAGGGATGGAGGAGGTTAGAGAGATAGGGAGGGTTGTGGGGATGGAGGAGGTTGCAGAGATAGGGCGGATTGTGGGGATGGATGAGGTTCCAGAGATAGGGAGGGTTGTAGGGATGGATGAGGTTACAGAGATAGGGAGGGTTGTAGGGGCTGGAGGAGGTTACAGAGATAGGGAGGGTTGTAGGGGCTGGAGGAGGTTACAGAGATAGGGAGAGGTTGTCGGGATGGAGGAGGCTACAGAGATAGGGAGAGTTGTAGGGGCTGGAGGAGGCTACAGAGATAGGGAGAGTTGTAGGGGCTGGAGGAGGTTACAGAGATAGGGAGGGTTGTAGGGGCTGGATGAGGTTACAGAGATAGGGAGAGTTGTAGGGATGGATGAGGTTACAGAGATGGGGAGGGTTGTCGGGATGCAGGAGGTTACAGAGATGGGGAGGGTTGTAGGGATGGAGGTTACAGAGATGGGGAGGGTTGTAGGGATGGAGGAGGTTACAGAGATAGGGAGTGTTGTCGGGATGGAGGAGGTTCCAGAGATAGGGAGGGTTGTAGGGATGGAGGAGGTTCCAGAGATAGGGAGGGTTGTAGGGATGGAGGAGGTTACAGAGATAGGGAGGGTTCTAGGGATGGAGGAGGTTACAGAGATAGGGAGGGTTGCAGGGATGGAGGAGGTTACAGAGATAGGGAGGGTTGTAGGGATGGAGGAGGTTACAGAGATAGGGAGGGTTGTAGGGATGGATGAGGTTACAGAGATAGGGAGGGTTGTAGGGATGGATGAGGTTGCAGAGATAGGGATGGTTGTAGGGATGGAGGAGGTTGCAGAGATAGGGAGGGTTGTGGGGATGGAGGAGGTTGCAGAGATAGGGCGGATTGTGGGGATGGATGAGGTTCCAGAGATAGGGAGGGTTGTAGGGATGGATGAGGTTACAGAGATAGGGAGGGTTGTAGGGGCTGGAGGAGGTTACAGAGATAGGGAGGGTTGTAGGGGCTGGAGGAGGTTACAGAGATAGGGAGAGGTTGTCGGGATGGAGGAGGCTACAGAGATAGGGAGAGTTGTAGGGGCTGGAGGAGGCTACAGAGATAGGGAGAGTTGTAGGGGCTGGAGGAGGCTACAGAGATAGGGAGAGTTGTAGGGATGGATGAGGTTCCAGAGATAGGGAGGGTTGTCGGGATGCAGGAGGTTACAGAGATAGGGAGGGTTCTAGGGATGCAGGAGGTTACAGAGATAGGGAGGGTTGTAGGGATGGAGGAGGTTACAGAGATAGGGAGGGTTGTAGGGATGGAGGAGGTTACAGAGATAGAGAGGGTTGTAGGGATGGAGGAGGTTACAGAGATAGAGAGGGTTGTAGGGATGGATGAGGTTACAGAGATAGGGAGGGTTGTAGGGATGGAGGAGGTTACAGAGATAGGGAGGGTTGTAGGGATGGATGAGGTTACAGAGATAGGGAGGGTTGTAGGGATGGAGGAGGTTACAGAGATAGGGAGGGTTGTAGGGATGGATGAGGTTACAGAGATAGGGAGGGTTGTAGTGGCTGGATGAGGTTACAGAGATAGGGAGGGTTGTAGTGGCTGGATGAGGTTACAGAGATAGGGAGGGTTGTAGGGATGGATGAGGTTACAGAGATAGGGAGGGTTGTAGGGATGGAGGAGGTTACAGAGATAGGGAGGGTTGTAGGGATGGATGAGGTTACAGAGATAGGGAGGGTTGTAGGGATGGATGAGGTTACAGAGATAGGGAGGGTTGTAGGGATGGATGAGGTTACAGAGATAGGGAGGGTTGTAGGGATGGATGAGGTTACAGAGATAGGGAGGGTTGTAGGGATGGATGAGGTTACAGAGATAGGGAGGGTTGTAGGGATGGATGAGGTTCCAGAGATAGGGAGGGTTGTAGGGATGGATGAGGTTACAGAGATAGGGAGGGTTGTAGGGATGGATGAGGTTACAGAGATAGGGAGGGTTGTAGGGATGGATGAGGTTACAGAGATAGGGAGGGTTGTAGGGATGGATGAGGTTACAGAGATAGGGAGGGTTGTAGGGATGGATGAGGTTACAGAGATAGGGAGGGTTGTAGGGATGGATGAGGTTACAGAGATAGGGAGGGTTGTAGGGATGGATGAGGTTACAGAGATGGGGAGGGTTGTAGGGATGGATGAGGTTACAGAGATAGGGAGGGTTGTAGGGATGGATGAGGTTACAGAGATAGGGAGGGTTGTAGGGATGGATGAGGTTACAGAGATGGGGAGGGTTGTAGGGATGGATGAGGTTACAGAGATGGGGAGGGTTGTAGGGATGGATGAGGTTACAGAGATAGGGAGGGTTGTAGGGATGGATGAGGTTACAGAGATAGGGAGGGTTGTAGGGATGGATGAGGTTACAGAGATAGGGAGGGTTGTAGGGATGGATGAGGTTACAGAGATAGGGAGGGTTGTAGGGATGGATGAGGTTACAGAGATGGGGAGGGTTGTAGGGATGGATGAGGTTACAGAGATAGGGAGGGTTGTAAGGATGGATGAGGTTACAGAGATGGGGAGGGTTGTAGGGATGGATGAGGTTACAGAGATAGGGAGGGTTGTAGGGATGGATGAGGTTACAGAGATGGGGAGGGTTGTAGGGATGGATGAGGTTACAGCGATGGGGAGGGTTGTAGGGATGGATGAGGTTACAGAGATGGGGAGGGTTGTAGGGATGGATGAGGTTACAGAGATAGGGAGGGTTGTAGGGATGGATGAGGCCTACCTTCAGTTTTAATCTTCAGTGCGGTTCTGACCAGGGCGAACAAGGTTGCGTTGAATGAGACGGTGCCGTCACTGTTCAAAGGCATGTTCATGGCCACCAGCCTCTACACCGCCAAAGAAAAGCCACGCATCAACACGGACCGCACGGGATAGCCAGCGTGTGAAGCTAAAGGGAACGCCACGGTCTACCAGCAGGTTTTGGCACTGCTTCCCCACTCTCCCACCTCCCAGAAACCTGTTCGACATTCACACCATTTTGTCCCTCAGACTGGGCACCCACTTTTCGACCTGCTCCTCGGCCAGCAACCTTTGACCTGCCAGCAGAGGTCCGATGGGCCAAACGGCCTCTTTCTGTATCTGTTGCCTGACTCCAATGTCAGAGTGGGTGTCGTTTCTGTGAGTGGGGCAAATGTGGTGCAACTCTGTCGGTCTCACCTCCAAGTGGTGTGTTATTGGCCTTACTACTGTACTGAGCCCTGCTCAGACCCCATCGGGAGGGCGTTCGAGCTCAGATCTCCACTGGGCTGTTTGACTCTGAGAGGCATAACGTTGGAGCCTGATCTTGGTCTTGCCCAACAAATTTGCTCGGAACACACTCTCATACTCACTCACTCATCCATTCCAGAGATGGACAGCAGGAACTCTGGCTGATTTCCTGCCTCCGACATGTGCCCTCCCATTTACCTTGCAGGCCACTCTGTGTGGGCATAGCTTCCCAAACCCTAACGGTGGTTGGATTCGACGGAGCAGAGTGACCACGTCCAGATGTTTGATCCGTCCCCTGCAGTGAGAGAGATCGGAGAAGTGAAATCGGAGAGTCTGCACACGGAGCTGACAAAGCTGTAAAAATGCGTACAGGGTCCTGGGCGTCAGAAATCGAGACTGTCTGCAAAAGCAAGGAGGTTACACAAAACCATTATAAAACACAGCTTGGGGATTGTGTCCAGCTCCGGGACTCGCACTTCAGGGAGGATGTCGAGGGCTTAGTGAGAGTGCGGAGGGAGATTTACTAGAATGGTCCCAGGGATGAGGGACTTCAGTTGATGCGGAGAGACTGGGAGAAGCTGGGATTGTTCTCCTGAGAGCAGAGAAGGTTAAGGGGAGATTTAGGGTTTTGATGGGAGTAAATGAAGAGAAACTGTTTCCAGTGGCAGGAGGGTCGGTAACCAGAGGGACACGGATTGAAGATAATCGGGAAAAGAACGAGAGGGGGAGAGGAGGAGAATGTTTTCGACGTAGTGAGTTTTGTGATCTGGAACGCGCTGCCTGAAAGGGCGGTGGAAGCAGATTCAATAGTAACTAAAAGAGCTTTGGATAGCACAGGCAAGATGGGTCAAATGGCCTCCTTCTGTGCTGTATTGTTCTTCAATTCTGAGAAATGTTGCCATGGTGTTGGAAAACCCGAATGAACACCCAAGGCCGACACGAGCAAGACAAAAAGACAGAATCACATTGCTCTCCAGCTCCTTTCAGGATGACCCAAAGCTTCAGACAATGAAAGAGTTTCATTGAAGTGAGGTCACTGTTGTAATGTCAGAAACACGGCAGATAATCTGCGCATAGCAAGATCCCACAAACAGCAATGGCCCAGATGATCTGTTTTAGAGATGTTGGCTGAGTGATAAATGTCGGCCCTAGGACACAGGGGAGAACTCCCCCCTCCCCCCGCACCCACCGACCTCCCACTCTTCTTCCAATAGTGGCCGTGGAACCTTTTACATCCACTTGAGATGGCAGACGGGGGCCACAGGTTTAATGTCTCAACCTCTCTCAGTACTGACCCTCCGACAGTGCGGCGTTCCTCAGTACTGACCCTCCGACAGTGCGGCACTCCCTCAGTACTGAACCTCTGACAGTGCGGTGCTCCCTCTGTACTGACCCTCCGACAGTGCGGCGTTCCTCAGTACTGACCCTCCGACAGTGCGGCACTCCCTCAGTACTGAACCTCTGACAGTGCGGCGTTCCTCAGTACTGACCCTCCGACAGTGTGGCACTCCCTCAGTACTGACCCTCCGACAGTGCGGTGCTCCCTCAGTACTGACCCTCCGACAGTGCGGCGTTCCTCAGTACTGACCCTCCGACAGTGCGGCACTCCCTCAGTACTGACCCTCCGACAGTGCGGCTCTCCCTCAGTACTGACCCTCCGACAGTGCGGCGTTCCTCAGTACTGACCCTCCGACAGTGCGGCACTCCCTCAGTACTGACCCTCCGACAGTGCGGCGTTCCTCAGTACTGACCCTCCGACAGTGCGGCACTCCCTCAGTACTGACCCTCCGACAGTGCGGCTCTCCCTCAGTACTGACCCTCCGACAGTGCGGCGTTCCTCAGTACTGACCCTCCGACAGTGCGGCACTCCCTCAGTACTGACCCTCCGACAGTGCGGCGTTCCTCAGTACTGACCCTCCGACAGTGCGGCACTCCCTCAGTACTGACCCTCCGACAGTGCGGCGTTCCTCAGTACTGACCCTCCGAGAGTGCGGCACTCCCTCAGTACTGACCCTCCAACAGCGCGGCACTCCCTCAGTACTGACCCTCCGACAGTGCGGCGTTCCTCAGTACTGACCCTCCGACAGTGCGGTGCTCCCTCTGTACTGACCCTCCGAGAGTGCGGCACTCCCTCAGTACTGACCCTCCGACAGTGCGGCGTTCCTCAGTACTGACCCTCCGACAGTGCGGTGCTCCCTCTGTACTGACCCTCCGAGAGTGCGGCACTCCCTCAGTACTGACCCTCCAACAGCGCGGCGCTCCCTCAGTACTGACCCTCCGACAGTGCGGCACTCCCTCAGTACTGACCCTCCGACAGTGCGGCGTTCCTCAGTACTGACCCTCCGACAGTGCGGTGCTCCCTCTGTACTGACCCTCCGAGAGTGCGGCACTCCCTCAGTACTGACCCTCCGACAGTGCGGCACTCCCTCAGTACTGACCCTCCGACAGTGCGGCGTTCCTCAGTACTGACCCTCCGACAGTGCGGCACTCCCTCAGTACTGACCCTCCGACAGTGCGGCACTCCCTCAGTACTGACCCTCCGACAGTGCGGCTCTCCCTCAGTACTGACCCTCCGACAGTGCGGCACTCCCTCAGTCCTGACCCTTCGACAGTGAGGCACTCCCTCAGTACTGACCCTCCGACAGTGCGGTGCTCCCTCAGTACTGACCCTCCGACAGTGCGGTGCTCCCTCAGTACTGACCCTCCGACAGTGCGGTGCTCTCTCAGTACTGACCCTCCGACAGTGCGGCGCTCCCTCAGTACTGACCCTCCGACAGTGCGGTGCTCTCTCAGTACTGACCCTCCGAGAGTGCGGAGCTCCCTCAGTACTGACCCTCCAACAGCGCGGCGCTCCCTCAGTACTGACCCTCCGAGAGTGCAGAGCTCCCTCAGTACTGACCCTCCGACAGTGCGGCACTCCCTCAGTACTGACCCTCCGACAGTGCGGCACTCCCTCAGTACTGACCCTCCGACAGTGCGGCGTTCCTCAGTACTGACCCTCCGACAGTGCGGCATTCCCTCAGTACTGACCCTCCGACAGTGCGGCGTTCCTCAGTACTGACCCTCCGACAGTGCGGTGCTCCCTCAGTACTGACCCTCCGAGAGTGCGGCACTCCCTCAGTACTGACCCTCCGACAGTGCGGCGTTCCTCAGTACTGACCCTCCGACAGTGCGGCACTCCCTCAGTACTGACCCTCCGACAGTGCGGCGTTCCTCAGTACTGACCCTCCGACAGTGCGGCACTCCCTCAGTACTGACCCTCCGACAGTGCGGCGTTCCTCAGTACTGACCCTCCGACAGTGCGGTGCTCCCTCTGTACTGACCCTCCGAGAGTGCGGCACTCCCTCAGTACTGACCCTCCAACAGCGCGGCGCTCCCTCAGTACTGACCCTCCAACAGCGCGGCGCTCCCTCAGTACTGACCCTCTGACAGTGCGGCACACCCTCAGTACTGACCCTCCAACAGTGCGGCACACCCTCAGTACTGACCCTCCGACAGTGCGGTGCTCCCTCAGTACTGACCCTCCGACAGTGCGGCGCTCCCTCAGTACTGACCCTCCGACAGTGCGGTGCTCCCTCAGTACTGACCCTCCGACAGTGCGGTGCTCCCTCAGTACTGACCCTCCGACAATGCGGTGCTCCCTCAGTACTGACCCTCCGACAGTGCGGCACTCCCTCAGTACTGACCCTCCGACAGTGCGGTGCTACCTCAGTACTGACCCTCCCACAGTGCGGCACTCCCTCAGTACTGACCCTCCGACAGTGCAGTGCTCCCTCAGTACTGAACCTCCGACAGTGCGGTGTTCCCTCAGTACTGACCCTCCGACAGTGCGGCTCTCCCTCAGTACTGACCCTCCGACAGTGCGGTGCTCCCTCAGTACTGACCCTCCGACAATGCGGTGCTCCCTCAGTACTGACCCTCCGACAGTGCGGCACTCCCTCAGTACTGACCCTCCGACAGTGCGGTGCTACCTCAGTACTGACCCTCCCACAGTGCGGCACTCCCTCAGTACTGACCCTCCGACAGTGCAGTGCTCCCTCAGTACTGAACCTCCGACAGTGCGGTGTTCCCTCAGTACTGACCCTCCGACAGTGCGGCACTCCCTCAGTACTGACCCTCCGACAGTGCGGTGCTCCCTCAGTACTGACCCTCCGACAATGCGGTGCTCCCTCAGTACTGACCCTCCGACAATGCGGTGCTTCCTCAGTACTGACCCTCCGACAATGCGGCACTCCCTCAGTACTGTCCCTCCGACAGTGCGGTGCTCTCTCAGTACTGTCCCTCCGACGGTGCGGTGCTCCCTCAGTACTGACCCTCCGACAGTGCGGCACTCCCTCAGTACTGAACCTCTGACAGTGCGGCACTCCCTCAGTACTGACCCTCCGACAGTGTGGTGCTCCCTCAGTACTGATCCTCTGACAATGCGGTGCTCCCTCAGTACTGACCCTCCGACAGTGCGGAGCTCCCTTCGTACTAACCCTCCAACAATGCGGTGCTCCCTCAGTACTGATACTGGGGGCAGTGTCGGTCCAGGATTCTGGGGCTCGTATCTCTGAAGCGGGAACACAAAACTACGACCCAGAGAGCAAAGAGATTCAGGAGCCCTGAGGCCCAATGTTCCGCCCCGAAGCATCATCAATGAAAGAGATTGAACGGGCAAATCGATCTGATTTGCAGTCTGTGGGATCTTGCTGTGTGGTCCCTCCACTTTACCTGCAGTGGAACAGTGACTGAGTGACTGAACATCTGCTGGCCATTTGGTGCTCTGACTCGTGTTGAATAGGGGACAGGCACTGCGCGAACCTGCAACGGCCCGTTCTCCCAACCCCGGGTCTTTGTGGGATCTTACTTTGCTTCGGGGTCATATTCCGACCAGATCCTCTTAAACTCATCCAAGTGATGCGGACCCAGGATGGACCAATCGCGTGTCAGGTAGTCAAAGTTGTCCATAATGACAGCCACGAACAAGTTAATAATCTGCGAGACAGGGAGAAACCAAGCAGAGCGTGAATTGTCGAGGGCGGAAACAGCCCCTCCTTCCCTCTCTATTTCCAATAGTTTTATAACTAGATAAGAATACTGGTGAGTTCTGTAACCCCTGCGCCCCACTCCCCTTCATGCAGTGTCCTGGCGATTGGCCTTTCATCCCTGGAGAGTTTAGGCCAATCAAGGAGGGGTTAACAACTCGCTCAGTGGGAACCCGGGAGGCCTGGGGCCTTGTCTTAGACACAGCCTCGGGAAGGGAAGCTCCCCCCAGGCAGTTGGAGCATGGGCTCAGGGAGCCCTGCTGGGGCACGGGACACAAGTCTGTCCCCGACCCACCCAGTCCCAAAGATCCAGAGACGGCTTGACCAAACCCTGAACCCATCACTCCATTCATACCATGCGCCAGTCCAGCACTCTCACCTCCCAGTCAGAAGCTTGGGGGTTTCGAGTCCCACATCCCAAAGCTCTACACAGCCGATTGAGGACGTTGACTCGAAGTCACTGTTGTAATGCAGGAAATGCGGCAGTCAATTTGAGCACAGCAAGGTCCCATAAATAGCAATGTGATAAATGAGTGGATAATCTGCTTTTCAGTAATGTTGGTCGAGGGATAAATATGGGGCCCATGACACCGGGGAGAACTACAACCCAACCCCCACACACATTTCTTCCAATAGTGTCCAAGGGCTATTTTATAACCACCTGAGAGAGGGGGGGGGCCTTGGGTTTAACGTCTCATCCCAAAAGACGCACCTCCGACAGTGCGTCTCTCCCTCAGTACTGACCCTCCGACAGTGCGTCTCTCCCTCAGTACTGACCCTCCGACAGTGCGTCTCTCCCTCAGTACTGACCCTCCGACAGTGTGGCGCTCCCTCAGTACTGACCCTCCGACAGTGCGGCGCTCCCTCAATACAGACCCTCCGACAGTGCGGCGCTCCCTCAATACTGACCCTCCGACAGTGCGGCGCTCCCTCCGTACTGACCCTCCGACAGTGCGGCACTCCCTCGGTACTGACCCTCTGACAGTGCGGCGCTCCCTCGGTACTGACCCTCCGACAGTGCGGCGCTCCCTCGGTACTGACTCTCCGACAGTGCGGCGCTCCCTCGGTACTGACCCTCCGACAGTGCGGCACTCCCTCAGTACTGACCCTCCGACAGTGCGGCACTCCCTCAGTACTGACCCTCCGACAGTGCGGCACTCCCTCAGTACTGACCCTCCGACAGTGCGGCACTCCCTCAGTACTGACCCTCCGACAGTGCGGCACTCCCTCAGTACTGACCCTCCGACAGTGCGTTGCTCCCTCAGTACTGACCCTCGGACAGTGCGGCGCTCCCTCGGTACTGACCCTCCGACAGTGCGGCGCTCCCTCCGTACTGACCCTCCGACAGTGCGGCACTCCCTCAGTACTGACCCTCCGACAGTGCGGCGCTCCCTCGGTACTGACCCTCCGACAGGAGATAGGGGAAGCGTTAAATGAATATTTTGCGTCAGTATTTACAGTAGAGAAAGAAAATGTTGTCGAGGAGAATACTGAGATTCAGACTACTAGGCTAGATGGGATTGAGGTTCACAAGGAGGAGGTGTTATCAATTTTGGAAAGTGTGAAAATAGATGAGTCCCCTGGGCCAGATGGGATTTATCCTAGGATTCTCTGGGAAGCCAGGGAGGAGATTGCAGAGCCTTTGTCCTTGATCTTTATGTCGTCATTGTCGACAGGAATAGTGCCGGAAGACTGGAGGATAGCAAATGTTGTCCCCTTGTTCAAGAAGGGGAGTAGAGACAGCCCTGGTAATTTTAGACCTGTGAGCCTTACTTCGGTTGTGGGTAAAATGTTGGAAAAGGTTATAAGAGACAGGATTTATAATCATCTTGAAAAGAATAAGTTCATTAGCGATAGTCAGCACGGTTTTGTGAAGGGTAGGTCGTGCCTCACAAACCTTATTGAGTTTTTCGAGAAGGTGACCAAACAGGTGGATGAGGGTAAAGCAGTGGATGTGGTGTATATGGATTTCAGTAAGGCGTTTGATAAGGTTCCCCACGGTAGGCTATTGCAGAAAATACGGAAGTATGGGGTTGAAGGTGATTTAGAGCTTTGGATCAGAAATTGGCTAGCTGAAAGAAGACAGAGGGTGGTGGCTGATGGCAAATGTTCATCCTGGAGTTTAGTTACTAGTGGTGTACCGCAAGGATCTGTTTTGGGGCCACTGCTGTTTGTCATTTTTATAAATGACCTGGAAGAGGGTGTAGAAGGGTGGGTTAGTAAATTTGCAGATGACACTAAGGTCGGTGGAGTTGTGGATAGTGCCGAAGGATGTTGTCGGGTACAGAGAGACATAGATAGGCTGCAGAGCTGGGCTGAGAGATGGCAAATGGAGTTTAATGCGGAAAAGTGTGAGGTGATTCACTTTGGAAGGAGTAACAGCAATGCAGAGTACTGGGCTAATGGGAAGATTCTTGGTAGTGTAGATGAACAGAGAGATCTTGGTGTCCAGGTGCATAAATCCCTGAAGGTTGCTACCCAGGTTAATAGGGCTGTTAAGAAGGCATATGGTGTGTTAGCTTTTATTAGTAGGGGGATCGAGTTTCGGAGCCACGAGGTCATGCTGCAGCTG
Source organism: Heterodontus francisci (assembly GCF_036365525.1). Classification (NCBI taxonomy): domain Eukaryota; kingdom Metazoa; phylum Chordata; class Chondrichthyes; order Heterodontiformes; family Heterodontidae; genus Heterodontus; species Heterodontus francisci. Next base: position 10,446,112 of record NC_090419.1, read on the forward strand.
TACAAAACTCTGGTGAGACCGCACCTGGAGTATTGCGTGCAGTTCTGGTCACCGCATTATAGGAAGGATGTGGAAGCTTTGGAAAGGGTGCAGAGGAGATTTACTAGGATGTTGCCTGGTATGGAGGGAAGGTCTTATGAGGAAAGGCTGAGGGACGTGAGGTTGTTTTCGTTGGAGAGAAGGAGGAGGAGAGGTGACTTAATAGAGACATATAAGATAATCAGAGGGTTAGATAGGGTGGATAGTGAGAGTCTTTTTCCTCGGATGATGATGGCAAACACAAGGGGACATAGCTTTAAGTTGAGGGGTGATAGATAGAGGACAGATGTCAGAGGTAGTTTCTTTACTCAGAGAGTAGTAGGGGCGTGGAACGCCCTGCCTGCAACAGTAGTAGACTCGCCAACTTTAAGGGCATTTAAGTAGTCATTGGATAGACATATGGATGAAAATGGAATAGTGTAGGTCAGATGGTTTCACAGGTCGGCACAACATCGAGGGCCGAAGGGTCTGTACTGCGCTGTAATGTTCTAATTCTAATTCTACTGATTCAAAGGTGAGAGTGTGACCCTACTACCTGTTTAGTGAAAGGAGAGGATACTGGAACATGACAACATGATTGGAAAACCATCACAAGATGGACGAGACCTGCTTGAGGAGTCCTTCGCTTACCAAGAATGCACACAGCATAAAGAAGCTGATAAAGTAGACAATCGCAAAATTACTCCCGCACGTGTACTCCTCTCCTGGGCCATAGTCAGACTCTGGATCGCACCTTTTACCCGGCAGGCTGGCCAGCATGATCTCCTGCCAGGCCTCTCCAGTTGCACACCTGCCCAGGCCAAGCACAAGAAGAGTTAGAGCCCTGTCAGGGTTCACAATGGAATAATCCCATGTAAACAGGTCACGGTGTAATTATAGCCTCCCACCACCAGTGGCACTGTAGTCTGGTCCTACTGAGTGATAGAGCTCTCAGTCCAGGGTTTAAAATCGGGCCACGAAGCCAGTCAGGGCGGTGGAGAGAGACGGAGTTAAAGCCATATAGATTACCTACCACCTCCCCATTTAGAATGGGAAATGTCTATGTAAACATGTCACGCTCTGATACCAGCCTCCCACCATTGGTGGTGATATGGGGCCCAGGTTGTCCGTCTCCCAGCTCCTTCACTTGTGCTGGCAACCTGACTCAGGGTACCGGGTGACAGCTCCCTAGCTTCCCAGCCCGGAACACCAAGGGGTGTCCGGGTTCCCCTGCCAACCCTCCAACGTCCCTCAATACCTGAAAAGCAGGAGCACAGCCTGAGGGAAGGTTTGAAAGTTGTTGTTCATGTTGATCTCTGTGTTGTCCTGCATTGCAATCTTCCCGAAGGTCTGCGGAGAGCAGGGGAGAGGCTACAGTCACTGTCAAGAAGCTGCGGACAATGAGCCTACAGACCATCCTGCTGGAATTACAACCCGACCGCCTTCTCCTTACTGTTTTATTGTCTGTCCAGCTCAGACAGTGTGATGCTCCATCAGTACTGACCCTCCGACAGCGCGGCACTCCCTCGGTACTGACCCTCCGACAGTGCGGCGCTCCCTCAGTACTGACCCTCCGACAGTGCGGTGCTCCCTCAGTACTGACCCTCCGACAGTGCGGCACTCCCTCAGTACTGACCCTCCGACAGTGCGGCACTCCCTCAGTACTGACCCTCCGACAGTGCGGCACTCCCTCAGTACTGACCCTCCGACAGTGCGGCACTCCCTCAGTACTGACCCTCCGACAGTGCGGCACTCCCTCAGTACTGACTCTCCGACAGTGCGGCGCACCCTCAGTACTGACCCTCCGACACTGCGGCGCTCTCTCAGTACTGACACTGGAGATGTGACGGGCCAGGATTACGACTTGGGTGACTCCGGGGCAGGTGGCATATGAGACGGGGGAGTGAGACTATAGGCGTAGCGTGACGGCGGGATGGGGGTGCAAACTGGGGTGCGATGGAGGAGTGCGTTAGAGGAAGTGTTGGGAAAGTGCTGGCGGGTGTTGGGCTTCTGACGCTATGGGTGGGTGACCAGGGTGGGGGTGCAACAGAGGTGGGGGGGTGGGCACGAGCGTGAGGCAGGATTACTGGGCCCAGTGATGACTGGTTGTTGGGTGCTGGTTTCAGGAGACCAGTTACTGGCGGTTTGGTGATTGCTGACCTGCATTCCGATCACTGCATAGATGAAGAAAATCATGGCGATGAGGAGAGCAACATAGGGCAGGGCCTGGGAAAAGAGAGAGAGAAAATCCTTTCATTACACAGCAAAACAGAATCCGACAACACAAAGAGCCGACTGAGTGATCTCCCCTTTCCACTTCCTCCTCGTCAGCTCTTTGCTGCAGAATCTGACGTGGAAATCAGATGTATCCGGGTGGAGGTGATCCCACAGGAAGGGGTTGCTCCAGACTGGTGGACAGACACAGGTGTGCCTCGCAGGCAAGTCCGGAACAGGCGCCATTCCTGCCTGGAGAAATGGGCACTGCCTCGATTACTTAACGGAGCCCTGGATGAGATCAACATCAGTCGCTTCACCTGTCTTCCCACCAGTCCCTGTCTGTCACCATCGCTTTGTCTCGACTTATTCCCAGGACAGGTACAGTACGGGGGTTAGATACAGAGTAAAGCTCCCTCGACACTGTCCCCCATCAAACACTCCCAGGACAGGTACAGCACGGGGGTTAGATACAGAGTAAAGCTCCCTCTACACTGTCCCATCAAACACTCCCAGGACAGGTACAGTACGGGGGTTAGATACAGAGTAAAGCTCCCTCCACACTGTCCCCATCAAACACTCCCAGGACAGGTACAGTACAGGGTTAGATACAGAGTAAAGCTCCCTCTACACTGTCCCATCAAACACTCCCAGGATAGGTACAGTACGGGGGTTAGATACAAAGTAAAGCTCCCTCTACACTGTCCCCATCAAACACTCCCAGGACAGGTACAGTACGGGGGTTAGATACAGAGTAAAGCTCCCTCTACACTGTCCCATCAAACACTCCCAGGACAGGTACAGTACGGGGGTTAGATACAGAGTAAAGCTCCCTCTACACTGTCCCCATCAAACACTCCCAGGACAGGTACAGTACGGGGTTAGATACAGAGTAAAGCTCCCTCTACACTGTCCCATCAAACACTCCCAGGACAGGTACAGTACGGGGGTTAGATACAGAGTAAAGCTCCCTCTACACTGTCCCCCATCAAACACTCCCAGGACAGGTACAGTACGGGGGTTAGATACAGAGTAAAGCTCCCTCTACACTGTCCCCATCAAACACTCCCCAGGACAGGTACAATACGGGGGTTAGATACAGAGTAAAGCTCCCTCTACACAGACCAGGGTGTTAGTCTCCCTGCGCACCTACCTGGAAAGACTTGATGAATGTCCAGAGGAGTGTACGAATTCCTTCGCCCTTGCTCAGTAGCTTTACTAGACGCATGACCCGGAATAATCGGAAAAAGGTGATTGATATCCGGGAGCTGTCTTCTGAGCTCTAGGAGGGACAGCAGCAGAGAGTATTATCAAAAGCATGAAGGCAGATTACTATCGGAAGAAAAAAGGTCAGGATTCGTAATTAAGAAGTCATGTGACAAATGTCGGAGGGTCAGTACTGAGAGAGTGCCGCACTGTCGGAGGGTCAGCACTGAGGGAGCGCTGCACTGTCGGAGGGTCAGCACTGAGGGAGCGCCGCACTGTCGGAGGGTCAGTACTGAGGGAGTGCTGCACTGTCAGAGGGTCAGTACTGAGGGAGCGCCGCACTGTCGGAGGGTCAGTACTGAGGGAGTGCCGCACAGTCGGAGGGTCAGGACTGAGGGAGTGCCGCACAGTCGGAGGGTCAGGACTGAGGGAGCGCCGCACTGTCGGAGGGTCAGTACTGAGGGAGCGCCGCACTGTCGGAGGGTCAATACTGAGGGAGCGCCGCACTGTCGGAGGGTCAGTACTGAGGGAGTGCCGCACTGTCGGAGGGTCAGTACTGAGGGAGTTCCACACTGTTGGAGGGTCAGCCATCGATAAGCAATGAGGAGAAGGAGGCAACATATTACCTCACCAAGGTGGCCACCATTCTAGGACAGCATGAAGCGATGAAAAAGCAGTGATGGAAGGTTCCAGAAATGAGGTGGTGAGGAGGATGCGATGGTGGTGATGAAAAGTTGAATGTACAATGAATTAACGAGACAAGGGAATGAAACACAACAGAAATCATTAGCAAGTCATATATTCGATATAATCTGTATGATTAATAGATAGAATAACAGATACCCGGGATTGAGTTACAGACTGGAATCTAATCGAGGGGTTCGGGGGGTTTATATATAGAATAACAGATACCCGGGATTGAGTTACAGACTGGAATCTAATCGAGGGGTTCGGGGGGTTTATATATAGAATAACAGATACCCGGGAGTGAGTTACAGACTGGAATCTAATCGAGGGGTTCGGGGGGTTTATATATAGAATAACAGATACCCGGGAGTGAGTTACAGACTGGAATCTAATCGAGGGGTTCGGGTGGTTTATATATAGAATAACAGATACCCGGGAGTGAGTTACAGACTGGAATCTAATCGAGGGGTTCGGGGGGGTTTATATATAGAATAACAGATACCCAGGAGTGAGTTACAGACTGGAATCTAATCGAGGGGTTCGGGGGGTTTATATATAGAATAACAGATACCCGGGATTGAGTTACAGACTGGAATCTAATCGAGGGGTTCGGGGGGTTTATATATAGAATAACAGATACCCGGGAGTGAGTTACAGACTGGAATCTAATCGAGGGGTTTGGGGGGTTTATACATAGAATAACAGATACCCGGGAGTGAGTTACAGACTGGAATCTAATCGAGGGGTTCGGGGGTGTTTATATATAGAATAACAGATACCCGGGAGTGAGTTACTGACTGGAATCTAATCGAGGGGTTCGGGTGGTTTATATATAGAATAACAGATACCCGGGAGTGAGTTACAGACTGGAATCTAATCGAGGGGTTCGGGGGGTTTATATATAGAATAACAGATACCCGGGAGTGAGTTACAGACTGGAATCTAATCGAGAGGTTCGGGGGGTTTATATATAGAATAACAGATACCCGGGAGTGAGTTACAGACTGGAATCTAATCGAGGGGTTCAGGGGGTTTATATATAGAATAACAGATACCCGGGAGTGAGTTACAGACTGGAATCTAATCGAGGGGTTCGGGGGGGTTTATATATAGAATAACAGATACCCGGGAGTGAGTTACAGACTGGAATCTAATCGAGAGGTTCGGGGGGTTTATATATAGAATAACAGATACCCGGGAGTGAGTTACAGACTGGAATCTAATCGAGGGGTTCGGGGGTTTATATATAGAATAACAGATACCCGGGAGTGAGTTACAGACTGCAATCTAATCGAGGGGTTCGGGGGGTTTATATATAGAATAACAGATACCCGGGAGTGAGTTACAGACTGGAATCTAATCGAGGGGTTCAGGGGGTTTATATATAGAATAACAGATACCCGGGAGTGAGTTACAGACTGGAATCTAATCGAGGGGTTCGGGGTGGTTTATATATAGAATAACAGATACCCGGGAGTGAGTTACAGACTGGAATCTAATCGAGGGGTTCGGGTGGTTTATATATAGAATAACAGATACCCGGGATTGAGTTACAGACTGGACTCTAATCGAGGGGTTCGGGGGGTTTATATATAGAATAACAGATACCCGGGATTGAGTTACAGACTGGACTCTAATCGAGGGGTTCGGGGGGTTTATATATAGAATAACAGATACCCGGGATTGAGTTACAGACTGGAATCTAATCGAGGGGTTCGGGGGTTTATATATAGAATAACAGATACCCGGGAGTGAGTTACAGACTGGAATCTAATCGAGGGGTTCGGGTGGTTTATATATAGAATAACAGATACCCGGGAGTGAGTTACAGACTGGAATCTAATCGAGGGGTTCGGGGGGGGTTTATATATAGAATAACAGATACCCGGGAGTGAGTTACAGACTGGAATCTAATCGAGGGGTTCGGGGGGGTTTATATATAGAATAACAGATACCCCGGAGTGTGTTACAGACTGGAATCTAATCGAGGGGTTCGGGTGGTTTATGTATAGAATAACAGATACCCGGGAGTGAGTTACAGACTGGAATCTAATCAAGGGGTTCGGGGGGGTTTATATATAGAATAACAGATACCCCGGAGTGAGTTACAGACTGGAATCTAATCGAGGGGTTCGGGTTGTTTATATATAGAATAACAGATACCCGGGAGTGAGTTACAGACTGGAATCTAATTGAGGGGTTCGGGTGGTTTATATATAGAATAACAGATACCCGGGAGTAAGTTAGAGACTGGAATCTAATCGAGGGGTTCGGGGGGTTTATATATAGAATAACAGATACCAGGGAGTGAGTTACAGACTGGAATCTAATCGAGGGGTTTGGGGGGTTTTATATATAGAGTAACAGATACCAGGGAGTGAGTTACAGACTGGAATCTAATCGAGGGGTTCGGGGGTTTATATATAGAATAACAGATACCCGGGTGTGAGTTACAGACTGGAATCTAATCAAGGGGTTCGGGGGGTTTATAAAAAGAAGAACAGATACCCCGGAGTGAGTTACAGACTGGAATCTAATCAAGGGGTTCGGTGGGAGGTGGGTTGGAACAAGAATAACAGATACCCGGGAGTGAAACCTACTATGCAATGTCATTCTGATTCCAGAAAGAACAGGAGTTTGCTCTACAACGGAGAATGAGACTGGGTGTAAGTTCGATGAGGGGCTGTCACTGAGACAGTGCGTCCCTGGGTGTGAGTGGGTAGATGAGGGGCAGTCACTGAGACAGTGTGTCCCTGGGTGTGAGTGGGTAGATGAGGGGCTGTCACTGAGACAGTGTGTCCCTGGGTGTGAGTGGGTAGATGAGGGGCTGTCACTGAGACAGTGTGTCCCTGGGTGTGAGTGGGTAGATGAGGGGCTGTCACTGAGACAGTGTGTCCCTGGGTGTGAATGGGTAGATGAGAGACTGTCACTGAGACAGTGTGTCCCTGGGTGTGAGTGAGTAGATGAGAGACTGTCACTGAGACAGTGTGTCCCTGGGTGTGAATGGGTAGATGAGAGACTGAGACAGTGTGTCCCTGGGTGTGAGTGAGTAGATGAGAGACTGTCACTGAGACAGTGTGTCCCTGGGTGTGAATGGGTAGATGAGAGACTGAGACAGTGTGTCCCTGGGTGTGAGTGGGTAGATGAGGGACTGTCACTGAGACAGTGTGTCCCTGGGTGTGAATGGGTAGATGAGGGGCTGTCACTGAGACAGTGTGTCCCTGGGTGTGAGTGGGTAGATGAGGGACGGTCACTGAGACAGTGTGTCCCTGGGTGTGAATGGGTAGATGAGGGGCAGTCACTGAGACAGTGTGTCCCTGGGTGTGAGTGGGTAGATGAGGGGCAGTCACTGAGACAGTGTGTCCCTGGGTGTGAGTGGGTAGATGAGGGGCAGTCACTGAGACAGTGTGTCCCTGGGTGTGAGTGGGTAGATGAGGGGCGGTCACTGAGACAGTGTGTCCCTGGGTGTGAGTGGGTACATGAGGGGCAGTCATTGAGACAGTGTGTCCCTGGGTGTGAGTGGGTTGATGAGGGGCGGTCACTGAGACAGTGTGTCCCTGGGTGTGAGTGGGTAGATGAGGGGCGGTCACTGAGACAGTGTGTCCCTGGGTGTGAGTGGGTAGATGAGGGGCGGTCACTGAGACAGTGTGTCCCTGGGTGTGAGTGGGTAGATGAGGGGCGGTCACTGAGACAGTGTGTCCCTGACAGTCTCCTGATCAGCTGGTTGTACTCACATTAATCTCGGTCACAGCGATGTCCATCACACTGCCAACAACAATCAAAGCATCAAATGTGTTCCAAGCATCGCAGAAATAGTGCTGCAGGTCCAGTGATCAGAACAGAGGGACAGGAAGAGGGAGAAGAGAGAGGGAAGGGGGAGAGGGACAGGGAGAGGGAGCAGAGAGAGGGAGGGGCGAGAGGAAGAGGGACAGGGAGAGGGAGAGGGAGCAGGGAGAGGGAGAGGGAGCAGAGAGAGGGAGAGGGAGCAGAGAGAGGGAGAGGGAGCAGAGAGAGGGAGAGGGAGCAGAGAGAGGGAGGAAGGAGAGGGAGGGGGGAGAGAGAGAAGAGAGAGGGAGGGGTTAGAGGGAAGGGGAGAGGGAGAAGAGAGAGGGAAGGGGGAGAGGGACAGGGAGAGGGAGCAGAGGGAGGGAGGGGCGAGAGGAAGAGGGACAGGGAGAGGGAGAGGGAGAGGGAGCAGAGAGGGGGAGAGGGACAGGGAAAGGGAGGAAGGAGAGGGGGGAGAGGGAGAAGAGAGAGGGAGGGGGGTAGAGGGAGAGGGAGAGGGAGCAGAGAGAGGCAGTGGAGAGATGGAGAGGGACAGGGAAAGGGAGCAGAGAGAGGGAGGGGTGAGAGGAAGAGGGACAGGGAGAGGGAGAGGGAGCAGAAAGAGGGAGAGGGACAGGGAAAGGGAGGAAGGAGAGGGAGGGGGGAGAGGGAGAAGAGAGAGGGAGGGGGTAGAGGGAGAGGGGAGAGGGAGCGGGAGCAGAGAGAGGCAATGGAGAGAGGGAGAGGGACAGGGAAAGGGAGGAGGGGAGGGGAGGGTGGGAGAGGTATCAGAGAGAGGGACAAGGAGAGGGAGCAGAGAGGGACAGGGAGAGGGAGGGGGAGAGAGAGGGGAGAGGGAGGGGGAGAGAGAGGGGAGAGGGAGGGGGAGAGAGAGGGGAGAGAGAGGGGAGAGAGAGGGGAGAGAGAGGGGAGAGAGAGGGGAGAGAGAGGGGAGAGAGAGGGGAGAGAGAGGGGAGAGAGAGGGGAGAGAGAGGGGAGAGAGAGGGGAGAGAGAGGGGAGAGAGAGGGGAGAGAGAGGGGAGAGAGAGGGGAGAGAGAGGGGAGAGAAAGGGGAGAGAAAGGGGAGAGAAAAGGGAGAGAAAGGGGAGAGAAAGGGGAGAGAGGGGGGAGAAAGAGAGGGAGAGAGGTGGAGTGGGGGTGGAGAGAAAGGGCAGGAGAGATGGGGGAGAAATAGAGGGAGAGAAGTGGGGAGGACGAGGGGAGAGAAGGAGAGAGGGGTGGAGAGAGGGCAGGAGAACGAGGGAGAGGGTGGGGAGAGGGGAGAGAAGGAAGAGGGAGAGAGAGGTGGGGAGAGAGAAAGAGGGGGAGAAAGAGGGGAGAGAGAGAGAGATAGAGAAGGGTGAGAGGGAGGGCAGAGAGAAGTGGGGAGAGAGAGAAGTGGGGAGAGAGGGACAGAGAGAGAGGGAGGAGATAGAGAGAGAGGGAGGAGATAGAGAGAGAGGGAGGAGATAGAGAGAGAGGGAGGAGATAGAGAGAGAGGGAGGAGATAGAGAGAGAGGGAGGAGATAGAGAGAGAGGGAGGAGATAGAGAGAGAGGGAGGAGATAGAGGGAGGTGGATGCAGAGGAAGAGGAGGGGACAGAGGGACAGAGAGAGAGATGGGGGAGAGAGAAAGAAGAGAGGAGAAAGGGACAGAAAGAGATGGAGAGATAGAGAGTGGGGGGAGAGAGGTGGGGAGAGAGAGAGAAGTGGGGAGAGACGGAGCAGATAGAGAGAGGGGGAGATAGAGATGGGGGGAGATAGAGGGAGGTGGATGGAGAGGAAGAAGAGGGGAGAGAGGGACAGAGAGAGAGATGGGGGAGAGAGAAAGAAGAGGGGAGAGAGGGACAGAAAGAGATGGAGAGATAGAGAGTGGGGGAGAGAGGAAGGGAGTGAGAGAGGCGGGGCGAGAGAGAGAAGAGAGGGGAGAAGGATAGAAAGAGAGAGCGAGAAAGAGAAGAGTGTGAGAGAGGGACAGAGAGAGATTCCAACAAACAGAGCCAAAGAGGGACAGAGAGAAATTGGGAGATAAAGTCACAGACAGATAGAAAGAGCAGAACTTAGAGGTTAATATCATTAATAATTGGATTCTGGCCAATATTAATTCTTTAACCAATATGTTGAACAGAGAATTGTCTGAATATATATCTCATTGATGATATAGCACTTACATTACATCAGTGACTACACCTCAGAAGGTCCGATAGCCTTCCCTCCAATCCTCCTATCACTGTAACCTCCTCCATCCCTACAACACTCCCTATCACTGTAACCTCCTCCATCCCTACAACCCTCCCTATCTCTGTAACCTCCTCCATCCCTACAACACTCCCTATCACTGTAACCTCCTCCATCCCTACAACACTCCCCATCTCTGTAACCTCCTCCATCCCTACAACCCTCCCTATCTCTTTAACCTCCTCCATCCCTACAACACTCCCTATCTCTGTAACCTCCTCCATCCCTACAACACTCCCTATCTCTGTAACCTCCTCCATCCCTACAACCCTCCCTATCACTATAACCTCCTCCATCCCTACAACCCTCCCTATCTCTGTAACCTCCTCCATCCCTACAACACTCCCTATCACTGCAACCTCCTCCATCCCTACAACCCTCCCTATCTCTGTAACCTCCTCCATCCCTACAACCCTCCCTATCACTGCAACCTCCTCCATCCCTACAACCCTCCCTATCACTGCAACCTCCTCCATCCCTACAACCCTCCCTATCTCTAACCTCCTCCAGCCCCTACAACTCTCCCTATCTCTAACCTCCTCCAGCCCCTACAACCCTCCCAATCTCTCTAACCTCCTCCAGCCCCTACAACCCTCCGAGATCTCTGCCCTCCCCCAATTCCGGCCTCTTGACCATCCCCCGATTCCCATCGCTCCACCATTGGCGGCCGTGCCTTCAGCTGCCTGGGGCCCCAAGCTCTGGAATTCCCTCCCTAAACCTCTCCGCCTCTCTCTCTCCTCCTTTAAGACGCTGCTTAAAACCGACCTCTTTGACCGAGCTTTTGGTCGCCCGTCCCCGAGTATCGCCTGATGTGGCTTGGGGTTGAATTTTACACCTTGGGGACGTTTTACGATGTTACAGCTGCTAGATAAATGCAAGTTGCTGTTTTTGAGAGAGGCTTACCTTAGGTTTGAAGGCGATGATCTTCAGAATCATTTCCACAGTGAAGAGGCCAGTAAACACCATGTTTAACACATCCATGGCATAGTTAAATGGATCTGACTGCTCATAGTGCTAAAAAGAAGATGGAGTCACTGTCAACACACTTAAAGATCCTTCACTCATCGGACAGGCTCCAGGTCCTCCGCCTCGTGACTTTCGAGCAGTGGCGAAGGGGACAGGGGGGTGCGAGGAACACGGTGACCAACTTAAAAAAACCATGAGGGAGAAAGGAATAAAAGGATATAGTGATAGGGGGAGATGAAGCAGGGGGTGGGAGGAGGCTCGTGTGGGGCAGAAACACCAGCACAGAGCGGATGGGCCGAATGGCCTGTCTCTGCATTTTACTGCACAGAAATATGCCCAGCCTCTCCACGGTGTGGTCCCAGACCCAGGCGTGACTGGATTACCCCTGCCTAAACCCCAGCTGTGCCCAGCCGGGGAGGGTGGGCATTGAGGGAGGTGCCAAAGGCCTTGGCTCTTGCCAAACACCGGCACCCCCCTCAACCCACCAGATCCGGACCCAAGCTTTTGAGGGCGGTGACCGCCAGTGGGAAGACGAGCACTCCCCGGGCAGCTGCCCTGCCTGCTTGTGTCGGGAGGGGCGGTGAGCCAGGTCGTGCTATTCGCCTGCGGGATGCGTCGTGCGCCTGTCGAGAGGTAGGCCATGGCCTGAACCCTTACAACCTCGGGTCTGACTGCAATCTATCACACCACCACCAGCTCACTAGCCCCTCCCGCTGCTCCCGCCCATGAGCAATTCAAGGTACTGACAGGCCCCTGGACGACATTCCCTCCACCGCCACCTCCTGTCCCCGCCCATAGCCAAGGCCAAGTACAAAGGAGCAGGCCATTCGGCCCATCTGCTCCATGTCGGTGTTTCTGCTCCACACGAGCCTCCTCCCACCCCCTACTTCATCTCCCCCCTATCACCATATCCTTCTATTCCTTTCTCCCTCGTGTGTTTATCCAGCTTCCCCCTTAAATACATTGATACTATTCACCTCAACCACTCCCTGTGGGAGCGAGTTCCACATTCTCACCACTCTCTGGGGATATGGAAGTGAGAGAGAATTTGTTTTACACAAGAAAGGCAATTCATAAAGGGTCATAACCTGACAGGTCCCAATTCCAGAGAGTCAAGCCCCGTAATCCAGGTCTGACACTCTCCCCGGTGCCAGTGCTGAGGGAGCTCCGCATTTTCGGAGGGTCAGTACTGAGGGAGCTCTGCACTGTCGGAGGGTCAGTACTGAGGGAGCTCTGCACTGTCGGAGGGTCAGTACTGAGGGAGAGCCGCACTGTCGGAGGGTCAGTACTGAGGGAGCGCCGCACTGTCGGAGGGTCAGTACTGAGGGAGCTCTGCACTGTCGGAGGGTCAGTACTGAGGGAGATCCGCACTGTCGGAGGGTCAGTACTGAGGGAGCGCCGCACTGTCGGAGGGTCAGTACTGAGGGAGCGCCGCACTGTCGGAGGGTCAGTACTGAGGGAGCGCCGCACTGTCGGAGGGTCAGTACTGAGGGAACTCTGCACTGTCGGAGGGTCAGTACTGAGGGAGATCCACACTGTTGGAGGGTCAGTACTGAGGGAGCGTCGCACTGTCGGAGGGTCAGTACTGAGGGAGCGCCTCGCTGTCGGAGGGTCAGTAGTAAGGGAGATCCACACTGTCGGAGGGTCAGTACTGAGGGAGCGTCGCACTGTCGGAGGGTCAGTACTGAGGGAGCGCCACGCTGTCGGAGGGTCAGTAGTAAGGGAGCGCCGCACTGTCGGAGGGTCAGTAGTAAGGGAGTGCCGCACTGTCGGAGGGTCAGTAGTAAGGCAGTGCCGCACTGTCGGAGGGTCAGTAGTAAGGCAGTGCCGCACTGTCGGAGGGTCAGTAGTAAGGCAGTGCCGCACTGTCGGAGGGTCATTACTGAGGGAGCGCCGCACTGTCGGTGGGTCAGTACTGAGGGAGTGCCGCACTGTCGGAGGGTCAGTAGAAAGGGAGTGCCGCACTGTCGGAGGGTCAGTACTGAGGGAACTCTGCACTGTCGGAGGGTCAGTACTGAGGGAGATCCACACTGTTGGAGGGTCAGTACTGAGGGAGCGTCGCACTGTCGGAGGGTCAGTACTGAGGGAGCGCCACACTGTCAGAGGGTCAGTAGTAAGGGAGATCCACACTGTCGGAGGGTCAGTACTGAGGGAGCGTCGCACTGTCGGAGGGTCAGTACTGAGGGAGCGTCGCACTGTCGGAGGGTCAGTACTGAGGGAGCGCCACGCTGTCGGAGGGTCAGTAGTAAGGGAGTGCCACACTGTCGGAGGGTCAGTAGTAAGGCAGTGCCGCACTGTCGGAGGGTCAGTAGTAAGGCAGTGCCGTACTGTCGGAGGGTCAGTACTGAGGGAGTGCCGCACTGTCGGTGGGTCAGTAGAAAGGGAGTGCCGCACTGTCGGTGGGGCCGTCTTTCAGGATGAGACGTTAAACCTGAGGCCCCCGTCTGCCCTCTCAGGTGGATGTAAAAGATCCCACAGCCACTATTGGATGAAGAGGTGGGGGGGCGGGGTAAAGAGGGGAGTTCTCCCCGGTGTCCTGGGTCTGGTATTTATCCCTCAATCACCATCAACAAAAAAAGCAAACGATCTGGGTCTTTTGTCACATTGCTGCTTGTGGGATCTTGCTGTGTGTCTGTTTGCTGCCATGTTTACTACATTACAACAGTGACCCACACTTCACAAAGAGACTCCTTCACTGGTGGTGAGGGGCTTGAGGGGATATCCTGAGGTGGAGAAAGGCGCCGGAGAGAGATGCACGTCCTTTCTCAGCCATCGGCCTGGTCCTTCGGCCCCTCTGCCCGCTCCAACCCCCTCCCAAGTCCCACCTCCGGGGAGAATCCCACCCCCCCCAACCCCCAGGGGCCGGAGCCCGGGTTCCCGTCGACTGTCGGCTTACCTGCATGGCCAGGGTGATGGTGTTGAGCAGAATGAGAATGAACATGATGTATTCGAAGCCTGTGCTGTTCACCATATACCACACCTTGTACTGGTAGCGGTTCTTGGGGATGTAGAGGCGCAGGGGCTGAGCCTTCATCGCGTACTCCACACACTGCCTCTGCAGGGCGGGGACAGACAGAAAGAGACCGGGGGGGTCAAAGCGGGCCGCAGGGCGAGAGCTCGCGACAAGGCCGGCTCGAGGCCTGCCCCAGTCGAATGTGCACCCCCCCCCCTCCCCTCCACCCTCTCCTCCCAACCTGGGGCTCACCTGGTTCTTGTCCAGCTCACAGTTCTGATACTCCTTTTCCCCCTGCTCCCGGAAGGTAATGATGACAAACCCCACAAAGATGTTCATCATGAAGAAGGCGATTATAATGATGTAGACAATGAAGAAGATGGAGATCTCCACCCGGTAATTGTAGATGGGGCCCTCGTTCTCCGAGTTAGCATCGATGGCCTGGTACAGGAGGCTGTCAAACACACACACTCAGATCACACACAGCACGGCAACGTGGGCACGTCATAGAATCAGAGATTACTGGCAGCACAGGAGGAGGCTACCCATTTTCATAGTGGGACATACACAACAACAACCTGCATTTGTATCGCGCCATCAACATCTAGTCAGTACTGAGGGAGTGCCGCACTGTCGGAGGGTCAGTACTGAGGGAATGCCGCACTGTCGGAGGGTCAGTACTGAGGGAGCACCGCACTGTCGGAGGGTCAGTACTGAGGGAATGCCGCACTGTCGGAGGGTCAGTACAGAAAGAGTGCTGCACTGTCGGAGGGTCAGTACTGAGGGAGCGCCGCACTGTCGGAGGGTCAGTACAGAAAGAGTGCTGCACTGTCGGAGGGTCAGTACTGAGGGAGCGCCGCACTGTCGGAAGGTCAGTACTGAGGGAGCGCCGCACTGTCGGAGGGTCAGTACTGAGGGAGCGCCGCACTGTCGGAGGGTCAGTACTGAGGGAGCGCCGCACTGTCGGAGGGTCAGTACTGAGGGAATGCCGCACTGTCGGAGGGTCAGTACAGAAAGAGTGCCGCACTGTCGGAGGGTCAGTACTGAGGGAATGCCGCACTGTCGGAGGGTCAGTACAGAAAGAGTGCCGCACTATCGGAGGGTCAGTACTGAGGGAGTGCCGCACTGTCGGAGGGTCAGTACTGAGGGAGCGCCGCACTGTCGGAGGGTCAGTACTGAGGGAGTGCCGCACTGTCAGAGGCTCGGTACTGAGGGAGCGCCGCACTGTCGGAGGCGTGGTACTGAGGGAGCACCGCACTGTCGGAAGGTCGGTACCGAGGGAGTGCCGCACTGTCAGAGGGTCAGTACTGAGGGAGTGCCACACTGTTGGAAACGTCCCCTATGCACTTCACAGGAGTGTAAATCAGACAGAATTTAACCCCGAGCCACATCAGGAGATATCGGGGACGGGCGATCAAAAGCTCAGTCAAAGAGGTTGGCTTTAAGCAGCATCTTAAAGGAGGAAAGAGAGAGGCGGAGAGGTTTAGGGAGGGAATTCCAGAACTTAGGGCCCCAGGCAGCTGAAGGCACGGCCGCCAATGGTGGAGCGATGGGAATCGGGGGATGGTCAAGAGGCCGGAATTGGAGGAGTGCAGAGATCTCGGAGGGTTGTTGGGATTGGAGGAGGTTACAGAGATAGGGAGGGTTGTCGGGGCTGGAGGAGGTTACAGAGATAGGGAGGGTTGTAAGGGGCTGGAGGAAGTTACAGAGATAGGGAGGTTGTCGGGGCTGGAGGAGGTTACAGAGATAGGGAGGGTTGTAGGGGCTGGAGGAAGTTACAGAGATAAGGAGGTTGTCGGGGCTGGAGGAGGTTACGGAGATAGGGAGGGTTGTTGGGGCTGGAGGAGGTTACAGAGATAGGGAGGGTTGTAGGGGCTGGAGGAAGTTACAGAGATAGGGAGGTTGTCGGGGCTGGAGGAGGTTACGGAGATAGGGAGGGTTGTCGGGACTGGAGGTAGTTACAGAGATAGGGAGGGTTGTTGGGACTGGAGGTAGTTACAGAGATAGGGAGGGTTGTTGGGGCTGGATGAGGTTACAGAGATAAGGAGGGTTGTGGGGACCTGGAGGTAGTTACAGAGATAGGGAGGGTTGTTGGGACTGGAGGAAGTTACAGAGATAGGGAGGTTGTCGGTGCTGGAGGAGGTTACGGAGATAGGGAGGGTTGTTGGGGCTGGAGGAGGTTACGGAGATAGGGAGGGTTGTTGGGGCTGGAGGTAGTTACAGAGATAGGGAGGGTTGTTGGGACTGGAGGAAGTTACAGAGATAGGGAGGTTGTCGGGGCTGGAGGAGGTTACGGAGATAGGGAGGGTTGTTGGGACTGGAGGAAGTTACAGAGATAGGGAGGTTGTCGGGGCTGGAGGAGGTTACGGAGATAGGGAGGGTTGTTGGGGCTGGAGGAGGTTACGGAGATAGGGAGGGTTGTTGGGGCTGGATGAGGTTACGGAGATAAGGAGGGTTGTGGGGACCTGGAGTAATCCGGAGATTACAACCTTTGAGGTCCTGCTTTTTGATCTGCTACCTCGAACCCTAAATTCTTGTTGCAGGACCTCATCCCTCGTTTTACCTCTGTCGTTGGTACCAATGTGAACCACGACCTCTGGCTGCTCCCCCACCCCCTTCAGAATGTCCTGCAGCCACTCCATGACATCCTTGACCTGAGCACCAGGAAGGCAGCATACCATCCTGGAGTCACGTTTGCGGCCACAGAAACGCCTATTCTTACCCCTTACGATAGAATCCCCTATCACTATGGCTCTTCCACTCCTTTTTCTCCCCTCCTGTGCAGCAGAGCCATCCTTGGTGCCATGAACCTGGCTGTAGCTGCTTTCCCCTGGGAGGCCATCCCCCACCAACAGTATCCAAAGCAGTATATCAGTTTGAGAGGGGCATGGCCACAGGGGACTCCTGTATTACCTGCCTGCACCTACTACTGTGCCTGGTGGTCACCCATCCCTTTTCTGTGCAGTCATTACCTGTGGTGTGACCACCTCACTAATCGTGCTATCCACAATGTCCTCAGCATCGCGGATGCTCCACAGTGAATCCACTCGCAGCTCCAGCTCCGTAATGCGGGTAGCCAGTAGCTGCAGATGGATACACTTCCCGCACACTTGGTTGTCAGGGACACTGGAAGCATCCCTGATTTCCCACATAGCGCAGGAGGAGCATATCACGGGGCTGGAGGAGGTTACAGAGATAGGGAGGGTTGTAGGGGCTGGAGGAGGTTACAGAGATAGGGAGGGTTGTAGGGGCTGGAGGAGGTTACAGAAATAGGGAGGGTTGTAGGGGCTGGAGGAGGTTACAGGGATAGGGAGGGTTGGAGGGGCTGGAGGAGGTTACAGAGATAGGGAGGGTTGTAGGGGCTGGAGGAGGTTACAGAGATAGGGAGGGTTGGAGGGGCTGGAGGAGGTTACAGAGACAGGGAGGGTTGGAGGGGCTGGAGGAGTTTACAGAGATAGGGAGGGTTGTAGGGGCTGGAGGAGGTTACAGAGATAGGGAGGATTGTAGGGGCTGGAGGTGGTTACAGAGATAGGGAGGCTTGTAAGGGGCTGGAGGAGGTTACAGAGATGGGGAGGGTTGTAGGGGCTGGAGGAGGTTACAGAGATAGGGAGGGTTGTCGGGACTGGAGGAGGTTACAGAGATAGGGAGGGTTGTAAGGGCTGGAGGAGGTTACAGAAATAGGGAGGGTTGTAGGGGCTGGAGGAGGTTACAGAGATAGGGAGGGTTGTAGGGGCTGGAGGAGGTTACAGAGATAGGGAGGGTTGTAGGGGCTGGAGGAGGTTACAGAGATAGGGAGGGTTGTAGGGGCTGGATGAGGTTACAGAGATAGGGAGGGTTGTAGGGGCTGGAGGAGGTTACAGAGATAGGGAGGGTTGTAGGGACTGGAGGAGGTTACAGAGATAGGGAGGGTTGTAGGGGCTGGAGGAGGTTACAGAGATAGGGAGGGTTGTAGGGGCTGGATGAGGTTACAGAGATAGGGAGGGTTGTAGGGGCTGGAGGAGGTTACAGAGATAGGGAGGGTTGTAGGGTTTGGATGAGGTTACAGAGATAGGGAGGGTTGTAGGGGCTGGAGGAGGTTACAGAGATAGGGAGGGTTGTAGGGGCTGGATGAGGTTACAGAGATAGGGAGGGTTGTAGGGGCTGGATGAGGTTACAGAGATAGGGAGGGTTGTAGGGGCTGGATGAGGTTACAGAGATAGGGAGGGTTGTAGGGGCTGGATGAGGTTCCAGAGATAGGGAGGGTTGTAGGGGCTGGATGAGGTTACAGAGATAGGGAGGGTTGTAGGGGCTGGATGAGGTTACAGAGATAGGGAGGGTTGTAGGGACTGGAGGAGGTTACAGAGATAGGGTGGGTTGTAGGGGCTGGAGGAGGTTACAGAGATAGGGAGGGTTGTAGGGGGCTGGAGGAGGTTACAGAGATAGGGAGGGTTGTAGGGGCTGGAGGAGGTTACAGAGATAGGGAGGGTTGTAGGGGCTGGAGGAGGTTACAGAGATAGGGAGGGTTGTAGGGGCTGGAGGAGGTTACAGAGATAGGGAGGGTTGTAGGGGGCTGGAGGAGGTTACAGAGATAGGGAGGGTTGTAGGGGCTGGAGGAGGTTACAGAGATAGGGAGGGTTGTAGGGGCTGGAGGAGGTTACAGAGATAGGGAGGGTTGTAGGGGCTGGAGGAGGTTACAGAGATAGGGAGGGTTGTAGGGGCTGGAGGAGGTTACAGAGATAGGGAGGGTTGTAGGGGGCTGGAGGAGGTTACAGAGATAGGGAGGGTTGTAGGGGCTGGAGGAGGTTACAGAGATAGGGAGGGTTGTAGGGGGCTGGAGGAGGTTACAGAGATAGGGAGGGTTGTAGGGGCTGGAGGAGGTTACAGAGATAGGGAGGGTTGTAGGGGCTGGAGGAGGTTACAGAGATAGGGAGGGTTGTAGGGGGCTGGAGGAGGTTACAGAGATAGGGAGGGTTGTAGGGGGCTGGAGGAGGTTACAGAGATAGGGAGGGTTGTAGGGGCTGGAGGAGGTTACAGAGATAGGGAGGGTTGTAGGGGGCTGGAGGAGGTTACTGTGATAGGGAGGGTTGTAGGGGCTGGAGGAGGTTACAGAGATAGGGAGGGTTGTAGGGGCTGGAGGAGGTTACAGAGATAGGGAGGGTTGTAGGGGCTGGAGGAGGTTACAGAGATAGGGAGGGTTGTAGGGGCTGGAGGAGATTACAGAGATAGGGAGGGTTGTAGGGGCTGGAGGAGGTTACAGAGATAGGGAGGGTTGTAGGGGCTGGAGGAAGTTACAGAGATAAGGAGGTTGTCGGGGCTGGAGGAGGTTACGGAGATAGGGAGGGTTGTTGGGGCTGGAGGAGGTTACAGAGATAGGGAGGGTTGTAGGGGCTGGAGGAAGTTACAGAGATAGGGAGGTTGTCGGGGCTGGAGGAGGTTACGGAGATAGGGAGGGTTGTCGGGACTGGAGGTAGTTACAGAGATAGGGAGGGTTGTTGGGACTGGAGGTAGTTACAGAGATAGGGAGGGTTGTTGGGGCTGGATGAGGTTACAGAGATAAGGAGGGTTGTGGGGACCTGGAGGTAGTTACAGAGATAGGGAGGGTTGTTGGGACTGGAGGAGGTTACGGAGATAGGGAGGGTTGTTGGGGCTGGAGGAGGTTACAGAGATAGGGAGGGTTGTAGGGGCTGGAGGAAGTTACAGAGATAGGGAGGTTGTCGGGGCTGGAGGAGGTTACGGAGATAGGGAGGGTTGTCGGGACTGGAGGTAGTTACAGAGATAGGGAGGGTTGTTGGGACTGGAGGTAGTTACAGAGATAGGGAGGGTTGTTGGGGCTGGATGAGGTTACAGAGATAAGGAGGGTTGTGGGGACCTGGAGGTAGTTACAGAGATAGGGAGGGTTGTTGGGACTGGAGGAAGTTACAGAGATAGGGAGGTTGTCGGGGCTGGAGGAGGTTACGGAGATAGGGAGGGTTGTTGGAGCTGGAGGAGGTTACGGAGATAGGGAGGGTTGTTGGGGCTGGAGGTAGTTACAGAGATAGGGAGGGTTGTTGGGACTGGAGGAAGTTACAGAGATAGGGAGGTTGTCGGGGTTGGAGGAGGTTACGGAGATAGGGAGGGTTGTTGGGACTGGAGGAAGTTACAGAGATAGGAAGGTTGTCGGGGCTGGAGGAGGTTACGGAGATAGGGAGGGTTGTTGGGGCTGGAGGAGGTTACGGAGATAGGGAGGGTTGTTGGGGCTGGATGAGGTTACGGAGATAAGGAGGGTTGTGGGGACCTGGAGTAATCCGGAGATTACAACCTTTGAGGTCCTGCTTTTTGATCTGCTACCTCGAACCCTAAATTCTTGTTGCAGGACCTCATCCCTCGTTTTACCTCTGTCGTTGGTACCAATGTGAACCACGACCTCTGGCTGCTCCCCCACCCCCTTCAGAATGTCCTGCAGCCACTCCATGACATCCTTGACCTGAGCACCAGGAAGGCAGCATACCATCCTGGAGTCACGTTTGCGGCCACAGAAACGCCTATTCTTACCCCTTACGATAGAATCCCCTATCACTATGGCTCTTCCACTCCTTTTTCTCCCCTCCTGTGCAGCAGAGCCATCCTTGGTGCCATGAACCTGGCTGTAGCTGCTTTCCCCTGGGAGGCCATCCCCCACCAACAGTATCCAAAGCAGTATATCAGTTTGAGAGGGGCATGGCCACAGGGGACTCCTGTATTACCTGCCTGCACCTACTACTGTGCCTGGTGGTCACCCATCCCTTTTCTGTGCAGTCATTACCTGTGGTGTGACCACCTCACTAATCGTGCTATCCACAATGTCCTCAGCATCGCGGATGCTCCACAGTGAATCCACTCGCAGCTCCAGCTCCGTAATGCGGGTCGCCAGTAGCTGCAGATGGATACACTTCCCGCACACTTGGTTGTCAGGGACACTGGAAGCATCCCTGATTTCCCACATAGCGCAGGAGGAGCATATCACGGGGCTGGAGGAGGTTACAGAGATAGGGAGGGTTGTAGGGGCTGGAGGAGGTTACAGAGATAGGGAGGGTTGTAGGGGCTGGAGGAGGTTACAGAAATAGGGAGGGTTGTAGGGGCTGGAGGAGGTTACAGGGATAGGGAGGGTTGGAGGGGCTGGAGGAGGTTACAGAGATAGGGAGGGTTGTAGGGGCTGGAGGAGGTTACAGAGATAGGGAGGGTTGGAGGGGCTGGAGGAGGTTACAGAGACAGGGAGGGTTGGAGGGGCTGGAGGAGTTTACAGAGATAGGGAGGGTTGTAGGGGCTGGAGGAGGTTACAGAGATAGGGAGGATTGTAGGGGCTGGAGGTGGTTACAGAGATAGGGAGGCTTGTAAGGGGCTGGAGGAGGTTACAGAGATGGGGAGGGTTGTAGGGGCTGGAGGAGGTTACAGAGATAGGGAGGGTTGTCGGGACTGGAGGAGGTTACAGAGATAGGGAGGGTTGTAAGGGCTGGAGGAGGTTACAGAAATAGGGAGGGTTGTAGGGGCTGGAGGAGGTTACAGAGATAGGGAGGGTTGTAGGGGCTGGAGGAGGTTACAGAGATAGGGAGGGTTGTAGGGGCTGGAGGAGGTTACAGAGATAGGGAGGGTTGTAGGGGCTGGATGAGGTTACAGAGATAGGGAGGGTTGTAGGGGCTGGAGGAGGTTACAGAGATAGGGAGGGTTGTAGGGACTGGAGGAGGTTACAGAGATAGGGAGGGTTGTAGGGGCTGGAGGAGGTTACAGAGATAGGGAGGGTTGTAGGGGCTGGATGAGGTTACAGAGATAGGGAGGGTTGTAGGGGCTGGAGGAGGTTACAGAGATAGGGAGGGTTGTAGGGTTTGGATGAGGTTACAGAGATAGGGAGGGTTGTAGGGGCTGGAGGAGGTTACAGAGATAGGGAGGGTTGTAGGGGCTGGATGAGGTTACAGAGATAGGGAGGGTTGTAGGGGCTGGATGAGGTTACAGAGATAGGGAGGGTTGTAGGGGCTGGATGAGGTTACAGAGATAGGGAGGGTTGTAGGGGCTGGATGAGGTTCCAGAGATAGGGAGGGTTGTAGGGGCTGGATGAGGTTACAGAGATAGGGAGGGTTGTAGGGGCTGGATGAGGTTACAGAGATAGGGAGGGTTGTAGGGGCTGGAGGAGGTTACAGAGATAGGGAGGGTTGTAGGGGCTGGAGGAGGTTACAGAGATAGGGAGGGTTGTAGGGGCTGGAGGAGGTTACAGAGATAGGGAGGGTTGTGGGGGCTGGAGGAGGTTACAGAGATAGGGAGGGTTGTAGGGGCTGGAGGAGGTTACAGTGATAGTGAGGGTTGTAGGGACTGGAGGAGGTTACAGAGATAGGGTGGGTTGTAGGGGCTGGAGGAGGTTACAGAGATAGGGAGGGTTGTAGGGGGCTGGAGGAGGTTACAGAGATAGGGAGGGTTGTAGGGGCTGGAGGAGGTTACAGAGATAGGGAGGGTTGTAGGGGCTGGAGGAGGTTACAGAGATAGGGAGGGTTGTAGGGGCTGGAGGAGGTTACAGAGATAGGGAGGGTTGTAGGGGGCTGGAGGAGGTTACAGAGATAGGGAGGGTTGTAGGGGCTGGAGGAGGTTACAGAGATAGGGAGGGTTGTAGGGGCTGGAGGAGGTTACAGAGATAGGGAGGGTTGTAGGGGCTGGAGGAGGTTACAGAGATAGGGAGGGTTGTAGGGGCTGGAGGAGGTTACAGAGATAGGGAGGGTTGTAGGGGGCTGGAGGAGGTTACAGAGATAGGGAGGGTTGTAGGGGCTGGAGGAGGTTACAGAGATAGGGAGGGTTGTAGGGGGCTGGAGGAGGTTACAGAGATAGGGAGGGTTGTAGGGGCTGGAGGAGGTTACAGAGATAGGGAGGGTTGTAGGGGCTGGAGGAGGTTACAGAGATAGGGAGGGTTGTAGGGGGCTGGAGGAGGTTACAGAGATAGGGAGGGTTGTAGGGGGCTGGAGGAGGTTACAGAGATAGGGAGGGTTGTAGGGGCTGGAGGAGGTTACAGAGATAGGGAGGGTTGTAGGGGGCTGGAGGAGGTTACTGTGATAGGGAGGGTTGTAGGGGCTGGAGGAGGTTACAGAGATAGGGAGGGTTGTAGGGGCTGGAGGAGGTTACAGAGATAGGGAGGGTTGTAGGGGCTGGAGGAGGTTACAGAGATAGGGAGGGTTGTAGGGGCTGGAGGAGATTACAGAGATAGGGAGGGTTGTAGGGGCTGGAGGAGGTTACAGAGATAGGGAGGGTTGTAGGGGCTGGAGGAAGTTACAGAGATAAGGAGGTTGTCGGGGCTGGAGGAGGTTACGGAGATAGGGAGGGTTGTTGGGGCTGGAGGAGGTTACAGAGATAGGGAGGGTTGTAGGGGCTGGAGGAAGTTACAGAGATAGGGAGGTTGTCGGGGCTGGAGGAGGTTACGGAGATAGGGAGGGTTGTCGGGACTGGAGGTAGTTACAGAGATAGGGAGGGTTGTTGGGACTGGAGGTAGTTACAGAGATAGGGAGGGTTGTTGGGGCTGGATGAGGTTACAGAGATAAGGAGGGTTGTGGGGACCTGGAGGTAGTTACAGAGATAGGGAGGGTTGTTGGGACTGGAGGAAGTTACAGAGATAGGGAGGTTGTCGGGGCTGGAGGAGGTTACGGAGATAGGGAGGGTTGTTGGGGCTGGAGGAGGTTACGGAGATAGGGAGGGTTGTTGGGGCTGGAGGTAGTTACAGAGATAGGGAGGGTTGTTGGGACTGGAGGAAGTTACAGAGATAGGGAGGTTGTCGGGGCTGGAGGAGGTTACGGAGATAGGGAGGGTTGTTGGGACTGGAGGAAGTTACAGAGATAGGGAGGTTGTCGGGGCTGGAGGAGGTTACGGAGATAGGGAGGGTTGTTGGGGCTGGAGGAGGTTACGGAGATAGGGAGGGTTGTTGGGGCTGGATGAGGTTACGGAGATAAGGAGGGTTGTGGGGACCTGGAGTAATCCGGAGATTACAACCTTTGAGGTCCTGCTTTTTGATCTGCTACCTCGAACCCTAAATTCTTGTTGCAGGACCTCATCCCTCGTTTTACCTCTGTCGTTGGTACCAATGTGAACCACGACCTCTGGCTGCTCCCCCACCCACTTCAGAATGTCCTGCAGCCACTCCATGACATCCTTGACCTGAGCACCAGGAAGGCAGCATACCATCCTGGAGTCACGTTTGCGGCCACAGAAACGCCTATTCTTACCCCTTACGATAGAATCCCCTATCACTATGGCTCTTCCACTCCTTTTTCTCCCCTCCTGTGCAGCAGAGCCATCCTTGGTGCCATGAACCTGGCTGTAGCTGCTTTCCCCTGGGAGGCCATCCCCCACCAACAGTATCCAAAGCAGTATATCAGTTTGAGAGGGGCATGGCCACAGGGGACTCCTGTATTACCTGCCTGCACCTACTACTGTGCCTGGTGGTCACCCATCCCTTTTCTGTGCAGTCATTACCTGTGGTGTGACCACCTCACTAATCGTGCTATCCACAATGTCCTCAGCATCGCGGATGCTCCACAGTGAATCCACTCGCAGCTCCAGCTCCGTAATGCGGGTAGCCAGTAGCTGCAGATGGATACACTTCCCGCACACTTGGTTGTCAGGGACACTGGAAGCATCCCTGATTTCCCACATAGCGCAGGAGGAGCATATCACGGGGCTGGAGGAGGTTACAGAGATAGGGAGGGTTGTAGGGGCTGGAGGAGGTTACAGAGATAGGGAGGGTTGTAGGGGCTGGAGGAGGTTACAGAAATAGGGAGGGTTGTAGGGGCTGGAGGAGGTTACAGGGATAGGGAGGGTTGGAGGGGCTGGAGGAGGTTACAGAGATAGGGAGGGTTGTAGGGGCTGGAGGAGGTTACAGAGATAGGGAGGGTTGGAGGGGCTGGAGGAGGTTACAGAGACAGGGAGGGTTGGAGGGGCTGGAGGAGTTTACAGAGATAGGGAGGGTTGTAGGGGCTGGAGGAGGTTACAGAGATAGGGAGGATTGTAGGGGCTGGAGGTGGTTACAGAGATAGGGAGGCTTGTAAGGGGCTGGAGGAGGTTACAGAGATGGGGAGGGTTGTAGGAGCTGGAGGAGGTTACAGAGATAGGGAGGGTTGTCGGGACTGGAGGAGGTTACAGAGATAGGGAGGGTTGTAAGGGCTGGAGGAGGTTACAGAAATAGGGAGGGTTGTAGGGGCTGGAGGAGGTTACAGAGATAGGGAGGGTTGTAGGGGCTGGAGGAGGTTACAGAGATAGGGAGGGTTGTAGGGGCTGGAGGAGGTTACAGAGATAGGGAGGGTTGTAGGGGCTGGATGAGGTTACAGAGATAGGGAGGGTTGTAGGGGCTGGAGGAGGTTACAGAGATAGGGAGGGTTGTAGGGACTGGAGGAGGTTACAGAGATAGGGAGGGTTGTAGGGGCTGGAGGAGGTTACAGAGATAGGGAGGGTTGTAGGGGCTGGATGAGGTTACAGAGATAGGGAGGGTTGTAGGGGCTGGAGGAGGTTACAGAGATAAGGAGGGTTGTGGGGACCTGGAGGTAGTTACAGAGATAGGGAGGTTGTCGGGGCTGGAGGAGGTTACGGAGATAGGGAGGGATGTAGGGGCTGGAGGAGGTTACAGAGATAGGGAGGGTTGTAGGGGCTGGATGAGGTTACAGAGATAGGGAGGGTTGTAGGGGCTGGAGGAGGTTACAGAGATAGGGAGGGTTGTAGGGTTTGGATGAGGTTACAGAGATAGGGAGGGTTGTAGGGGCTGGAGGAGGTTACAGAGATAGGGAGGGTTGTAGGGGCTGGATGAGGTTACAGAGATAGGGAGGGTTGTAGGGGCTGGATGAGGTTACAGAGATAGGGAGGGTTGTAGGGGCTGGATGAGGTTACAGAGATAGGGAGGGTTGTAGGGGCTGGATGAGGTTCCAGAGATAGGGAGGGTTGTAGGGGGCTGGAGGAGGTTACAGAGATAGGGAGGGTTGTAGGGGCTGGATGAGGTTACAGAGATAGGGAGGGTTGTAGGGGGCTGGAGGAGGTTACTGTGATAGGGAGGGTTGTAGGGGCTGGAGGAGGTTACAGAGATAGGGAGGGTTGTAGGGGCTGGAGGAGGTTACAGAGATAGGGAGGGTTGTAGGGGCTGGAGGAGGTTACAGAGATAGGGAGGGTTGTAGGGGCTGGAGGAGGTTACAGAGATAGGGAGGGTTGTAGGGGCTGGAGGAGGTTACAGAGATAGGGAGGGTTGTAGGGGCTGGAGGAAGTTACAGAGATAAGGAGGTTGTCGGGGCTGGAGGAGGTTACGGAGATAGGGAGGGTTGTTGGGGCTGGAGGAGGTTACAGAGATAGGGAGGGTTGTAGGGGCTGGAGGAAGTTACAGAGATAGGGAGGTTGTCGGGGCTGGAGGAGGTTACGGAGATAGGGAGGGTTGTCGGGACTGGAGGTAGTTACAGAGATAGGGAGGGTTGTTGGGACTGGAGGTAGTTACAGAGATTGGGAGGGTTGTTGGGGCTGGATGAGGTTACAGAGATAAGGAGGGTTGTGGGGACCTGGAGGTAGTTACAGAGATAGGGAGGGTTGTTGGGACTGGAGGAAGTTACAGAGATAGGGAGGTTGTCGGGGCTGGAGGAGGTTACGGAGATAGGGAGGGTTGTTGGGGCTGGAGGAGGTTACGGAGATAGGGAGGGTTGTTGGGGCTGGAGGTAGTTACAGAGATAGGGAGGGTTGTTGGGACTGGAGGAAGTTACAGAGATAGGGAGGTTGTCGGGGCTGGAGGAGGTTACGGAGATAGGGAGGGTTGTTGGGACTGGAGGAAGTTACAGAGATAGGGAGGTTGTCGGGGCTGGAGGAGGTTACGGAGATAGGGAGGGTTGTTGGGGCTGGAGGAGGTTACGGAGATAGGGAGGGTTGTTGGGGCTGGATGAGGTTACGGAGATAAGGAGGGTTGTGGGGACCTGGAGTAATCCGGAGATTACAACCTTTGAGGTCCTGCTTTTTGATCTGCTACCTCGAACCCTAAATTCTTGTTGCAGGACCTCATCCCTCGTTTTACCTCTGTCGTTGGTACCAATGTGAACCACGACCTCTGGCTGCTCCCCCGCCCCCTTCAGAATGTCCTGCAGCCACTCCATGACATCCTTGACCTGAGCACCAGGAAGGCAGCATACCATCCTGGAGTCACGTTTGCGGCCACAGAAACGCCTATTCTTACCCCTTACGATAGAATCCCCTATCACTATGGCTCTTCCACTCCTTTTTCTCCCCTCCTGTGCAGCAGAGCCATCCTTGGTGCCATGAACCTGGCTGTAGCTGCTTTCCCCTGGGAGGCCATCCCCCACCAACAGTATCCAAAGCAGTATATCAGTTTGAGAGGGGCATGGCCACAGGGGACTCCTGTATTACCTGCCTGCACCTACTACTGTGCCTGGTGGTCACCCATCCCTTTTCTGTGCAGTCATTACCTGTGGTGTGACCACCTCACTAATCGTGCTATCCACAATGTCCTCAGCATCGCGGATGCTCCACAGTGAATCCACTCGCAGCTCCAGCTCCGTAATGCGGGTAGCCAGTAGCTGCAGATGGATACACTTCCCGCACACTTGGTTGTCAGGGACACTGGAAGCATCCCTGATTTCCCACATAGCGCAGGAGGAGCATATCACGGGGCTGGAGGAGGTTACAGAGATAGGGAGGGTTGTAGGGGCTGGAGGAGGTTACAGAGATAGGGAGGGTTGTAGGGGCTGGAGGAGGTTACAGAAATAGGGAGGGTTGTAGGGGCTGGAGGAGGTTACAGGGATAGGGAGGGTTGGAGGGGCTGGAGGAGGTTACAGAGATAGGGAGGGTTGTAGGGGCTGGAGGAGGTTACAGAGATAGGGAGGGTTGGAGGGGCTGGAGGAGGTTACAGAGACAGGGAGGGTTGGAGGGGCTGGAGGAGTTTACAGAGATAGGGAGGGTTGTAGGGGCTGGAGGAGGTTACAGAGATAGGGAGGATTGTAGGGGCTGGAGGTGGTTACAGAGATAGGGAGGCTTGTAAGGGGCTGGAGGAGGTTACAGAGATGGGGAGGGTTGTAGGAGCTGGAGGAGGTTACAGAGATAGGGAGGGTTGTAAGGGCTGGAGGAGGTTACAGAAATAGGGAGGGTTGTAGGGGCTGGAGGAGATTACAGAGATAGGGAGGGTTGTAGGGGCTGGAGGAGGTTACAGAGATAGGGAGGGTTGTAGGGGCTGGAGGAGGTTACAGAGATAGGGAGGGTTGTAGGGGCTGGATGAGGTTACAGAGATAGGGAGGGTTGTAGGGGCTGGAGGAGGTTACAGAGATAGGGAGGGTTGTAGGGACTGGAGGAGGTTACAGAGATAGGGAGGGTTGTAGGGGCTGGAGGAGGTTACAGAGATAGGGAGGGTTGTAGGGGCTGGATGAGGTTACAGAGATAGGGAGGGTTGTAGGGGCTGGAGGAGGTTACAGAGATAAGGAGGGTTGTGGGGACCTGGAGGTAGTTACAGAGATAGGGAGGGTTGTAGGGGCTGGAGGAGGTTACAGAGATAGGGAGGGTTGTAGGGGCTGGAGGAGGTTACAGAGATAGGGAGGGTTGTGGGGGCTGGAGGAGGTTACAGAGATAGGGAGGGTTGTAGGGGCTGGAGGAGGTTACAGTGATAGTGAGGGTTGTAGGGACTGGAGGAGGTTACAGAGATAGGGTGGGTTGTAGGGGCTGGAGGAGGTTACAGAGATAGGGAGGGTTGTAGGGGGCTGGAGGAGGTTACAGAGATAGGGAGGGTTGTAGGGGCTGGAGGAGGTTACAGAGATAGGGAGGGTTGTAGGGGCTGGAGGAGGTTACAGAGATAGGGAGGGTTGTAGGGGCTGGAGGAGGTTTCAGAGATAGGGAGGGTTGTAGGGGCTGGAGGAGGTTACAGAGATAGGGAGGGTTGTAGGGGGCTGGAGGAGGTTACAGAGATAGGGAGGGTTGTAGGGGCTGGAGGAGGTTACAGAGATAGGGAGGGTTGTAGGGGCTGGAGGAGGTTACAGAGATAGGGAGGGTTGTAGGGGCTGGAGGAGGTTACAGAGATAGGGAGGGTTGTAGGGGCTGGAGGAGGTTACAGAGATAGGGAGGGTTGTAGGGGCTGGAGGAGGTTACAGAAATAGGGAGGGTTGTAGGGGCTGGAGGAGGTTACAGGGATAGGGAGGGTTGGAGGGGCTGGAGGAGGTTACAGAGATAGGGAGGGTTGTAGGGGCTGGAGGAGGTTACAGAGATAGGGAGGGTTGGAGGGGCTGGAGGAGGTTACAGAGACAGGGAGGGTTGGAGGGGCTGGAGGAGTTTACAGAGATAGGGAGGGTTGTAGGGGCTGGAGGAGGTTACAGAGATAGGGAGGATTGTAGGGGCTGGAGGTGGTTACAGAGATAGGGAGGCTTGTAAGGGGCTGGAGGAGGTTACAGAGATGGGGAGGGTTGTAGGAGCTGGAGGAGGTTACAGAGATAGGGAGGGTTGTAAGGGCTGGAGGAGGTTACAGAAATAGGGAGGGTTGTAGGGGCTGGAGGAGATTACAGAGATAGGGAGGGTTGTAGGGGCTGGAGGAGGTTACAGAGATAGGGAGGGTTGTAGGGGCTGGAGGAGGTTACAGAGATAGGGAGGGTTGTAGGGGCTGGATGAGGTTACAGAGATAGGGAGGGTTGTAGGGGCTGGAGGAGGTTACAGAGATAGGGAGGGTTGTAGGGACTGGAGGAGGTTACAGAGATAGGGAGGGTTGTAGGGGCTGGAGGAGGTTACAGAGATAGGGAGGGTTGTAGGGGCTGGATGAGGTTACAGAGATAGGGAGGGTTGTAGGGGCTGGAGGAGGTTACAGAGATAAGGAGGGTTGTGGGGACCTGGAGGTAGTTACAGAGATAGGGAGGGTTGTAGGGGCTGGAGGAGGTTACAGAGATAGGGAGGGTTGTAGGGGCTGGAGGAGGTTACAGAGATAGGGAGGGTTGTGGGGGCTGGAGGAGGTTACAGAGATAGGGAGGGTTGTAGGGGCTGGAGGAGGTTACAGTGATAGTGAGGGTTGTAGGGACTGGAGGAGGTTACAGAGATAGGGTGGGTTGTAGGGGCTGGAGGAGGTTACAGAGATAGGGAGGGTTGTAGGGGGCTGGAGGAGGTTACAGAGATAGGGAGGGTTGTAGGGGCTGGAGGAGGTTACAGAGATAGGGAGGGTTGTAGGGGCTGGAGGAGGTTACAGAGATAGGGAGGGTTGTAGGGGCTGGAGGAGGTTTCAGAGATAGGGAGGGTTGTAGGGGCTGGAGGAGGTTACAGAGATAGGGAGGGTTGTAGGGGGCTGGAGGAGGTTACAGAGATAGGGAGGGTTGTAGGGGCTGGAGGAGGTTACAGAGATAGGGAGGGTTGTAGGGGCTGGAGGAGGTTACAGAGATAGGGAGGGTTGTAGGGGCTGGAGGAGGTTACAGAGATAGGGAGGGTTGTAGGGGCTGGAGGAGGTTACAGAGATAGGGAGGGTTGTAGGGGGCTGGAGGAGGTTACAGAGATAGGGAGGGTTGTAGGGGCTGGAGGAGGTTACAGAGATAGGGAGGGTTGTAGGGGCTGGAGGAGGTTACAGAGATAGGGAGGGTTGTAGGGGGCTGGAGGAGGTTACAGAGATAGGGAGGGTTGTAGGGGGCTGGAGGAGGTTACAGAGATAGGGAGGGTTGTAGGGGCTGGAGGAGGTTACAGAGATAGGGAGGGTTGTAGGGGGCTGGAGGAGGTTACTGTGATAGGGAGGGTTGTAGGGGCTGGAGGAGGTTACAGAGATAGGGAGGGTTGTAGGGGCTGGAGGAGGTTACAGAGATAGGGAGGGTTGTAGGGGCTGGAGGAGGTTACAGAGATAGGGAGGGTTGTAGGGGCTGGAGGAGGTTACAGAGATAGGGAGGGTTGTAGGGGCTGGAGGAGGTTACAGAGATAGGGAGGGTTGTAGGGGCTGGAGGAAGTTACAGAGATAAGGAGGTTGTCGGGGCTGGAGGAGGTTACGGAGATAGGGAGGGTTGTTGGGGCTGGAGGAGGTTACAGAGATAGGGACGGTTGTAGGGGCTGGAGGAAGTTACAGAGATAGGGAGGTTGTCGGGGCTGGAGGAGGTTACGGAGATAGGGAGGGTTGTCGGGACTGGAGGTAGTTACAGAGATAGGGAGGGTTGTTGGGACTGGAGGTAGTTACAGAGATAGGGAGGGTTGTTGGGGCTGGATGAGGTTACAGAGATAAGGAGGGTTGTGGGGACCTGGAGGTAGTTACAGAGATAGGGAGGGTTGTTGGGACTGGAGGAAGTTACAGAGATAGGGAGGTTGTCGGGGCTGGAGGAGGTTACGGAGATAGGGAGGGTTGTTGGGGCTGGAGGAGGTTACGGAGATAGGGAGGGTTGTTGGGGCTGGAGGTAGTTACAGAGATAGGGAGGGTTGTTGGGACTGGAGGAAGTTACAGAGATAGGGAGGTTGTCGGGGCTGGAGGAGGTTACGGAGATAGGGAGGGTTGTTGGGACTGGAGGAAGTTACAGAGATAGGGAGGTTGTCGGGGCTGGAGGAGGTTACGGAGATAGGGAGGGTTGGAGGGGCTGGAGGAGTTTACAGAGATAGGGAGGGTTGTAGGGGCTGGAGGAGGTTACAGAGATAGGGAGGATTGTAGGGGCTGGAGGAGGTTACAGAGATAGGGAGGGTTGTAGGGGCTGGAGGAGTTTACAGAGATAGGGAGGGTTGTAGGGGCTGGAGGAGGTTACAGAGATAGGGAGGGTTGTAGGGGCTGGATGAGGTTACAGAGATAGGGAGGGTTGTAGGGGCTGGAGGAGGTTACAGAGATAGGGAGGGTTGTAGGGACTGGAGGAGGTTACAGAGATAGGGAGGGTTGTAGGGGCTGGAGGAGGTTACAGAGATAGGGAGGGTTGTAGGGGCTGGATGAGGTTACAGAGATAGGGAGGGTTGTAGGGGCTGGAGGAGGTTACAGAGATAAGGAGGGTTGTGGGGACCTGGAGGTAGTTACAGAGATAGGGAGGGTTGTTGGGACTGGAGGAAGTTACAGAGATAGGGAGGTTGTCGGGGCTGGAGGAGGTTACGGAGATAGGGAGGGTTGTTGGGGCTGGAGGAGGTTACGGAGATAGGGAGGGTTGTTGGGGCTGGAGGTAGTTACAGAGATAGGGAGGGTTGTTGGGACTGGAGGAAGTTACAGAGATAGGGAGGTTGTCGGGGCTGGAGGAGGTTACGGAGATAGGGAGGGTTGTTGGGACTGGAGGAAGTTACAGAGATAGGGAGGTTGTCGGGGCTGGAGGAGGTTACGGAGATAGGGAGGGTTGTTGGGGCTGGAGGAGGTTACGGAGATAGGGAGGGTTGTTGGGGCTGGATGAGGTTACGGAGATAAGGAGGGTTGTGGGGACCTGGAGTAATCCGGAGATTACAACCTTTGAGGTCCTGCTTTTTGATCTGCTACCTCGAACCCTAAATTCTTGTTGCAGGACCTCATCCCTCGTTTTACCTCTGTCGTTGGTACCAATGTGAACCACGACCTCTGGCTGCTCCCCCACCCCCTTCAGAATGTCCTGCAGCCACTCCATGACATCCTTGACCTGAGCACCAGGAAGGCAGCATACCATCCTGGAGTCACGTTTGCGGCCACAGAAACGCCTATTCTTACCCCTTACGATAGAATCCCCTATCACTATGGCTCTTCCACTCCTTTTTCTCCCCTCCTGTGCAGCAGAGCCATCCTTGGTGCCATGAACCTGGCTGTAGCTGCTTTCCCCTGGGAGGCCATCCCCCACCAACAGTATCCAAAGCAGTATATCAGTTTGAGAGGTGCATGGCCACAGGGGACTCCTGTATTACCTGCCTGCACCTACTACTGTGCCTGGTGGTCACCCATCCCTTTTCTGTGCAGTCATTACCTGTGGTGTGACCACCTCACTAATCGTGCTATCCACAATGTCCTCAGCATCGCGGATGCTCCACAGTGAATCCACTCGCAGCTCCAGCTCCGTAATGCGGGTAGCCAGTAGCTGCAGATGGATACACTTCCCGCACACTTGGTTGTCAGGGACACTGGAAGCATCCCTGATTTCCCACATAGCGCAGGAGGAGCATATCACGGGGCTGGAGGAGGTTACAGAGATAGGGAGGGTTGTAGGGGCTGGAGGAGGTTACAGAGATAGGGAGGGTTGTAGGGGCTGGAGGAGGTTACAGAAATAGGGAGGGTTGTAGGGGCTGGAGGAGGTTACAGGGATAGGGAGGGTTGGAGGGGCTGGAGGAGGTTACAGAGATAGGGAGGGTTGTAGGGGCTGGAGGAGGTTACAGAGATAGGGAGGGTTGGAGGGGCTGGAGGAGGTTACAGAGACAGGGAGGGTTGGAGGGGCTGGAGGAGTTTACAGAGATAGGGAGGGTTGTAGGG
Source organism: Heterodontus francisci (assembly GCF_036365525.1). NCBI lineage: Eukaryota > Metazoa > Chordata > Chondrichthyes > Heterodontiformes > Heterodontidae > Heterodontus > Heterodontus francisci. The sequence goes on from NC_090419.1 coordinate 10,479,482, forward strand.
GCTGGAGGAGGTTACAGAGATAGGGAGGATTGTAGGGGCTGGAGGTGGTTACAGAGATAGGGAGGCTTGTAAGGGGCTGGAGGAGGTTACAGAGATGGGGAGGGTTGTAGGGGCTGGAGGAGGTTACAGAGATAGGGAGGGTTGTCGGGACTGGAGGAGGTTACAGAGATAGGGAGGGTTGTAAGGGCTGGAGGAGGTTACAGAAATAGGGAGGGTTGTAGGGGCTGGAGGAGGTTACAGAGATAGGGAGGGTTGTAGGGGCTGGAGGAGGTTACAGAGATAGGGAGGGTTGTAGGGGCTGGAGGAGGTTACAGAGATAGGGAGGGTTGTAGGGGCTGGATGAGGTTACAGAGATAGGGAGGGTTGTAGGGGCTGGAGGAGGTTACAGAGATAGGGAGGGTTGTAGGGACTGGAGGAGGTTACAGAGATAGGGAGGGTTGTAGGGGCTGGAGGAGGTTACAGAGATAGGGAGGGTTGTAGGGGCTGGATGAGGTTACAGAGATAGGGAGGGTTGTAGGGGCTGGAGGAGGTTACAGAGATAGGGAGGGTTGTAGGGTTTGGATGAGGTTACAGAGATAGGGAGGGTTGTAGGGGCTGGAGGAGGTTACAGAGATAGGGAGGGTTGTCGGGACTGGAGGAGGTTACAGAGATAGGGAGGGTTGTAGGGGCTGGATGAGGTTCCAGAGATAGGGAGGGTTGTAGGGGCTGGATGAGGTTACAGAGATAGGGAGGGTTGTAGGGGCTGGATGAGGTTACAGAGATAGGGAGGGTTGTAGGGGCTGGATGAGGTTCCAGAGATAGGGAGGGTTGTAGGGGCTGGAGGAGGTTACAGAGATAGGGAGGGTTGTCGGGACTGGAGGAGGTTACAGAGATAGGGAGGGTTGTAGGGGCTGGATGAGGTTCCAGAGATAGGGAGGGTTGTAGGGGCTGGATGAGGTTACAGAGATAGGGAGGGTTGTAGGGGCTGGAGGAGGTTCCAGAGATAGGGAGGGTTGTAGGGGCTGGAGGAGGTTACAGAGATAGGGAGGGTTGTAGGGGCTGAAGGAGGTTACAGAGATGGGGAGGGTTGTAGGGGCTGAAGGAGGTTACAGAGATAGGGAGGGTTGTAGGGGCTGGAGGAGGTTACAGAGATAGGGAGGGTTGTAGGGGCTGGAGGAGGTTACAGAGATAGGGAGGGTTGTAGGGGGCTGGAGGAGGTTACAGAGATAGGGAGGGTTGTAGGGGCTGGAGGAGGTTACAGTGATAGGGAGGGTTGTAGCGGCTGGAGGAAGTTACAGAGATAGGGAGGGTTGTAGGGGCTGGAGGAGGTTACAGAGATAGGGAGGGTTGTAGGGGCTGGAGGAGGTTACAGAGATAGGGAGGGTTGTAGGGGCTGGAGGAGGTTACAGAGATAGGGAGAGTTGTAGGGGCTGGAGGAGGTTACAGAGTTAGGGAGGGTTGTAGGGGCTGGAGGAGGTTACAGAGATAGGGAGGGTTGTAGGGGCTGGAGGAGGTTACAGAGATAGGGAGGGTTGTAGGGGCTGGAGGAGGTTACAGTGATAGGGAGGGTTGTAGGGGCTGGAGGAGGTTACAGAGATAGGGAGGGTTGTAGGGGCTGGAGGAGGTTACAGAGTTAGGGAGGGTTGTAGGGGCTGGAGGAGGTTACAGAGATAGGGAGGGTTGTAGGGGCTGGAGGAGGTTACAGAGATAGGGAGGGTTGTAGGGGCTGGAGGAGGTTACAGAGATAGGGAGAGTTGTAGGGGCTGGAGGAGGTTACAGAGTTAGGGAGGGTTGTAGGGGCTGGAGGAGGTTACAGAGATAGGGAGGGTTGTAGGGGGCTGGAGGAGGTTACAGAGATAGGGAGGGTTGTAGGGGCTGGAGGAGGATACAGAGATAGGGAGGGTTGTAGGGGCTGGAGGAGGTTACAGAGATAGGGAGGGTTGTAGGGGCTGGAGGAGGTTACAGAGATAGGGAGGGTTGTAGGGGCTGGAGGAGGTTACAGAGATAGCGAGGGTTGTAGGGGCTGGAGGAGGTTATAGAGATTGGGAGGGTTGTAGGGGCTGGAGGAGGTTATAGAGATAGGGAGGGTTGTAGGGGCTGGAGGAGGTTATAGAGATAGGGAGGGTTGTAGGGGCTGGAGGAGGTTACAGAGATAGGGAGGGTTGTAGGGGCTGGAGGAGGTTATAGAGATAGGGAGGGTTGTAGGGGCTGGAGGAGGTTACAGAGATAGGGAGGGTTGTAGGGGCTGGAGGAGGTTATAGAGATAGGGAGGGTTGTAGGGGCTGGAGGAGGTTACAGAGATAGGGAGGGTTGTAGGGGCTGGAGGAGGTTACAGAGATAGGGAGGGTTGTAGGGGGCTGGAGGAGGTTACAGAGATAGGGAGGGTTGTAGGGGGCTGGAGGAGGTTACAGAGATAGGGAGGGTTGTAGGGGCTGGAGGAGGTTACAGAGATAGGGAGGGTTGTAGGGGCTGGAGGAGGTTACAGAGATAGGGAGGGTTGTAGGGGCTGGAGGAGGTTACAGAGATAGGGAGGGTTGTAGGGGCTGGAGGAGGTTACAGAGATAGGGAGGGTTGTAGGGGCTGGAGGAAGTTACAGAGATAAGGAGGTTGTCGGGGCTGGAGGAGGTTACGGAGATAGGGAGGGTTGTTGGGGCTGGAGGAGGTTACAGAGATAGGGACGGTTGTAGGGGCTGGAGGAAGTTACAGAGATAGGGAGGTTGTCGGGGCTGGAGGAGGTTACGGAGATAGGGAGGGTTGTCGGGACTGGAGGTAGTTACAGAGATAGGGAGGGTTGTTGGGACTGGAGGTAGTTACAGAGATAGGGAGGGTTGTTGGGGCTGGATGAGGTTACAGAGATAAGGAGGGTTGTGGGGACCTGGAGGTAGTTACAGAGATAGGGAGGGTTGTTGGGACTGGAGGAAGTTACAGAGATAGGGAGGTTGTCGGGGCTGGAGGAGGTTACGGAGATAGGGAGGGTTGTTGGGGCTGGAGGAGGTTACGGAGATAGGGAGGGTTGTTGGGGCTGGAGGTAGTTACAGAGATAGGGAGGGTTGTTGGGACTGGAGGAAGTTACAGAGATAGGGAGGTTGTCGGGGCTGGAGGAGGTTACGGAGATAGGGAGGGTTGTTGGGACTGGAGGAAGTTACAGAGATAGGGAGGTTGTCGGGGCTGGAGGAGGTTACGGAGATAGGGAGGGTTGTTGGGGCTGGAGGAGGTTACGGAGATAGGGAGGGTTGTTGGGGCTGGATGAGGTTACGGAGATAAGGAGGGTTGTGGGGACCTGGAGTAATCCGGAGATTACAACCTTTGAGGTCCTGCTTTTTGATCTGCTACCTCGAACCCTAAATTCTTGTTGCAGGACCTCATCCCTCGTTTTACCTCCGTCGTTGGTACCAATGTGAACCACGACCTCTGGCTGCTCCCCCACCCCCTTCAGAATGTCCTGCAGCCACTCCATGACATCCTTGACCTGAGCACCAGGAAGGCAGCATACCATCCTGGAGTCACGTTTGCGGCCACAGAAACGCCTATTCTTACCCCTTACGATAGAATCCCCTATCACTATGGCTCTTCCACTCCTTTTTCTCCCCTCCTGTGCAGCAGAGCCATCCTTGGTGCCATGAACCTGGCTGTAGCTGCTTTCCCCTGGGAGGCCATCCCCCACCAACAGTATCCAAAGCAGTATATCAGTTTGAGAGGGGCATGGCCACAGGGGACTCCTGTATTACCTGCCTGCACCTACTACTGTGCCTGGTGGTCACCCATCCCTTTTCTGTGCAGTCATTACCTGTGGTGTGACCACCTCACTAATCGTGCTATCCACAATGTCCTCAGCATCGCGGATGCTCCACAGTGAATCCACTCGCAGCTCCAGCTCCGTAATGCGGGTCGCCAGTAGCTGCAGATGGATACACTTCCCGCACACTTGGTTGTCAGGGACACTGGAAGCATCCCTGATTTCCCACATAGCGCAGGAGGAGCATATCACGGGGCTGGAGGAGGTTACAGAGATAGGGAGGGTTGTAGGGGCTGGAGGAGGTTACAGAGATAGGGAGGGTTGTCGGGGCTGGAGGAGGTTACAGAAATAGGGAGGGTTGTAGGGGCTGGAGGAGGTTACAGGGATAGGGAGGGTTGGAGGGGCTGGAGGAGGTTACAGAGATAGGGAGGGTTGTAGGGGCTGGAGGAGGTTACAGAGATAGGGAGGGTTGGAGGGGCTGGAGGAGGTTACAGAGACAGGGAGGGTTGGAGGGGCTGGAGGAGTTTACAGAGATAGGGAGGGTTGTAGGGGCTGGAGGAGGTTACAGAGATAGGGAGGATTGTAGGGGCTGGAGGTGGTTACAGAGATAGGGAGGCTTGTAAGGGGCTGGAGGAGGTTACAGAGATGGGGAGGGTTGTAGGAGCTGGAGGAGGTTACAGAGATAGGGAGGGTTGTCGGGACTGGAGGAGGTTACAGAGATAGGGAGGGTTGTAAGGGCTGGAGGAGGTTACAGAAATAGGGAGGGTTGTAGGGGCTGGAGGAGGTTACGGAGATAGGGAGGGTTGTAGGGGCTGGAGGAGGTTACAGAGATAGGGAGGGTTGCAGGGGCTGGAGGAGGTTACAGAGATAGGGAGGGTTGTAGGGGCTGGATGAGGTTACAGAGATAGGGAGGGTTGTAGGGGCTGGAGGAGGTTACAGAGATAGGGAGGGTTGTAGGGACTGGAGGAGGTTACAGAGATAGGGAGGGTTGTAGGGGCTGGAGGAGGTTACAGAGATAGGGAGGGTTGTAGGGGCTGGATGAGGTTACAGAGATAGGGAGGGTTGTAGGGGCTGGAGGAGGTTACAGAGATAAGGAGGGTTGTGGGGACCTGGAGGTAGTTACAGAGATAGGGAGGGTTGTTGGGACTGGAGGAAGTTACAGAGATAGGGAGGTTGTCGGGGCTGGAGGAGGTTACGGAGATAGGGAGGGTTGTTGGGGCTGGAGGAGGTTACGGAGATAGGGAGGGTTGTTGGGGCTGGAGGTAGTTACAGAGATAGGGAGGGTTGTTGGGACTGGAGGAAGTTACAGAGATAGGGAGGTTGTCGGGGCTGGAGGAGGTTACGGAGATAGGGAGGGTTGTTGGGACTGGAGGAAGTTACAGAGATAGGGAGGTTGTCGGGGCTGGAGGAGGTTACGGAGATAGGGAGGGTTGTTGGGGCTGGAGGAGGTTACGGAGATAGGGAGGGTTGTTGGGGCTGGATGAGGTTACGGAGATAAGGAGGGTTGTGGGGACCTGGAGTAATCCGGAGATTACAACCTTTGAGGTCCTGCTTTTTGATCTGCTACCTCGAACCCTAAATTCTTGTTGCAGGACCTCATCCCTCGTTTTACCTCTGTCGTTGGTACCAATGTGAACCACGACCTCTGGCTGCTCCCCCACCCCCTTCAGAATGTCCTGCAGCCACTCCATGACATCCTTGACCTGAGCACCAGGAAGGCAGCATACCATCCTGGAGTCACGTTTGCGGCCACAGAAACGCCTATTCTTACCCCTTACGATAGAATCCCCTATCACTATGGCTCTTCCACTCCTTTTTCTCCCCTCCTGTGCAGCAGAGCCATCCTTGGTGCCATGAACCTGGCTGTAGCTGCTTTCCCCTGGGAGGCCATCCCCCACCAACAGTATCCAAAGCAGTATATCAGTTTGAGAGGTGCATGGCCACAGGGGACTCCTGTATTACCTGCCTGCACCTACTACTGTGCCTGGTGGTCACCCATCCCTTTTCTGTGCAGTCATTACCTGTGGTGTGACCACCTCACTAATCGTGCTATCCACAATGTCCTCAGCATCGCGGATGCTCCACAGTGAATCCACTCGCAGCTCCAGCTCCGTAATGCGGGTAGCCAGTAGCTGCAGATGGATACACTTCCCGCACACTTGGTTGTCAGGGACACTGGAAGCATCCCTGATTTCCCACATAGCGCAGGAGGAGCATATCACGGGGCTGGAGGAGGTTACAGAGATAGGGAGGGTTGTAGGGGCTGGAGGAGGTTACAGAGATAGGGAGGGTTGTAGGGGCTGGAGGAGGTTACAGAAATAGGGAGGGTTGTAGGGGCTGGAGGAGGTTACAGGGATAGGGAGGGTTGGAGGGGCTGGAGGAGGTTACAGAGATAGGGAGGGTTGTAGGGGCTGGAGGAGGTTACAGAGATAGGGAGGGTTGGAGGGGCTGGAGGAGGTTACAGAGACAGGGAGGGTTGGAGGGGCTGGAGGAGTTTACAGAGATAGGGAGGGTTGTAGGGGCTGGAGGAGGTTACAGAGATAGGGAGGATTGTAGGGGCTGGAGGTGGTTACAGAGATAGGGAGGCTTGTAAGGGGCTGGAGGAGGTTACAGAGATGGGGAGGGTTGTAGGGGCTGGAGGAGGTTACAGAGATAGGGAGGGTTGTCGGGACTGGAGGAGGTTACAGAGATAGGGAGGGTTGTAAGGGCTGGAGGAGGTTACAGAAATAGGGAGGGTTGTAGGGGCTGGAGGAGGTTACAGAGATAGGGAGGGTTGTAGGGGCTGGAGGAGGTTACAGAGATAGGGAGGGTTGTAGGGGCTGGAGGAGGTTACAGAGATAGGGAGGGTTGTAGGGGCTGGATGAGGTTACAGAGATAGGGAGGGTTGTAGGGGCTGGAGGAGGTTACAGAGATAGGGAGGGTTGTAGGGACTGGAGGAGGTTACAGAGATAGGGAGGGTTGTAGGGGCTGGAGGAGGTTACAGAGATAGGGAGGGTTGTAGGGGCTGGATGAGGTTACAGAGATAGGGAGGGTTGTAGGGGCTGGAGGAGGTTACAGAGATAGGGAGGGTTGTAGGGTTTGGATGAGGTTACAGAGATAGGGAGGGTTGTAGGGGCTGGAGGAGGTTACAGAGATAGGGAGGGTTGTCGGGACTGGAGGAGGTTACAGAGATAGGGAGGGTTGTAGGGGCTGGATGAGGTTCCAGAGATAGGGAGGGTTGTAGGGGCTGGATGAGGTTACAGAGATAGGGAGGGTTGTAGGGGCTGGATGAGGTTACAGAGATAGGGAGGGTTGTAGGGGCTGGATGAGGTTCCAGAGATAGGGAGGGTTGTAGGGGCTGGAGGAGGTTACAGAGATAGGGAGGGTTGTCGGGACTGGAGGAGGTTACAGAGATAGGGAGGGTTGTAGGGGCTGGATGAGGTTCCAGAGATAGGGAGGGTTGTAGGGGCTGGATGAGGTTACAGAGATAGGGAGGGTTGTAGGGGCTGGAGGAGGTTCCAGAGATAGGGAGGGTTGTAGGGGCTGGAGGAGGTTACAGAGATAGGGAGGGTTGTAGGGGCTGAAGGAGGTTACAGAGATGGGGAGGGTTGTAGGGGCTGAAGGAGGTTACAGAGATAGGGAGGGTTGTAGGGGCTGGAGGAGGTTACAGAGATAGGGAGGGTTGTAGGGGCTGGAGGAGGTTACAGAGATAGGGAGGGTTGTAGGGGGCTGGAGGAGGTTACAGAGATAGGGAGGGTTGTAGGGGCTGGAGGAGGTTACAGTGATAGGGAGGGTTGTAGCGGCTGGAGGAAGTTACAGAGATAGGGAGGGTTGTAGGGGCTGGAGGAGGTTACAGAGATAGGGAGGGTTGTAGGGGCTGGAGGAGGTTACAGAGATAGGGAGGGTTGTAGGGGCTGGAGGAGGTTACAGAGATAGGGAGAGTTGTAGGGGCTGGAGGAGGTTACAGAGTTAGGGAGGGTTGTAGGGGCTGGAGGAGGTTACAGAGATAGGGAGGGTTGTAGGGGCTGGAGGAGGTTACAGAGATAGGGAGGGTTGTAGGGGCTGGAGGAGGTTACAGTGATAGGGAGGGTTGTAGGGGCTGGAGGAGGTTACAGAGATAGGGAGGGTTGTAGGGGCTGGAGGAGGTTACAGAGTTAGGGAGGGTTGTAGGGGCTGGAGGAGGTTACAGAGATAGGGAGGGTTGTAGGGGCTGGAGGAGGTTACAGAGATAGGGAGGGTTGTAGGGGCTGGAGGAGGTTACAGAGATAGGGAGAGTTGTAGGGGCTGGAGGAGGTTACAGAGTTAGGGAGGGTTGTAGGGGCTGGAGGAGGTTACAGAGATAGGGAGGGTTGTAGGGGGCTGGAGGAGGTTACAGAGATAGGGAGGGTTGTAGGGGCTGGAGGAGGATACAGAGATAGGGAGGGTTGTAGGGGCTGGAGGAGGTTACAGAGATAGGGAGGGTTGTAGGGGCTGGAGGAGGTTACAGAGATAGGGAGGGTTGTAGGGGCTGGAGGAGGTTACAGAGATAGCGAGGGTTGTAGGGGCTGGAGGAGGTTATAGAGATTGGGAGGGTTGTAGGGGCTGGAGGAGGTTATAGAGATAGGGAGGGTTGTAGGGGCTGGAGGAGGTTATAGAGATAGGGAGGGTTGTAGGGGCTGGAGGAGGTTACAGAGATAGGGAGGGTTGTAGGGGCTGGAGGAGGTTATAGAGATAGGGAGGGTTGTAGGGGCTGGAGGAGGTTACAGAGATAGGGAGGGTTGTAGGGGCTGGAGGAGGTTATAGAGATAGGGAGGGTTGTAGGGGCTGGAGGAGGTTACAGAGATAGGGAGGGTTGTAGGGGCTGGAGGAGGTTACAGAGATAGGGAGGGTTGTAGGGGGCTGGAGGAGGTTACAGAGATAGGGAGGGTTGTAGGGGGCTGGAGGAGGTTACAGAGATAGGGAGGGTTGTCGGGGCTGGAGGAGGTTACAGAGATAGGGAGGGTTGTAGGGGCTGGAGGAGGTTACACATATGGCGGGGAGGGGGAGACAATCGTCATGAACACGAGGATGAGAATTCTAAAATGGAGGTGTTGGTGGAGCAGGAGACAGTGTAGGTCAATGAGCACAGTGGGTGATGAGTGAACAGGACTCGGTGTGAGTTCGGACACGGGGGCAGCAGAGTTTTGTATGAGCTGAAGTTTACGGAAGTCAGCAGATGGGATGTTGGGCAGGAGAGTCAAGGTCACAAATGCAGGGATGAGGGTTTCAGCAGCACAAGACAGTACACTAATCCGATTCGGACAGAGCCTCAGGATAAGACAGCAGACAGTGCACCCAAAGAGTCTCCCACTCCCCTCAGAGACGGCGAGACGATCAGAGAAAGAAATGGAGAAGGAGAGAGAGGGAGAAATGCACTTTTAGGAAAAAAGGGAGAGGAACAGATCGCAGAGGGCTGGGAGCTGTGACAGACAGTGGGGAATTACACAGTGTGAGCCCATGCGGAGAGAGATGGCGGGGGGCCGGGGGTGAGGAACTCTTACGCTGGCCAGCCTTCGAAGGTGGAGACAGTGAACAAAGCCATCATCCCAGCCAGGACATTATCGAAGGTGAAATCATTGTTATGCCAGATCCTCTGACGCACCATGGGCTGTGTGACATCGCCGTCTTTGAAGACAATGAAGGTCCCCCTGAAAGGGTAGAGTGAGACACGGTGAGGCGCACTTTACTGTCCACACTGCACGTCTGTATCAGCTCAAGATTCCACTTCCAAGCAACTACTCGCACTTAAATAGCTGCTTTAACGCAGTAAAAACACACCGAGGCAGTTCACAGCGGCGTAATCAAACAAAATCAACCCCGAGCCACATCCAGGGCTATCAGGGACAGGCGGCCAAAAGCTCGGTCAAAGCAAATCCCAAACTGGCGGTTTTGAGACAACTCTGGATTATCAAAGCCACCGCCAGCAGTTCAAGAAGGCAGCGATCATGAACCATTCAAGGGCAACTCGGGCTGGGTGATACATGCTGGGATTGCCAGAGGGCCCCCACATCCCGATTTTGAACAAGCAAATAACTGGGGCTGAATAAGGGGCAGTTCTCTGCTGACGGCCAAAGCTATTAGGATGAGGCCCAAGGCTGCCCGTTCTCACCACACCACGGGTGCATACAACCACACAACACAGCAGACCACCACCTCACTTCATTCCCGGCGATGCAAGGAGTCAGCCGAGGATCCGGCTCTCACCCCTGAGTCAGGAGGTCATGGGTTTGAGCCCCCACACCGAAGACTGGAGCCCCATATTCCAGGCCCAACACTCTGCACCGCCAACCCCCGGTGTTACTACTGAGGGAGCGCCGCACTGTCGGAGGGTCAGTACTGAGGGAGCGCCACACTGTAGGAGGGTCAGTAATGAGGGAGCGCCGCACTGTCGGAGGGTCAGTACTGAGGGAGTGCCTCACTGTCAGAGGGTCAGTACTGAGGGAGCTCCGCACTGTCAGAGGGTCAGTACTGAGGGAGTGCCTCACTGTCAGAGGGTCAGTACTGAGGGAGTGCTGCGCTGTCGGACGGTCAGTACCGAGGGAGCACCGCACTGTCGGAGGGTCAGTACTGAGGGAGTGCTGCACTGTCGGAGGGTCAGTACTGAGGGAGTGCTGCAGTGTCGGATGTACTGTCTTTCAGGATGAGACATTAAACCTGAGGCCCCCATCTGCCCTCTCAGGTTGATGTAAAGGATTCCACGGCCACTATTGGAAGAAGAGCTGGGGGGAGTTCTCCCCAGTGTCCTGGGGCCAATATTTATCCCTCAACTGAACATCACTAAAAACAGATTTATCACATTGCTGCTTGTGGGATCTTGCTGTGCACAATTCGGCTGCCACGTTTCCTACATTACAATAGTGACTGCACTTCCGAGAAAACTCATTCATTGGGTGTGAAGCGCTTTGGAATGTCTTGAGGTGGGGAAAGGAGCTGGACAGATTTCTGTCTTTTCAGTGAGTTACCTGCATCCTTCAGGCGTGTGCTTTGCCTCGTCTGTACAGCTGTAAAACTTGCCCTGAAATTAAAACATTTAATAGGGGTGTTAAAGTATGCAGAGCACAGCATGGGGTTAGATACAGAGTAAAGCTCCCTCGACACTGTCCCCATCAAACACTCCCAGGACAGGTACAGTACGGGGGGGTTAGATACAGAGTAAAGCTCCCTAGACACTGTCCCCCATCAAACACTCCCAGGACAGGTACAGTACGGGGATTAGATACAGAGTAAAGCTCCCTCTACACTGTCCCCCATCAAACACTCCCAGGACAGGTACAGTACGGGGGTTAGATACAGAGTAAAGCTCCCTCGACACTGTCCCCCATCAAACACTCCCAGGACAGGTACAGTACGGGGGGTTAGATACAGAGTAAAGCTCCCTCTACACTGTCCCCATCAAACACTCCCAGGACAGGTACAGCATGGGGTTAGATACAGAGTAAAGCTCCCTCTACACTGTCCCCATCAAACACTCCCAGGACAGGTACAGCACGGGGTTGGCTGTTCTCTGATTGGGAAGCCTGAGTGTTGAGTGCCGGTGGCAGTTGGAGGTTGCAGAGGTGGAGAGAGGAGCTGCACTGAGCAAGGGAGAGCAGCTACCAACAAGCAGAGGAAAACTCCAACAACAGTCTCCATTAAAGAGAAGAAAGGGACATTTTGTGGAAACAAGGCTTTGTCTGGAGGTGGGTGCTGAACACCGTAATTTACTTTGGACTGTTGGGGGAGGAACAAGTGGCCGGAACAACAAGGGGTGGGGCTGCCAATTCAACAGGAATCTGTGCTGCTGCAAAAGCACACAGGGAAGCTCCCTCCCCACCCCAATTGCCAAGCCTGGGTCAGCTGAAGCTGCCCAGCTAAACAGACGGAAGGGGATAGATAGTGCCTGGGCAGCTTCAGCTGACCCAGGTGAAGACGACTCCCCCAACCAGAAGACCGGAAGACCAACTTCAAAGACTGTTTTAAGTGTACTGTGAGCACCACCTCCAGAAAGCAAATCATCCCTTCCAGCCTGTCTTTACCTCTCCTCTCTTACCTCAGCCTCTCCACTAACCTGTTGTTTGTTTGTTTGTCTTTTCAAATTTTTCTGTGAATCTGTTATTTAGTGTGCAAGTCCACAATTTGGGGTGGGTTTAGCTCTTGGACCCATGGCAAGCCCTTCATCACCGGTGGCGGGGCCCTCTACTACTTACGCAGCTGCAGCTTCTGTGGCTGCCCACGTGGCCCCGTCACCCTTTAAATTATTGACATGCAGCCATGGGGTGAAGAGCTATCCCCACCCCAACATGTCTATTGAGGCCTGCGTTAAGGCAATGGCCGTGGTTGTCGGCCCCTCGGCCATTGTTGCGGCCTCAAAGATGTATGGGAAGGCTGTGTTCTTTTTGAAGACCGAGCGGGCGGTGTCCCTGGCCCTGAGTAAAGGGCTCACTGTGGGGGGGACCTTCCTGCCAGTGGACCCTCTGGGGGCCACTGCGCATCGGATAATGTTGTCCAACGTCCCACCCTTCATTCCCAGTGAGCTCCTCCTCCCCCACCTGCACCATCTGGGGGAGGTGAGGTCAGGGATCACCCCAGTCCGGCTTGGTCTTCGGGAGCACAGCCTCCAACATGTCTACTCCTTCCGCCGCCAGTTATTTATGCAGCTGGCGCGGGAGGAGGACACGGAGGGCCAATTTAATGTGGAGTTCCAGGGGACGGCCTACCGCGTCTTTTGGACCTCGGACGGGGCGCAGTGCCACGTCTGCAAGGGGGTGGGGCATGTTCGGAAGAACTGCCCCAACCTCCCGGCCGCCAGCTCCACCTCGGCGGCCCAGAGTGGTTCCACAGCACCTCCTCCCACTCCCCCCGCACATCCAACAGACACCGCTCAGTCGGTTCCGGAGGCTGTGGTTTTCACAGCCTCTGGCGGGGAGGGGAGCGTCCGTCCGAGCGGAAGGAAGACGCGGGGAAAAAAGAAACATCGTGAGGCGCGTCCCCTGGACACTTTGACTCAACCCGAGCCTGAGCTCAGCCCAAAGCCCATTCCCATGGAATCCACCTGTCCCAGGGCTGGGCTCAGGCCCAGGGTGACTAAAAAAGGAAAAAAGGGTGCGGAGGCGGAGGCCTCTGATGACATGGAGGTCTCTGAGTCTCCGCGCCCAAGTGCGAAAAAGAGGAGAAGGCACCCCTCCACAGAAATAACACAGGGCCCTGAGGTGCAGGGCCCATCTGTTGGAGGGGAGCTGCCTCCTGTTTCTGGTCCTCAGGTGCCCCCTACCGCCACCACCAAGGCTGCAAAGTCCGGGCAGGTGCTCCCTATTCCTCAGGATGGAGGGGAGGGGATGGCCCCGGTACGTGAGGCCCCTCCTGAAGGAGTAAGTGGGGCCCTGCTTGTGGTGGGGGAGCCTGGGGAAACCGCCCATTCCGCCACTGCGACTGGGTCGGGTGTCCTGAATGTGGGGGAGGGCGAGGCCCCAGAGGGTTGGGCCTCCCAGCCGGAGTCCACCACCAACCAGGAGACACCCGACCCAGTTATAACTGAGAATGCTGCCCCATCTGCTGGGCCTGTGGGTGCTGGCGGAGCGGGAGATGGCCTCCTCTCGCCGCCTCCAGTCTCGGCTCCGGCTGGTTTCCCGGAGTCCGGAACTTCTGTCTCCCCTGGACCACTCATTGCCCTGGGGACGGAGGTGGAGGGGGGTCCTGAACCGCTGGTGCCTACAGGCTCCAGTTTCACAATAGAACCCAGAGAGGACTCCTCCGCCATCGATCCTGGGGGTGGGATCGTGACGGAGGCGGGACCAGCTGGCGCGGCCGGGACGTCCGCCCCACAGTGTGTGGTGGATGTGTTGGCCGCTGGCGGTGACGACCCGGAGGAGGATGGGGATTCGGTGCGGGGCACGGAGGATGATCTTGATTCCATCGCCAGTGAGGTGGTGGAGTCCCTCGTGCCTCCCACCGAATCTCCTCTCATCCCCACGGCGGAACTCCGGGATTTCCTCGCGGCTTGCAGGGGTTGCCGCAATAAAGTTCAGCTGGCCCTCGATCGTTGGTCGAATCTGGCGCTGATCATCCAGTCCGTCCGTGCCGCCCTTAAGATAGCGGGCAAGCGCGCGGACGTGAAACTGGTTGAGAGGCGCCGTTTTAATGTGTTCCTCAATGGGTTGCTGGGGGAGTGGAGGGCCAGGTGCACTTCCACTCCCTCCTCACAGTGAGCTGTAGGTGACGGGTTTTACGTACCTTTGACATGAAGATAACCATAGCCAGCCTCAACATCAACGGCAGCAGAGGGGCTCACCGCAGATTTCACAATCTCTCAGTCCTTAGGGAAGGGAGATACGCGGTGAGCTTTCTGCAGGAAACCCACACCGTTCCGGGAGACGAAGCCACCTGGCTCCTGGAGTGGCAGGGTGGGGTCTACATGAGTCACCTCACCCCTATTTCTAGTGGGGTGGCTATCTTGTTGGCCCCGACTTTTCAGCCGGAGATCTTGGGGGTCAAGGAGCTAGTGCCGGGCCGCTTGCTCCACCTCGCCGTTCGCCTGGGTAGCGTGCCGCTCCACTTTGTGAACGTGTACGCGCCCAGGCCCGGCGCTTTGCAAGCGCGCTTCTTTGAAGAAGTGTCCGCTCTCTTGAGCTCCATCGATAGCGGCGAGTGCATCATCCTCGGGGGGGATTTTAACTGCACCCTCGAGGTGGGGGATCGCTCCGGTCCCCAGCGCGGCCAAGCGTCGGTGGAGAAGTTGAGGGGACTGATCAGCTCCCTTAACTTGGTGGACGTCTGGCGGAATCTCCATCCCGACTCCAGCGCCTTCACATGGAGGTCTGGAGGAGGGGGGTCGCGAATCGACCGCCTCTACATTTCGCAGGCGTACGTCTCCCGCGTTTCGGCGGCCTCCATGCGGCTGGTGCCGTGCTCGGACCACCGCCTGGTGTGGGCGGAGTTCACTCCGCTCCGCACGCGGGCGGGGTCCGCGTACTGGCACTTTAACAACCGGCTGCTGGAGGACGTGCGATTTCGGGACTCGTTCTGTCGATTCTGGGCCGACTGGAGAAGGAAGCAGGGGGGCTTCCCCTCCTTGAGGCTATGGTGGGATGTGGGCAAGACTCACATCCGCGTCTTCTGTCAGGAGTACGCGAAGGGGTCGACCAAGAGGCGGGAAGCCGAGATCGGGCGCCTTGAGAGGGAGGTGCTCAACTTGGAATCCCGCCTCGGTCATGCCGTCGCGGACCCGGCCCTGTGGCAGGCGTACAAAGAGAAGAAGGGCGCGCTGAGGAACCTGCAGCTCATAGGGTCCCGTGGCGCGTACGTGAGGTCGCGGATCCAGATCCTGGAAGATTTGGACCGCGCCTCACCCTTCTTCTACTCGCTGGAAAAATGGCGGGGGGTCCGTAAGCAGCTCGTCGAGCTGCTGGCCGACGACGGATCCTCCATCACGGATCCGGAGGGAATGGGCCTCCTGGTCCGGACGTATTACAGTGCGTTGTTCTCTCCGGATCCGTCCAGCGAGGATGCGCGCAGAGTTTTGTGGGAGGACCTGCCGCAGGTCAGCCCGGAGGGCGCCGAAGGATTGGAGGCTCCGCTCACGTTGGCGGAGCTGACTGGCGCCCTCCACCAGCTCTCGAGGGGCAAATCCCCAGGGCTGGATGGGTTGACCGTGGAGTTCCTCAGGGCGTTCTGGGACGTCCTGGGGGACGATTACGCGCGGGTCCTGGGGGAAAGCCTGGCGACCGGGGAGATGCCCCTCTCGTGGCGCAGGGCGGTCATCGTCTTGCTGCCGAAGAGGGGCGATCTCCGCCTGCTTAAAAACTGGCGTCCGGTCTCCCTCCTCAGCACGGATTATAAGATCTTTGCCCGGGCTATGTCTACCCGCCTGGGCTCCGTGCTGGCCCACATGATCCACCCCGACCAGTCCTACACGGTCCCGGGCCGGTCCATCCAGGTCAACATCCACCTGGTCCGGAACCTGATCCATCTTTCCCAGAGGACTGGTCAGTCGGTCGCCTTTCTCTCCCTCGATCAGGAGAAGGCGTTCGACAGGGTGGATCACGATTACCTTTTCGGGACTCTGCGCGCTTTCGGACTCGGGCCGCATTTCGTGGCCCGGGTCCGACTTTTATACGCCGCCGCAGAGTGTCTAGTCAAAGTTAACGGGTCCTTGACGGCGCCCCTTCGATTTGGGAGAGGAGTGCGTCAGGGGTGCCCCATGTCCGGCCAATTGTATACCATCTGCGTGGAGCCCTTCCTGTGCCTGCTTCGCAGGAGGTTGATGGGATTGGCTCTGCGCGAGCCGGCCATGCGGGTCGTCCTCTCGGCTTACGCCGACGACGTGCTCCTCGCAATCACAGATCCCGTTGACTTGCGGAGGATGCGCGACTGCCAGCAGACCTTTTCTGCCGCGTCCTCCGCGAGGATCAATTGGGAGAAATGTTCCGGACTCCTGGTTGGTCAGTGGCGGGTGGACTCCCTGCCGGAGGAGATGACACCTTTTGCGTGGAGCACCACGCACCTCCTCTATCTGGGAGTCCACCTTAGCCCCGCTGAGGAAGCCTGGCCGGCAAACTGGCAGGAGTTGGAGGCGAAAGTCACCGCTCGGCTGGGGCGCTGGACAGGACTGCTCCGAGTGCTTTCCTACAGGGGCCGAGCGTTGGTCATAAACCAACTGGTGGCCTCCATGCTGTGGTACCGGTTGGTCACTTTGGCCCCGCCCCCTGTATTTGCCACCAAGATCCAGAAGAAACTCGTCGATTTCTTCTGGGGCAAGAGGAAACACTGGGTCTCTGCCGCGGTCCTGAGTCTCCCGATCGAGGAGGGCGGTCAGTCGCTGGTGTGCATCCGCACCCAGGCTGCGACTCTCCGCCTTCGGACCCTGCAGAGATACCTGTACGTCGAGCGTCCTCCCAGATGGTGTGCGCTGGCGACGTATTTTTTCCGCCAGTGTCACTGCCTTCAAGACGACACGCAGCTCCCGGTGGAGTCCGTTAGCCGCGCCTCTCTGAGGGAGTTGCCTGTCTTTTACCGGGATCTTTTCCGAGTCTGGAACATGGTCGCCTCCAGTCAGGGCGCTCCCCCGCCGGCGGAGGAGAGCGCCTCGGCTGTCCGGGCGGCCGACTCCGGGGACGGTCCGGCGGGCGGAGGAGTAGCCGAAACCCCCGGGACGCCCCTCACTGCGGGTGGCGAGGGGGCTCGGGAGTGCGGAGCGATCCCGGCCGAGCTGACCCCCGCTCGGCCGGAACTGCTCATCGGACCCAGGCCCCGAAACCCTCCTCGGGAGCCGGTCCCGCACAACCCGAGCCGCCTCTCGGGAATGCCCTCCGTGCCATTCCAATCGGCGCGGAGGGGTTTCCTGTACGGGCTGCTCCTGCACACTTTCCACTTCCTCGCCCTCGTCAGCCGGCCGGACACGCCCTGGCGGTCCGCGTTGCCAACTGGCGGCGAGGGGAAACCCCGATGGAGGTCTCTCTACGCGGGAGTCTTCCCCCTTTACATCGGGGACCTGGGGTGGAGGGTGCTGCACAGAGCAGTCCCGTGCAATAGGCTTTTAAGTAGGTTCACGGACTCCCAGGCCAGCTGTACTTTCTGCGGCCTGGACGAGTCCGTGTTCCACATTTATACGGAGTGTGCGAGGTTGCAGCCCCTATTTGAGTATCTGAAGGGGCTGCTCCTCAAATTCTGGCTGCACTTCAGTCCCACGCTCCTGATCTTTGGGCACCCGGTGCGGAGGGGCTTGGGCCGGGAGGAGGATCTCCTCGTCGGTCTGCTCCTGGGCCTGGCCAAGGTGGCAATTCACAGGTCCAGGTTGCGGGCCGTCGGGGGTTCCGTCCTCCCCGATTGCCTGCCCCTCTTCCGCGGTTACGTTCGCGCCCGGGTATCCCTGGAAAAGGAGCATGCGGTGTCAGCCGGTACGCTTGAGGCCTTCCGCGACCGGTGGGCACCGCAGGGACTGGAGTGCATCGTCGACGCCGAGAATGGCATTTTAATTTGAGTTTTTTGTTTATTTATCTGTTTTAATAAAGTTATTTTAAAACTGTAAATATGTACATAAAGGGGGCCTGAGGGATAAAGGCCCCCTCGATAAAAAAAAAAAAATGGGGTTAGATACAGAGTAAAGCTCCCTCTACACTGTCCCCATCAAACACTCCCAGGACAGGTACAGCACGGGGTTGGCTGTTCTCTGATTGGGAAGCCTGAGTGTTGAGTGCCGGTGGCAGTTGGAGGTTGCAGAGGTGGAGAGAGGAGCTACACTGAGCAAGGGAGAGCAGCTACAAACAAGCAGAGGAAAACTCCAACAACAATCACCTTTAAAAGAGAAGAAAGCGACATTCTTTTTTTGTTGGAAACAAGGCTTTGTCTGGAGGTGGGTGCTGAACACCAGTAATTTACTTTGGACTGTTGGGGGAGGAACAAGTGGCTGGAACAACAAGGGGTGGGGCTGCCAATTCAACAGGAATCTGTGATGCTGCAAAAGCACACAGGAAAGCTCCCTCCCCACCCCAATTGCCAAGCCTGGGTCAGCTGAAGCTGCCCAGCTAAACAGACGGAAGGGGATAGATAGTGCCTGGGCAGCTTCAGCTGACCCAGGTGATGACGACTCCCCCCAACCAGAAGACCGGAAGACCAACTTCAAAGACTGTTTTCAGTGTACTGTGAGCACCACCTCCAGAAAGCAAGTCATCCCTTCCAGCCTGCCTTTGCCTCTCCTCTATTACCTCAGCCTCTCCACTAATCTGTTGTTTGTTTGTTTGTCTTTAATATATATTCAATATTTTCAGTTAATCGCTGATATTTGGTGTGCAAGTCCACAATTTGGGGTGGGTTTAGCTCTTAGACCCATGGCAAGCCCTTCATCACCGGTGGCGGGGCCCTCTACTACCTACGCAGCTGCAGCTTCTGTGGCTGCCCACGTGGCCCCGTCACCCTTTAAATTGTTGACATGCAGCCAAGGGGTGAAGAGCTATCCCCACCCCAACATGTCTATTGAGGCCTGCGTTAAGGCAATGGCCGTGGTTGTCGGCCCCTCGGCCATTGTTGCGGCCTCAAAGATGTATGGGAAGGCTGTGTTCTTTTTGAAAACCGAGCGGGCTGTGTCCCTGGCCCTGAGTAAAGGGCTCACTGTGGGGGTACCTTCCTGCCAGTGGACCCTCTGGGGGCCACTGCGCATCGGATAATGTTGTCCAACGTCCCACCCTTCATTCCCAGTGAGCTCCTCCTCCCCCACCTGCACCATCTGGGGGAGGTGAGGTCGGGGATCACCCCAGTCCGGCTTGGTCTTCGGCAGCACAGCCTCCAACATGCCTACTCCTTCCGCCGCCAGTTATTTATGCAGCTGGCGCGGGAGGAGGACACGGAGGGCCAATTTAATGTGGAGTTCCAGGGGACGGCCTACCGCGTCTTTTGGACCTCGGACGGGGCGCGGTGCCACGTCTGCAAGGGGGTGGGGCATGTTCGTAAGAACTGCCCCAACCTCCCGGCTGCCAGCTCCACCTCGGCGGCCCAGAGTGGTTCCACAGCACCTCCTCCCACTCCCCCAACACATCCAATAGACACCGCTCAGTCGGTTCCGGAGACTGTGGTTTTCACAGCCTCTGGCGGGGAGGGGAGCGTCCGTCCGAGCGGAAGGAAGACGCGGGGAAAAAAGAAACATCATGAGGCACGTCCCCTGGACACTTTGACTCAACCCGAGCCTGAGCTCAGCCCAAAGCCCATTCCCATGGAATCCACCTGTCCCAGGGCTGGGCTCAGGCCGAGGCTGACAAGAAAGGAAAAAAAGGGTGTGGAGGCGGAGGCCTCTGATGACATGGAGGTCTCTGAGTCTCCGCGCCCAAGTGCGAAAAAGCGGAGAAGGCACCCCTCCACAGAAATAACACAGGGCCCTGAGGTGCAGGGCCCATCTGTTGGAGGGGAGCTGCATCCTGCTTCTGGTCCTCAGGTACCCCCTACCGCCACCACCAAGGCTACAAAGTCCGGGCAGGTGCTCCCTATTCCTCAGGATGGAGGGGAGGGGATGGCCCCGGTACATGAGGCCCCTCCTGAAGGAGTAAGTGGGGCCCTGCTTGTGGTGGGGGAGCCTGGGGAAGCCGCCCATTCCGCCACTGCTACTGGGTCGGGTGCCCTGAATGAAGGGGAGGACGAGGCCCCAGAGGGTCGGGCCTCCCAGCCGGAGTCCACCACCAACCAGGAGACACCCGACCCGGTTATAACTGAGAATGCTGCCCCATCTGCTGGGCCTGTGGGTGCTGGCGGAGCGGGAGATGGCCTCCTCTCGCCGCCTCCAGTCTCGGCTCCGGCTGGTTTCCCGGAGTCCGGAACTTCTGTCTCCCCTGGACCACTCATTGCCCTGGGGACGGAGGTGGAGGGGGTCCTGAACCGCTGGTGCCTACAGGCTCCAGTTTCACAATAGAACCCAGAGAGGACTCCTCCGCCATCGATCCTGGGGGTGGGATCGTGACGGAGGCGGGACCAGCTGGCGCGGCCGGGACGTCCGCCCCACTGTGTGTGGTAGATGTGTCGGCCGCTGGCGGTGACGACCCGGAGGAGGATGGGGATTCGGTGCAGGGCACGGAGGATGATCTTGATTCCATCGCCAGTGAGGTGGTGGAGTCCCTCGTGCCTCCCACCGAATCTCCTCTCATCCCCACGGCGGAACTCCGGGATTTCCTTGCGGCTTGCAGGGGTTGCCGCAATAAAGTTCAGCTGGCCCTCGACCGTTGGTCGAATCTGGCGCTGATCATACAGTCCGTCCGTGCCGCCCTTAAGATAGCGGGCAAGCGCGCGGACGTGAAACTGGTTGAGAGGCGCCGTTTTAATGTGTTCCTCAATGGGTTGCTGGGGGAGTGGAAGGCCAGGTGCACTTCCACTCCCTCCTCACAGTGAGATGTTTGTGACGGGTTTTAATTACCTTTGACATGAAGATAACCATAGCCAGCCTCAACATCAACGGCAGCAGAGGGGCTCACCGCAGATTTCACAATCTCTCAGTCCTTAGGGAAGGGAGATATGCGGTGAGCTTTCTGCAGGAAACCCACACCGTTCCGGGAGACGAAGCCACCTGGCTCCTGGAGTGGCAGGTTGGGGTCTACATGAGTCACCTCACCCCTATTTCTAGTGGGGTGGCTATCTTGTTGGCCCCGACTTTTCAGCCGGAGATCTTGGGGGTCAAGGAGCTAGTGCCGGGCCGCTTGCTCCACCTCGCCGTTCGCCTGGGTAGTGTGCCGCTCCACTTTGTGAACGTGTACGCGCCCAGGCCCGGCGCGTTGCAAGCGCGCTTCTTTGAAGAAGTGTCCGCTCTCTTGAGCTCCATCGATAGCGGCGAGTGCATCATCCTCGGGGGGGATTTTAACTGCACCCTCGAGGTGGGGGATCGCTCCGGTCCCCAGCGCGGCCAAGCATCGGTGGAGAAGTTGAGGGGACTGATCAGCTCCCTTAACTTGGTGGACGTCTGGCGGAATCTCCATCCCGACTCCAGCGCCTTCACGTGGAGGTCTGGAGGAGGGGGGTCGCAAATCGACCGCCTCTACATTTCGCAGGCGTACGTCTCCCGCGTTTCGGCGGCCTCCATGCGGCTGGTGCCGTGCGCGGACCACCACCTGGTGTGGGCGGAGTTTACTCCGCTCCGCACGCGGGCGGGGTCCGCGTACTGGCACTTTAACAACCGGCTGCTGGAGGACGTGCGATTTCGGGACTCGTTCTGTCGATTCTGGGCCGACTGGAGAAGGAAGCAGGAGGGCTTCCCCTCCTTGAGACTATGGTGGGATGTGGGCAAGACTCACATCCGCGTCTTCTGTCAGGAGTACGCGAAGGGGTCGACCAAGAGGCGGGAAGCTGAGATCGGGCGCCTTGAGAGGGAGGTGCTCGACTTGGAGTCCCGCCTCGGTCATGCCGTCGCGGATCCGGCCCTGTGGCAGGCGTACAAAGAGAAGAAGGGCGCGCTGAGGGACCTGCAGCTCATAGGGTCCCGAGGCGCGTACGTGAGGTCGCGGATCCAGATCCTGGAAGATTTGGACTGCGCCTCACCCTTCTTCTACTCGCTGGAAAAATGGCGGGGGGTCCGTAAGCAGCTCGTCGAGCTGCTGGCCGACGACGGATCCTCCATCACGGATCCGGAGGGAATGGGCCTCCTGGTCCGTACTTATTACAGTGCGTTGTTCTCTCCGGATCCGTCCAGCGAGGATGCGCGCAGAGTTTTGTGGGAGGACCTGCCGCAGGTCAGCCCGGAGGGCGCTGAAGGATTGGAGGCTCCGCTCACGTTGGCGGAGCTGACTGGCGCCCTCCACCAGCTCTCGAGGGGCAAATCCCCAGGGCTGGATGGGTTGACCGTGGAGTTCCTCAGGGCGTTCTGGAACGTCCTGGGGGACGATTACGTGCGGGTCCTGGGGGAAAGCCTGGCGACCGGGGAGATGCCCCTCTCGTGGCGCAGGGCGGTCATCGTCTTGCTGCCGAAGAGGGGCGATCTCCGCCTGCTTAAAAACTGGCGTCCGGTCTCCCTCCTCAGCACAGATTATAAGATCTTTGCCCGGGCTATGTCGACCCGCCTGGGCTCCGTGCTGGCCCACATGATCCACCCCGACCAGTCCTGCACGGTCCCGGGCCGGTCCATCCAGGACAACATCCACCTGGTCCGGGACCTGATCCATCTTTCCCGGAGGACTGGTCAGTCGGTCGCCTTTCTCTCCCTCGATCAGGAGAAGGCGTTCGACAGGGTGGATCACGATTACCTTTTTGGGACTCTGCGCGCTTTTGGACTCGGGCCGCATTTTGTGGCCCGGGTCCGACTTTTATACGCCGCCGCAGAGTGTCTAGTCAAAGTTAACGGGTCCTTGACGGCGCCCCTTCGATTTGGGAGAGGAGTGCGTCAGGGGTGCCCCATGTCCGGCCAATTGTATACCATCTGCGTGGAGCCCTTCCTGTGCCTGCTTCGCAGGAGGTTGACGGGATTGGCTCTGCGCGAGCCGGCCATGCGGGTCGTCCTCTCGGCTTACGCCGACGACGTGCTCCTCGCAATCACAGATCCCGTTGACTTGCGGAGGATGCGCGACTGCCAGCAGACCTTTTCTGCCGCGTCCTCCGCGAGGATCAATTGGGAGAAATGTTCCGGACTCCTGGTTGGTCAGTGGCGAGTGGACTCCCTGCCGGAGGAGATGACACCTTTTGCGTGGAGCACCACGCACCTCCTCTATCTGGGAGTCCACCTTAGCCCCGCTGAGGAAGTCTGGCCGGCAAACTGGCAGGAGTTGGAGGCGAAAGTCACCGCTCGGCTGGGGCGCTGGACAGGACTGCTCCGAGTGCTTTCCTACAGGGGCCGAGCGTTGGTCATAAACCAACTGGTGGCCTCCATGTTGTGGTACCGGTTGGTCACTTTGGCACCGCCCCCTGTATTTGCCACCAAGATCCAGAAGAAACTCGTCGATTTCTTTTGGGGCAAGAGGAAACACTGGGTCTCTGCCGCGGTCCTGAGTCTTCCGATTGAGGAGGGCGGTCAGTCACTGGTGTGCGTCCACACCCAGGCTGCGACTCTCCGCCTTCGGACCCTGCAGAGATACCTGTACGTCGAGCGTCCTCCCAGATGGTGTGCGCTGGCGACGTATTTTTTCTGCCAGTGTCGCTGCCTTCAAGACGACACGCAGCTCCCGGTGGAGTCCGTTAGCCGCGCCTCTCTGAGGGAGTTGCCTGTCTTTTACAGGGATCTATTCCGAGTCTGGAACATGGTCGCCTCCAGTCAGGGCGCTCTCCCGCAGGCGGTCCGCGTTGCCATCTGGCGGCAAGGGGAATCCCCGATGGAGGTCTCTCTACGCGGGAGTCTTCCCCCTTTACATCGGGGACCTGGGGTGGAGGGTGCTGCACAGAGCAGTCCCGTGCAATAGATTTTTAAGTAGGTTCACGGACTCCCAGGCCGCCTGTACTTTCTGCGGCCTGGACGAGTCCGTGTTCCACGTTTATACGGAGTGCGCGAGGTTGCAGCCCCTCTTTGAGTATCTGAAGGGGCTGCTCCTCAAGTACTGGCTGCACTTCCGTCCCACGCTCCTGATCTTTGGGCACCCTGAGCGGAGGGGCTTGAGCGGGGAGGAGGATCTCCTCGTCGGTCTGCTCCTGGGCCTGGCCAAGGTGGCAATTCACAGGTCCAGGTTGCGGGCCGTCGGGGGGTCCGTCCTCCCCGATTGCCTGCCCCTCTTCAGCGGTTACGTTCGCGCCCGGGTGTCCCTGGAAAAGGAGCATGCGGTGTCCGCCGGTACGCTTGAGGCCTTCCGCGACCGGTGGGCACCGCAGGGACTGGAGTGCATTGTCGACGCCGAGAATGGCATTTTAATTTGAGTTTTTTGTTTATTTATCTGTTTTAATAAAGTTATTTTAAAACTGTAAATATGTATATAAAGGGGGCCTGAGGAATAAAGGCCCCCTCGATGTGAAAAATATAAAAGGGGCCTGGGGTATAAAGGCCACAAAAAAAGAAAAAAAAAACGGGCGTTAGATAAAAAGAAAAAAAAAAGAAAAGAAAAGAAAGAAAAAAAAAATGGGGTTAGAAAAAAAAACAAAAACGGGGGGTTAGATACAGAAAAAAAAAACGGTGTTAGATACAGAGTAAAGCATAAACAGACCCAAAACAGACTAAGACAGAGGGGGAATAAAGACACACGCACAGCACCAACCTTAAAAAGCTGGACTCCGATGCAGGCAAACATGAACTGAAGCAGTGTTGTGACGATCATGATGTTCCCGATGGTTTTGATTGCTACAAAGACACATTGGACGACATGCTGCAGAGCAAGAGACACAGAAGAACGGAGAGAGTGAGACAGAGAGAGAGACGGGAAGAGAGAGAAACAGAGAGAAAGAAAGTGAGAGAGACAGACAGAGACAAAGAGAGACAAACAGGAAGAGAAAGAGAGAGAGAGAGACAGGGAGACAGACAGAAAGTGAGAAAGACAGAGGGCAAGGGGCAGAAAGGGGGAGACACAGAGAGGGAGAGACACACAGGGAGGGAGAGACACACAGAGAGGGAGAGACACACAGAGAGGGAGAGACACACAGAAAGGGAGGGAGAGACACACAGGGAGGGAGAGACACACAGAGAGGGAGAGAAAGAGTGAGAGATAGGACAGTGAGAAAGAGACAGATCAGTGGTTCAGAAATAAGATATGAGCTTGACCTTATCATTAGGATGAGGATCCTCCCCATATCCCTCACTCCCCACCGACCCACCTACCCACCTCCTCCCCATATCCCTCAATAACCCACCTACGTATCTTCTCCCCATATCCCACAATCCCACCATGTACCTTAAGTCCTTTGGCACGGTTAATGGCTCTAAGGGGTCTGAGCACTCTCAGCACTCGTAGAATCTTCACAACTGAAATTGCGCTTGACCTGTGAAGAATGAAAGAGTTGAAGTGAAAGGTGCTCTTTTTATTATTCATTCCCCATTGGCCATTGTGCCTCTGATCTTTACTCCATTGTTTTACAAATCCCCCGCCCACCTTAAAAGCTCTCCATGGCCTCGCTCCCCCTCCCCCATCTCTGTAATCTGCTCCAGCCCCTACAACCCTCCCTACCTCTGTAACCTCCTCCAGCCCCTACAACCCTCCGAGATCACTGTGTTCCTCCAATTCCGGCCTCTTGACCATCCCCCGATTCCCATCGCTCCACCATTGGCGGCCGTGCCTTCAGCTGCCTGGGGCCCCAAGCTCTGGAATTCCCTCCCTAAACCTCTCCGCCTCTCTCTCTCCTCCTTTAAGACGCTGCTTAAAACCGACCTCTGTGACTGAGATTTGGGTCGCCTGATCCTCATGGCTCCTTTGGTGGTTCAGTGTTGATAGCTCCTGTGAAGTGCCTTCCGAGAAGAGGGACTCCGACCTCATTCTCAAGCCTTCCTATCCTCGTGCACTCTGCATTCAAAGCCCTAGGCATGACTGGGTGTGTCTTCCTGAATGAAGTTCCCCTCTCGTATGCACCCACCGGATTTTCTGTTGGGGGGATGGCCGGGTATGTCATGTGTTGGCACCTCCAGCAATGGATGCAGCCAGCGTTTGCCTCCCTAACCCAGCGCTGGTGAGATTTCCTATCAGTAGTGATTGGGAGCTTCTGCCTCTGATTGGCTTTGGTCAGCGCGTATACTCACTGGAGCCAGAAGGAGATGAGCGAGACGCTGACGACCAGCAAGTCCAGCAGGTTGAAGGCATTCCTGCAGAAAGATCCACTGTGGAGGAACGCTCCAAACGTTGTCATCTGCAGTAGAGTGCCGAAGGGAATAGAAACCGTGAGGTGGTCATGGAGAACTACAACAGGGTTTATAGCACAGAAACAGGCCATTCAGCCCATCTGCTCAGAGCCAGTGTTTCTGCTCCACACAAGCCTCCACACACCCCCTACTTCATCTCATCCTATGACCATTGCCTCCTATTGCTTTCTCCTCATGTGTCAATGATGTTCCAATGACCTATTCAGGGTACAGAGGAGAGGGTCATTGGAATATCATTGACTCAGTAACAGAGAATGGGTCATTGGAATATCATTGACTCAGTAACAGAGAATGGATCATTGGGACATCATTGACTCAGTAACAGTGAATGGGTCACTGGGACATCATTGACTCAGTAACAGAGAATGGGTCATTGGAACATCATTGACTCAGTAACAGAGAATGGATCATTGGAACATCATTGACTCAGTAACAGAGAATGGGTCATTGGGACATCATTGACTCAGTAACAGAGAATGGATCATTGGGACATCATTGACTCAGTAACAGAGAATGGGTCACTGGGACATCATTGACTCAGTAACAGAGAATGGATCATTGGGACATCATTGACTCAGTAACAGAGAATGGATCATTGGAACATCATTGACTCAGTAACAGAGAATGGGTCATTGGGACATCATTGACTCAGTAACAGAGAATGGGTCATTGGGACATCATTGACTCAGTAACAGAGAATGGATCATTGGGACATCATTGACTCAGTAACAGAGAATGGATCACTGCAACATCATTGACTCAGGAACAGAGAATGGGTCATTGGAACATCATTGACTCAGAAACAGAGAATCGGTCATTGGGACATCATCGACTCAGTAACAGAGAATGGGTCACTGGGACATCATTGACTCAGAAACAGAGAATGGATCACTGGGACATCATTGACTCAGTAACAGTGAATGGATCATTGGGACATCATTGACTCAGTAACAGAGAATGGATCATTGGGACATCATTGACTCAGTAACAGAGAATGGGTCATTGGAACATCATTGACTCAGTAACAGAGAATGGGTCACTGGGACATCATTGACTCAGAAACAGAGAATCGGTCATTGGGACATCATCGACTCAGTAACAGAGAATGGGTCACTGGGACATCATTGACTCAGAAACAGAGAATGGATCACTGGGACATCATTGACTCAGTAACAGAGAATGGGTCACTGGGACATCATTGACTCAGAAACAGAGAATCGGTCATTGGGACATCATTGACTCAGTAACAGAGAATGGGTCATTGGGACATCATTGACTCAGTAACAGAGAATGGGTCACTGGGACATCATTGACTCAGAAACAGAGAATCGGTCATTGGGACATCATTGACTCAGTAACAGAGAATGGGTCACTGGGACATCATTGACTCAGTAACAGAGAATGGGTCATTGGAACATCATTGACTCAGTAACAGAGAATGGGTCACTGGGACATCATTGACTCAGTAACAGAGAATGGGTCATTGGAACATCATTGACTCAGTAACAGAGAATGGGTCATTGGGACATCATTGACTCAGTAACAGAGAATGGGTCACTGGGACATCAATGACTCAGTAACAGAGAATGGGTCACTGGGACATCATTGACTCAGTAACAGAGAATGGGTCATTGGAACATCATTGACTCAGTAACAGAGAATGGGTCACTGGGACATCATTGACTCAGTAACAGAGAATGGGTCATTGGAACATCATTGACTCAGTAACAGAGAATGGGTCATTGGGACATCATTGACTCAGTAACAGAGAATGGGTCACTGGGACATCAATGACTCAGTAACAGAGAATGGGTCACTGGGACATCATTGACTCAGTAACAGAGAATGGGTCATTGGAACATCATTGACTCAGTAACAGAGAATGGGTCACTGGGACATCATTGACTCAGTAACAGAGAATGGGTCACTGGGACATCATTGACTCAGTAACAGAGAATGGGTCACTGGGACATCATTGACTCAGTAACAGAGAATGGGTCACTGGGACATCATTGACTCAGCAACAGAGAATCGGTCATTGGGACATCATTGACTCAGTAACAGAGAATGGGTCATTGGGACATCATTGACTCAGTAACAGAGAATGGATCATTGGAACATCATTGACTCAGTAACAGAGAATGGGTCATTGGGACATCATTGACTCAGTAACAGAGAATGGGTCATTGGGACATCATTGACTCAGTAACAGAGAATGGGTCATTGGAACATCATTGACTCAGTAACAGAGAATGGGTCATTGGGACATCATTGACTCAGTAACAGAGAATGGGTCATTAGGACATCATTGACTCAGTAACAGAGAATGGGTCATTGGAACATCATTGACTCAGTAACAGAGAATGGGTCATTGGAACATGATTGACTCAGTAACAGAGAATGGGTCATTGGGACATCATTGACTCAGTAACAGAGAATGGGTTATTGGAACATCATTGACTCAGTAACAGTGAATGGATCATTGGAACATCATTGACTCAGTAACAGAGAATCGGTCATTGGGACATCATTGACTCAGTAACAGAGAATGGGTCATTGGGACATCATTGACTCAGTAACAGAGAATGGGTCACTGGGACATCATTGACTCAGTAACAGAGAATCGGTCATTGGGACATCATTGACTCAGTAACAGAGAATGGGTCACTGGGACATCATTGACTCAGTAACAGAGAATGGGTCATTGGAACATCATTGACTCAGTAACAGAGAATGGGTCATTGGAACATCATTGACTCAGTAACAGAGAATGGGTCACTGGGACATCATTGATTCAGTAACAGAGAATGGGTCATTGGAACATCATTGACTCAGTAACAGAGAATGGGTCACTGGGACATCATTGACTCAGTAACAGAGAATGGGTCACTGGGACATCATTGACTCAGTAACAGAGAATGGGTCACTGGGACATCATTGACTCAGTAACAGAGAATGGGTCATTGGAACATCATTGACTCAGTAACAGAGAATGGGTCACTGGGACATCATTGACTCAGTAACAGAGAATGCGTCACTGGGACATCATTGACTCAGCAACAGAGAATGGATCATTGGAACATCATTGACTCAGTAACAGAGAATGGGTCATTGGAACATCATTGACTCAGTAACAGAGAATGGGTTATTGGAACATCATTGACTCAGTAACAGAGAATGGGTCATTGGAACATCATTGACTCAGTAACAGAGAATGGATCATTGGAACATCATTGACTCAGTAACAGAGAATGGGTCATTGGAACATCATTGACTCAGTAACAGAGAATGGATCATTGGGACATCATTGACTCAGTAACAGAGAATGGGTTATTGGAACATCATTGACTCAGTAACAGTGAATGGATCATTGGGACATCATTGACTCAGTAACAGAGAATGGGTCATTGGGACATCATTGACTCAGTAACAGAGAATGGGTCATTGGAACATCATTGACTCAGTAACAGAGAATGGATCATTGGGACATCATTGACTCAGTAACAGAGAATGGGTCATTGGGACATCATTGACTCAGTAACAGAGAATGGGTCATTGGGACATCATTGACTCAGTAACAGAGAATGGGTCACTGGGACATAATTGACTCAGTAACAGAGAATGGGTCATTGGGACATCATTGACTCAGTAACAGAGAATGGGTCATTGGAACATCATTGACTCAGTAACAGAGAATGGATCATTGGGACATCATTGACTCAGTAACAGAGAATGGGTCATTGGAACATCATTGACTCAGTAACAGAGAATGGGTCATTGGGACATCATTGACTCAGTAACAGAGAATGGGTCACTGGGACATCATTGACTCAGTAACAGAGAATGGGTCATTGGGACATCATTGACTCAGTAACAGAGAATGGATCATTGGGACATCATTGACTCAGTAACAGAGAATGGGTCACTGGGACATCATTGACTCAGTAACAGAGAATGGGTCATTGGGACATCATTGACTCAGTAACAGAGAATGGGTCATTGGAACATCATTGACTCAGTAACAGAGAATGGGTCACTGGGACATCATTGACTCAGTAACAGAGAATGGGTCATTGGAACATCATTGACTCAGTAACAGAGAATGGATCATTGGGACATCATTGACTCAGTCACAGAGAATGGATCATTGGAATATCATTGACTCAGTAACAGAGAATGGGTCATTGGGACATCATTGACTCAGTAACAGAGAATGGGTCATTGGAACATCATTGACTCAGTAACAGAGAATGGATCATTGGGACATCATTGACTCAGTAACAGAGAATGGATCATTGGGACATCATTGACTCAGTAACAGAGAATGGATCATTGGGACATCATTGACTCAGTAACAGAGAATGGATCATTGGGACATCATTGACTCAGTAACAGAGAATGGATCATTGGGACATCATTGACTCGGTAACAGAGAATGGGTCATTGGAACATCATTGACTCAGTAACAGAGAATGGATCATTGGGACATCATTGACTCAGTAACAGAGAATGGGTCATTGGAACATCATTGACTCAGTAACAGAGAATGGATCATTGGGACATCATTGACTCAGTAACAGAGAATGGATCATTGGGACATCATTGACTCAGTAACAGAGAATGGATCATTGGGACATCATTGACTCGGTAACAGAGAATGGGTCATTGGGACATCATTGACTCAGTAACAGAGAATGGATCATTGGGACATCATTGACTCAGTAACAGAGAATGGATCATTGGGACATCATTGACTCAGTAACAGAGAATGGGTCATTGGGACATCATTGACTCAGTAACAGAGAATGGGTCATTGGGACATCCTTGACTCAGTAACAGAGAATGGGTCATTGGGACATCATTGACTCAGTAACAGAGAATGGGTCATTGGAACATCATTGACTCAGTAACAGAGAATGGATCATTGGGACATCATTGACCCAGTAACAGAGAATGGGTCATTGGGACATCATTGACTCAGTAACAGAGAATGGATCATTGGGACATCATTGACCCAGTAACAGAGAATGGATCATTGGGACATCATTGACTCAGTAACAGAGAATGGATCATTGGAACATCATTGACTCAGTAACAGAGAATGGGTCATTGGGACATCATTGACTCAGTAACAGAGAATGGATCATTGGAACATCATTGACTCAGTAACAGAGAATGGGTCATTGGGACATCATTGACTCAGTAACAGAGAATGGATCATTGGAACATCATTGACTCAGTAACAGAGAATGGGTCATTGGGACATCATTGACTCAGTAACAGAGAATGGATCATTGGGACATCATTGACTCAGTAACAGAGAATGGGTCATTGGAACATCATTGACTCAGTAACAGAGAATGGGTCATTGGGACATCATTGACTCAGTAACAGAGAATGGGTCATTGGGACATCATTGACTCAGTAACAGAGAATGGGTCATTGGAACATCATTGACTCAGTAACAGAGAATGGATCATTGGGACATCATTGACCCAGTAACAGAGAATGGGTCATTGGGACATCATTGACTCAGTAACAGAGAATGGGTCATTGGAACATCATTGACTCAGTAACAGAGAATGGATCATTGGGACATCATTGACCCAGTAACAGAGAATGGGTCATTGGGACATCATTGACTCAGTAACAGAGAATGGGTCATTGGAACATCATTGACTCAGTAACAGAGAATGGGTCATTGGAACATCATTGACTCAGTAACAGAGAATGGGTCATTGGGACATCATTGACCCAGTAACAGAGAATGGGTCATTGGGACATCATTGACCCAGTAACAGAGAATGGGTCATTGGAACATCATTGACTCAG
Source organism: Heterodontus francisci (assembly GCF_036365525.1). NCBI lineage: Eukaryota > Metazoa > Chordata > Chondrichthyes > Heterodontiformes > Heterodontidae > Heterodontus > Heterodontus francisci. The sequence goes on from NC_090419.1 coordinate 10,511,227, forward strand.
TAACAGAGAATGGATCATTGGGACATCATTGACTCAGTAACAGAGAATGGGTCATTGGAACATCATTGACTCAGTAACAGAGAATGGATCATTGGGACATCATTGACTCAGTAACAGAGAATGGATCATTGGGACATCATTGACTCAGTAACAGAGAATGGGTCATTGGGACATCATTGACTCAGTAACAGAGAATGGGTCATTGGGACATCATTGACTCAGTAACAGAGAATGGGTCATTGGAACATCATTGACTCAGTAACAGAGAATGGATCATTGGGACATCATTGACTCAGTAACAGAGAATGGATCATTGGAACATCATTGACTCAGTAACAGAGAATGGATCATTGGGACATCATTGACTCGGTAACAGAGAATGGATCATTGGGACATCATTGACTCAGTAACAGAGAATGGATCATTGGGACATCATTGACTCAGTAACAGAGAATGGATCATTGGGACATCATTGACTCAGTAACAGAGAATGGGTCATTGGAATATCATTGACTCAGTAACAGAGAATGGGTCATTGGAATATCATTGACTCAGTAACAGAGAATGGGTCATTGGGACATCATTGACTCGGTAACAGAGAATGGATCATTGGGACATCATTGACTCAGTAACAGAGAATGGATCATTGGGACATCATTGACTCAGTAACAGAGAATGGGTCATTGGAATATCATTGACTCAGTAACAGAGAATGGGTCATTGGAATATCATTGACTCAGTAACAGAGAATGGGTCATTGGGACATCATTGACTTGGTAACAGAGAATGGATCATTGGGACATCATTGACTCAGTAACAGAGAATGGATCATTGGGACATCATTGACTCAGTAACAGAGAATGGATCATTGGGACATCATTGACCCAGTAACAGAGAATGGATCATTGGAATATCATTGACTCAGTAACAGAGAATGGGTCATTGGAATATCATTGACTCAGTAACAGAGAATGGGTCATTGGGACATCATTGACTCAGTAACAGAGAATGGGTCATTGGAACATCATTGACTCAGTAACAGAGAATGGGTCATTGGAACATCATTGACTCAGTAACAGAGAATGGGTCATTGGAATATCATTGACTCAGTAACAGAGAATGGGTCATTGGGACATCATTGACTCAGTAACAGAGAATGGGTCATTGGAACATCATTGACTCAGTAACAGAGAATGGGTCATTGGAACATCATTGACTCAGTAACAGAGAATGGGTCATTGGGACATCATTGACTCAGTAACAGAGAATGGGTCATTGGAATATCATTGACTCAGTAACAGAGAATGGGTCATTGGGACATCATTGACTCAGTAACAGAGAATGGGTCATTGGAATATCATTGACTCAGTAACAGAGAATGGGTCATTGGGACATCATTGACTCAGTAACAGAGAATGGGTCATTGGAACATCATTGACTCAGTAACAGAGAATGGATCATTGGGACATCATTGACTCAGTAACAGAGAATGGATCATTGGAATATCATTGACTCAGTAACAGAGAATGGGTCATTGGGACATCATTGACTCAGTAACAGAGAATGGGTCATTGGAATATCATTGACTCAGTAACAGAGAATGGATCATTGGGACATCATTGACTCAGTAACAGAGAATGGATCATTGGGACATCATTGACTCAGTAACAGAGAATGGATCATTGGGACATCATTGACTCAGTAACAGAGAATGGGTCATTGGAACATCATTGACTCAGTAACAGAGAATGGGTCATTGGAATATCATTGACTCAGTAACAGAGAATGGGTCATTGGAATATCATTGACTCAGTAACAGAGAATGGGTCATTGGGACATCATTGACTCAGTAACAGAGAATGGGTCATTGGAACATCATTGACTCAGTAACAGAGAATGGGTCATTGGAACATCATTGACTCAGTAACAGAGAATGGGTCATTGGAATATCATTGACTCAGTAACAGAGAATGGGTCATTGGAACATCATTGACTCAGTAACAGAGAATGGGTCATTGGAATATCATTGACTCAGTAACAGAGAATGGGTCATTGGAATATCATTGACTCAGTAACAGAGAATGGGTCATTGGGACATCATTGACTCAGTAACAGAGAATGGGTCATTGGAACATCATTGACTCAGTAACAGAGAATGGGTCATTGGAACATCATTGACTCAGTAACAGAGAATGGGTCATTGGGACATCATTGACTCAGTAACAGAGAATGGGTCATTGGAATATCATTGACTCAGTAACAGAGAATGGGTCATTGGAATATCATTGACTCAGTAACAGAGAATGGATCATTGGGACATCATTGACTCGGTAACAGAGAATGGATCATTGGGACATCATTGACTCAGTAACAGAGAATGGATCATTGGGACATCATTGACCCAGTAACAGAGAATGGGTCATTGGAATATCATTGACTCAGTAACAGAGAATGGGTCATTGGGACATCATTGACTCGGTAACAGAGAATGGATCATTGGGACATCATTGACTCAGTAACAGAGAATGGATCATTGGGACATCATTGACTCAGTAACAGAGAATGGATCACTGGGACATCATTGACCCAGTAACAGAGAATGGGTCATTGGGACATCATTGACTCAGTAACAGAGAATGGGTCACTGGGACATCATTGACTCAGTAACAGAGAATGGATCATTGGGACATCATTGACTCAGTAACAGAGAATGGGTCATTGGAATATCATTGACTCAGTAACAGAGAATGGGTCATTGGAACATCATTGACTCAGTAACAGAGAATGGGTCATTGGGACATCATTGACTCAGTAACAGAGAATGGATCATTGGGACATCATTGACCCAGTAACAGAGAATGGATCATTGGGACATCATTGACTCAGTAACAGAGAATGGATCACTGGAATATCATTGACTCAGTAACAGAGAATGGGTCATTGGGACATCATTGACTCAGTAACAGAGAATGGGTCACTGGGACATCATTGACTCAGTAACAGAGAATGGGTCATTGGAATATCATTGACTCAGTAACAGAGAATGGGTCATTGGAATATCATTGACTCAGTAACAGAGAATGGGTCATTGGGACATCATTGACTCAGTAACAGAGAATGGGTCACTGGGACATCATTGACTCAGTAACAGAGAATGGATCATTGGGACATCATTGACCCAGTAACAGAGAATGGGTCATTGGAATATCATTGACTCAGTAACAGAGAATGGGTCATTGGAATATCATTGACTCAGTAACAGAGAATGGGTCACTGGGACATCATTGACTCAGTAACAGAGAATGGATCATTGGGACATCATTGACTCGGTAACAGAGAATGGATCATTGGGACATCATTGACTCAGTAACAGAGAATGGGTCATTGGGACATCATTGACCCAGTAACAGAGAATGGGTCATTGGGACATCATTGACTCAGTAACAGAGAATGGGTCACTGGGACATCATTGACTCAGTAACAGAGAATGGATCATTGGAACATCATTGACTCAGTAACAGAGAATGGATCATTGGGACATCATTGACTCAGTAACAGAGAATGGATCATTGGGACATCATTGACTCAGTAACAGAGAATGGATCATTGGGACATCATTGACCCAGTAACAGAGAATGGGTCATTGGGACATCATTGACTCAGTAACAGAGAATGGATCATTGGGACATCATTGACTCAGTAACAGAGAATGGATCATTGGAACATCATTGACTCAGTAACAGAGAATGGATCATTGGGACATCATTGACTCAGTAACAGAGAATGGATCATTGGGACATCATTGACTCAGTAACAGAGAATGGATCATTGGGACATCATTGACTCAGTAACAGAGAATGGATCATTGGGACATCATTGACCCAGTAACAGAGAATGGGTCATTGGGACATCATTGACCCAGTAACAGAGAATGGATCATTGGGACATCATTGACTCAGTAACAGAGAATGGATCATTGGGACATCATTGACTCAGTAACAGAGAATGGATCATTGGGACATCATTGACTCAGTAACAGAGAATGGGTCATTGGAATATCATTGACCCAGTAACAGAGAATGGGTCATTGGAACATCATTGACTCAGTAACAGAGAATGGGTCATTGGAACATCATTGACTCAGTAACAGAGAATGGGTCATTGGGACATCATTGACTCAGTAACAGAGAATGGGTCATTGGGACATCATTGACTCAGTAACAGAGAATGGGTCACTGGGACATCATTGACTCAGTAACAGAGAATGGGTCATTGGAACATCATTGACTCAGTAACAGAGAATGGGTCATTGGGACATCATTGACTCAGTAACAGAGAATGGATCATTGGGACATCATTGACTCGGTAACAGAGAATGGATCATTGGAACATCATTGACTCAGTAACAGAGAATGGATCATTGGAATATCATTGACTCAGTAACAGAGAATGGATCATTGGAATATCATTGACTCAGTAACAGAGAATGGATCATTGGGACATCATTGACCCAGTAACAGAGAATGGGTCATTGGGACATCATTGACTCAGTAACAGAGAATGGATCATTGGGACATCATTGACTCAGTAACAGAGAATGGATCATTGGAATATCATTGACTCAGTAACAGAGAATGGATCATTGGAATATCATTGACTCAGTAACAGAGAATGGATCATTGGGACATCATTGACTCAGTAACAGAGAATGGATCATTGGAATATCATTGACTCAGTAACAGAGAATGGATCATTGGAATATCATTGACCCAGTAACAGAGAATGGATCATTGGGACATCATTGACTCAGTAACAGAGAATGGATCATTGGAATATCATTGACTCAGTAACAGAGAATGGATCATTGGGACATCATTGACTCAGTAACAGAGAATGGATCATTGGGACATCATTGACTCAGTAACAGAGAATGGATCATTGGAATATCATTGACTCAGTAACAGAGAATGGGTCATTGGAACATCATTGACCCAGTAACAGAGAATGGATCATTGGGACATCATTGACTCAGTAACAGAGAATGGATCATTGGAATATCATTGACTCAGTAACAGAGAATGGGTCATTGGGACATCATTGACTCAGTAACAGAGAATGGATCACTGGAACATCATTGACTTAGTAACAGAGAATGGGTCATTGGAACATCATTGACTCAGTAACAGAGAATGGGTCATTGGGACATCATTGACTCAGTAACAGAGAATGGATCATTGGAATATCATTGACTCAGTAACAGAGAATGGGTCATTGGGACATCATTGACTCAGTAACAGAGAATGGGTCATTGGGACATCATTGACTCAGTAACAGAGAATGGGTCATTGGGACATCATTGACTCAGTAACAGAGAATGGATCATTGGAATATCATTGACTCAGTAACAGAGAATGGGTCATTGGGACATCATTGACTCAGTAACAGAGAATGGGTCATTGGGACATCATTGACTCAGTAACAGAGAATGGGTCATTGGGACATCATTGACTCAGTAACAGAGAATGGGTCATTGGGACATCATTGACTCAGTAACAGAGAATGGGTCATTGGGACATCATTGACTCAGTAACAGAGAATGGATCATTGGAATATCATTGACTCAGTAACAGAGAATGGGTCATTGGGACATCATTGACTCAGTAACAGAGAATGGGTCATTGGGACATCATTGACTCAGTAACAGAGAATGGATCACTGGAACATCATTGACTTAGTAACAGAGAATGGGTCATTGGAACATCATTGACTCAGTAACAGAGAATGGGTCATTGGGACATCATTGACTCAGTAACAGAGAATGGATCATTGGAATATCATTGACTCAGTAACAGAGAATGGGTCATTGGGACATCATTGACTCAGTAACAGAGAATGGGTCATTGGGACATCATTGACTCAGTAACAGAGAATGGATCATTGGAATATCATTGACTCAGTAACAGAGAATGGGTCATTGGGACATCATTGAGCCAGTAACAGAGAATGGATCATTGGGACATCATTGACTCAGTAACAGAGAATGGGTCATTGGGACATCATTGACTCAGTAACAGCGAGTATGTACTGACAACTTGCAGAGGGCTAGCAGCATTTGGAATAATACCTTCAGTAAGATCTCCACAGTGAAAATAGATGTGAACGCATAGTCAAAATAACCCAGGACCTGAAAGACAGTAAAAAAAAAATTGTAGTCGCTGAAGAAAGCCACAATTGTCACCTCGAATTCTGAGTTGACAGTATAACTGAGATCTGACAATGATGCAACCTCCTTCCGGTTTGCTCTCTTTCTCTCCCTCAACTCCTTCTGACTGGGACTATGACTTTCAGTCAGCAGGTTTTTTTTTAGCCACGGATAGTGGTTCGGGACCTGTGATGACCTCACATATCATTGACTGAATTCACCCCTACCTTAAGCCAGGAGTACTGAGGATAATGACATCACCTCATGTCAAGCCTTATTCTCATGAGACACAGCAATGCCTGACCCAGAGGCCGGGGAATCTAGGTCCTCAAGCTTCGCATCTGGAAACCCAGCCCTTCAGGTCTCTTGCCTGTCCCCTGTGACTTCTGTTCCCGATGGGGAGACTCTCTCTATAAAAGGGGTTCCCGATGGGGTTACTCTCTCTTTTAAAGGGGTCCCCGATGGGGAACCTTGAGAAAAGGGGTTCCTTTGTAAGGTAATGCCCAGGTTAAGACGCACCCCACTTCCCCCTCCTTCCCCTCCCTCCTGTCTGTACGCCACAGTTTAGACTCACATGGTTTCGGAAGGAGTACGCTCGCATGGGGTCTTCAGCTGCCAGTGAGATGCTGCTGAGGATGATGAAGACGAGGATGAGGTTGGTGAAGATGTGATGGTGGATAAGCCAGTGACAGCCCTTGCGAATCCTGGAGGACAAATGGAACATCGGACCGTGAACACAGCGGCAGTGCTTCAAACCAGCAGCACAAAGGAATTGGTTGGTAAACCAGTAGCAATGGCCACTGGTGAAAGTAAAACGGTTCATAGAATATCACCAGATTTACAGCACCGGAACAGGCCATTCGGCCCATCCGCTCTGTGCTGCTGTTTCTGCTCCACACGAGCCTCCTCCCACCCCCTACTTCATCTCCCCCCTATCACCATATCTTTCTATTCCTTTCTCCCTCCTGTGTTTATCCAGCTTAAATACATCGATACTATTCACCTCAACCACTCCCTGTGGGAGCGAGTTCCACATTCTCACCACTCTCTGGGGAAAGACGTTTCACCTGAATTCCCCACTGGATTCCTTGGTGACCGTCTTATAATGATGGCCCCCTCGTTCTAGTCTCTCCTGCACAAAAGGGCATTTAAGGGGAAGCTGGATAAACACACAAGGCCCTTTTCAGGATATTGGCACTTACGGGTTGGTGGAACTTAGCAAGAAGAAGGCACTGCCCACAGGGATCGGCACGATCTTCTCCTTCGGAGGGGCAAAGTTCGACAGCTCCCCCACGGTGGAGCCCACCAAGCTCTCAGCACGACCATCCTCCTCCTCCTCCTCGCCTCCTCCTGTGGGGCACAAGAGAACAAACACGGGGGAAGGGGCAACCAAAGATTGACCACGCCGATCCACAAAGTGAGAGGTTACAATTATCAGGAAAGGCTGAACAGGGTATATCAGGGGAAGCTGGCTAAACACACGTCTGACAGTGCAGCACTCCCTCAGTACTGACCCTCCAACAGTGCGGCACTCCCTCAGTACTGACCCTCCGACAGTGCGGCACTCCCTCAGGACTGACCCTCCGACAGTGCGGCACTCCCTCAGGACTGACCCTCCGACAGTGCGGCATTCCCTCAGGACTGACCCTCCGACAGGGCGGCACTCCCTCAGGACTGACCCTCTGACAGTGCGGCACTCCCTCAGTACTGACCCTCCGACAGTGCGGCGCTCCCTCAGTACTGACCCTCCGACAGTGCGGCTCTCCCTCAGTACTGACCCTCCGACAGTGCGGCTCTCCCTCAGTACTGACCCTCCGACAGTGCGGCGCTCCCTCAGTACTGACCCTCTGACAGTGCGGCGCTCCCTCAGTACTGACCCTCCGACAGTGCGGCGCTCCCTCCAGTACTGACCCTCCGACAGTGCGGCGCCCCCTCAGTACTTGCCCTCCGACAGTGCGGCTCTCCCTCAGTACTGACCCTCCGACAGTGCGGCACTCCCTCAGTACTGACCCTCCGACAGTGCGGCACTCCCTCAGTACTGACCCTCCGACAGTGCGGCACTCCCTCAGGACTGACCCTCCGACAGTGCGGCACTCCCTCAGGACTGACCCTCCGACAGTGCGGCACTCCCTCAGGACTGACCCTCTGACAGTGCGGCACTCCCTCAGTACTGACCCTCTGACAGTGCGGCACTCCCTCAGTACTGACCCTCCGACAGTGCAGCAGTCCCTCAGTACTGACACTCCAACAGTACTGACCCTCCGACAGTGTGGAGCTCCCTCAGTACTGACCCTCCAACAGTGCGGAGCTCCCTCAGTACTGACCCTCCGACAGTGCGGCGCTCCCTCAGTACTGACCCTCCAACAATGTGGGTCTCCCTCAGTACTGTCCCTCCGACAGTGCGGAGCTCCCTCAGTACTGACCCTCCGACAGTGCGGCGCACCCCTCAGGACTGACCCTCCGACAGTGCGGCGCTCCCTCAGTACTGTCACTGGGGTTCCGAGAAGCCTGGATTACAGGGCTCGAAACTCTGGAGTGGGGGCTTGATCCCACGACATTCTGACTCACAGGCGAGAGTGAGACCCCGGTGAGCCACGGCCGACACAGACCTTTGGCATAACTGGTATGGAAATTGAGGAGAATGCCAGCCTGAGCGGGGTGAGAGCCAGTCTGCTGTCCCGGTTACCAACTCAACACCCGCCCAGGGAAATAACTGTGAGCCCCCAGCTTGGCCCACCTTCCACCCCCTCGCCCACACACAATACCGCAACTAACCCGGTTAAAAGGGTCCTCTTACCTCCCGTGTCACTCGTGTCATCCTCCTGCTCGGAGCCCTCACGCTGCACCGCAAGAGATTGAGAAATGCCAGTGAGCAACCCACTTCTCGGGCATGTTATCAAAACATAGCTGGAGGTGAGGGCCAGTGACCGCACCTCTGAGATGGGGAGGAACTGAGAACAGCAGCTCCTCATGCATCAGAGAAAGCTGAAAGCACTTTATCGGCTGGTGCTTCCAAACGTCACCTGTCGTTAATGTAAGCCACTGGGTGGCTAATTTGGGAGCAGCAAGATCCCATCAAAGGAATGTCATAAATGACCAGTTAAACTGGTGTTTTTATTTTCAGTGATGTTGGGTTGAGGGATAAATACCAGCCCCGGAACATTAGGGAGAACCTCCCCTCCCCTCCCCACCGCCCCCCACTCCACTTCCAATAGTGGCCGTGGGATCTTTTGCATCCACCTGAGAGGGCAGACGGGGGCCTCGGGTTTATCATCACACCCTGAAAACGCCAGGGGTGTGGGGGGGAGCGTCGGGCCTGGATTATGGGGCTCGAGTCTCTGGAGTGGGGGCTGGAACCCCACAACCGTCTGACTCAGAAGGAAGAACGAGACCCACTGAGCCAAACTGGCAAAGGCTTCCATCAGGCGGGAGAAGTTTGTGGAAATATTTTTGGCTTTTCGATATCATTACAAGACTGAAACATTTCACTTCAATTTCTGGGCTTCAGACTGGCAACAACAGAAACCTGCATTTATATAGCGCCTTCGACACAGTAAAACATCCCCGCGGTGCTTCACTGGAGTGCAAATCAGACAGAATTTAACCCCGAGCTGCTTAAGGAGATATTAGGGACAGGCGACCAAAAGCTCGGTCAAAGAGGTCGGTTTTAAGGCGGAGAGGTTTAGGGAGGGAATTCCAGAGCTTAGGATCCAGGCAGCTGAAGGCACGGCCGCCAATGGTGGAGCGATGGGAATCGGGGGATGGTCAAGAGGCCGGAATTGGAGGAGGGCAGAGATCTCGGAAGGTTGTAGGGGCTGGAGGAGGTTACAGAGATAGGGAGGGTTGTAGGGACTGGAGGAGGTTACAGAGATAGGGAGGGTTGTCGGGGCTGGAGGAGGTTACACTGATAGGGAGGGTTGTAGGGGCTGGAGGAGGTTACAGAGATAGGGAGGGTTGTAGGGGCTGGAGGAGGTTACAGTGATAGGGAGGGTTGTAGGGGCTGGAGGAGGTTACAGAGATAGGGAGGGTTGGCAGGGTCGGAGGAGGTTACAGAGATAGGGAAGGAGATGGTGAGGAGGGATTTGAACATGAGGGTGGAGAACCTGAACAGGGAGGTGTAGGGTGAAGCCAGTGTCGGTCAGCCAGCACAGGAGGAGTGAAGGGGAGAGGACCTGCTCGCAGTTAGTAACACAGAGTTGAAGATGACAGGGTCTCTCACATCCTACCTTCACATGATTCTGATCTTTGCCCAGTTCGTTGCTGCTGATATCCTCACTGTCAAGGAGCACAAAGTAGCATCAGATTCTGGAAAGTTCCGGGCGAGGGCTGTCCGCCGTTTCGAACCGGAATGGTGTAGGCCCCAGGCCTCGATGGTTCAAGCGCCTCTCGGGCCCACAGCACTCTCTGTGCCCAGCAAGGTCAACCTGCTCCCGAGGCTGCGGCCTCACAGGGGGCACTCTGAGGGTGCGGGGCTCGACCCAGTCACACCCAGGGCTCCCTTCTGATGATCCAGGGCCAATGAAGTGTCTTCCACACCCTCTCCCACCCCCGACCAGCAGAACCGCGACCCACGAATCTGACACCGGACAACTGACCTCGACCTGTGAGCAGGCGGGCTGTTCGACTGGGGGTGGCATCGCGGCCAAGTTGGATTTGTCACCCAAAGTCCATAGACGCGCGCCATTCCTGTGGGGGTGGGGTCACTGCATGGAGCGGGATTTCCGACTGACTCCACTCCTCTGGATGCTACTCCACCGCAGGCACCCCAATGTCCAACCTTCCACCACTCCCACCTGTTCAGGTTGCGCACAGTCAGATATCTTACCTTCCCTTGCGTTTTCTCTTCCCTTTTTTCCCACCGCTGCCGTCAGCGTCCGCCAGGTTGTCTACAGCGATTGCCAAGAACACATTGAGCAGTATGTCTGGGTAAAAGGACTGAGGGGAAATAAACCCAGACAATGACTGTTCATGTTGGATGCAAAAACGTTTCTTCCACTGAATTTATCGGGCAGGTACAGCACGGGGGTTAGATACAGAGTAAAGCTCCCTCTACACTGTCCCCATCAAACACTCCCAGGACAGGTACAGTACGGGGGGTTAGATACAGAGTAAAGCTCCCTCTACACTGTCCCCATCAAACACTCCCAGGACAGGTACAGCACAGGGGTTAGATACCGAGTAAAGCTCCCTCGACACTGTCCCCATCAAACACTCCCAGGACAGGTACAGCACAGGGGTTAGATACCGAGTAAAGCTCCCTCGACACTGTCCCCATCAAACACTCCCAGGACAGGTACAGCACAGGGGTTAGATACAGAGTAAAGCTCCCTCGACACTGTCCCCATCAAACACTCCCAGGACAGGTACAGCACAGGGGTTAGATACCGAGTAAAGCTCCCTCTACACTGTCCCCATCAAACACTCCCAGGACAGGTACAGTACGGGGGTTAGATACCGAGTAAAGCTCCCTCTACACTGTCCCCATCAAACACTCCCAGGACAGGTACAGTACGGGGGTTAGATACAGAGTAAAGCTCCCTCTACACTGTCCCCATCAAACACTCCCCAGGACAGGTACAGCACGGGGGTTAGATACCGAGTAAAGCTCCCTCTACACTGTCCCCATCAAACACTCCCAGGACAGGTACAGTACGGGGGTTAGATACAGAGTAAAGCTCCTTCTACACTGTCCCCCATCAAACACTCCCAGGACAGGTACAGTACGGGGGTTAGATACAGAGTAAAGCTCCCTCTACACTGTCCCCATCAAACACTCCCAGGACAGGTACAGTACGGGGGTTAGATACAGAGTAAAGCTCCCTCTACACTGTCCCCATCAAACACTCCCAGGACAGGTACAGTACGGGGGTTAGATACAGAGTAAAGCTCCCTCTACACTGTCCCCATCAAACACAAGCTATATCACTCATAACGTGCCCTTCACTCTGGATGTGTAATCCACCCCAGGTACACATTATTGGACTCCCTTTCTGATGACGCGGCGCACCATCTGGGAGCCATGCCAAGGGAGGCCGGCGAAGGATACAGTTACCACAGATGAAGAGGATGATGAAATAAATCGAGACGAGCATCCCTGGAAAGTAGGGGCCTCCAAACGCCATGATCCCATCGTACATCACCACGTTCCAATCCTCACCAGTTAATATCTGTTCAAATGGAAGCACTTAATTTAAAGGGAGCACCGGAATTGAGAGACCCAAGAGGACCAGCGGTGATTTACAAGAATTATAGAATCATCGTCTGGTAGTACAGAACTTGAGCATTGGTGAACAGAGACATGTTGTTGAAGCTTTTCTTCTTGCACTCATCAGGACAATCCACATGAACAACCAATGTAACGGACATCAACAGCTCAGCGTGAATGAGAAGAGAGTGCTGACTGGTCGGCAAATGAGCTCTGTCTGTGCCAGCTCTCTCTGCGAGAGCAACTCACCTGGTCCCACTCCCCTGCCCCTTCCCCGGAGCTCTGCAAATTTTTTCTCTTCACATAATTATCCACTTCCTTTTTGAAAGCCACAATTGAACCTGCCTCCACCGCACTCTCAGACAGAGCATTCCAGATCCTAAACACTCACTGAACCTGCCTCCACCACACTCTCAGACAGTGCATTCCAGATCCTAAACACACACTGAACCTGCCTCCACCACACTCTCAGACAGTGCATTCCAGATCCTAAACACTCACTGAACCTGCCTCCACCACACTCTCAGACAGTGCATTCTAGATCCTAAACACTCACTGAACCTGCCTCCACCACACTCTCAGACAGTGTATTCCAGATCCGAAACACTCACTGAACCTGCCTCCACCACACGCTCAGACAGTGCATTCCAGATCCTAAACACACACTGAACCTGCCTCCACCACACTCTCAGACAGTGCATTCCAGATCCTAAACACTCACTGAACCTGCCTCCACCACACTCTCAGACAGTGCATTCCAGATCCTAAACATTCACTGAACCTACCTCCACCACACTCTCGGACAGTGCATTCCAGATCCTAAACACTCACTGAACCTGCCTCCACCACACTCTCGGACAGTGCATTCCAGATCCTAAACACTCACTGAACCTGCCTCCACCACACTCTCAGACAGTGCATTCCAGATCCTAAACACTCACTGAACCTGCCTTCACCACACTCTCAGACAGTGCATTCCAGATCCTAAACACTCGCTGCGTAAACATTTTTTCCTGCTGTCATCTTTGGTTGTTTTGACAATCACCTTAAATCAGTGTCCTCTGCTTCTTTTACAATGGTCACAGGGATGAGGGACTTCAGTTAATGCTGAGAGACTGGGAGAGGCTGGGATTGTTCTCCTCAGAGCAGAGAAGGTGAAGGGGAGATCTAATCAAGGCGTTCAAAATCAGGATGGGTTTTGATGGAGTAAATCAGGAGAAACTGTTCCCATTGGCAGCAGCGTCGGAACCAGAGGGACACAGATTGAGAATAATCAGGAAAAGAACCAGAGGGGGAGATGAGGAGAAACTTTCCAGCACGTTTCATTGCCTCAGATGTGAAAAATCGTCTCACAGCCAATTAAGGAGTTTCTTTTTTGAAGTGAGGTCACTGTTGTACTGTAGGAAACGCGACAGCCAATTTGAGCATAGCAAGATCCCACAAACAGCAATGTGATAAATCATGCACATAATCTGTTTTTTACTGATATTGGTTGAGGGATAAATATTGACCCCAGGGCACCGGGGAGAACTCCCCCTGCTCTTCTTCCAAATGTGACCCTGGCATCTTTTGCACCCACCCTCAGTACTGACTCTGTGACAGTGCGGCACTCCCTCAGTACTGACTCTCCCACAGTGCGGCACTCCCTCAGTACTGACTCTCCCACAGTGCGGCACTCCCTCAGTGCTGACTCTCCGACAGTGCGGCGCTCCCTCAGTACTGACTCTCCGACAGTGCGGCGCTCCCTCAGTACTGACTCTCCGACAGTGCGGCGCTCCCTCAGTACTGACTCTCCCACAGTGCGGCACTCCCTCAGTGCCGACTCTCCGACAGTGCGGCGCTCCCTCCATACTGACTCTCCGACAGTGTGGTGCTCCCTCAGTACTGACTCTCCAACAGTGCGGCACTCCCTCAGTACTGACCCTCCGACAGTGCGGTGCTCTCTCAGTACTGACCCTCCGACAGCGTGGCGCTCCCTCAGTACTGACCCTCCGACAGTGCAGCGTTCCCTCAGTCCTGACCCTCCGACAGTGCGGCACTCCCTCAGTACTGACCCTCTGACAGTGCGGCGCTCCCTCAGTACTGACCCTCTGACAGTACAGCACTCCCTCAGTACTGACACTAGGGGTGAGTGTCGGGCCTGGATTATGGGGCTCGGTTCTTTGGAGTCCACACTGCTGGGACTTGATCCCATGACTTCCTGACCCCAAGGCGAGAGTGAGACACCCATTGAGATACGGCCTTCAACTGAAAGACTTGCTCTAATTGGTGGTACCGAGCAGAGCCAGTGCCCTCCTCCCCAGTCGCAACCACCCGCCCCCATACTCCCAGTTGACAACACTGGGCCTACCTGGAAGACAGTCAACAGAGCCTGAGGGAAAGTGTCGAAGGTGCTTCTTTTGGTTTGGGTGTCATCGAAGTTGAACTTTCCCCCGAAGACTTGCATCCCCAGCAGGGAGAAGATGATGATGAAGAGGAAGAGTAGCAGCAGCAGCGAGGCAATGGACTTCATGGAGTTGAGCAACGACGCGACCAGGTTACTTAGGGCTGCCCAGTGCCTGTGGAGAACAGAGAAACCCACCCTTACACCCGGCCTTTCATGTAGTAAAAATATCCCAATGTGCTTCACACCAACATAAATCAGACGAGGTCGGATTATATCGATGACTTCAGGAGGAAATTGGATGGGCAGTCGGGGGAAATAAACTTTCCGGGCTATGGGGATCGAGCAGGGGAAATGGGACTGACTGGATTGCTCTACAGAGAGAGCCAGCATGGACTCGATGGGCTGAATGGCCTCCTTCTGTGCCGTAAATGAGTCGATGACAACGTGACACCGAGGGACAGGTGACTAAAATGTTTAGGGAGGGAATTCCAGAGCTTGGGGCCCCAGGCAGCTGAAGGTTTGTCCGCCAATGGTGGAGCGATGGGAATCGGGGGATGGTCAAGAGGCCAGAATTGGAGGAGGGCAGAGATCTCGGAAGGTTGTAGGGGCTGGAGGAGGTTGCAGAGATGGAGAGGGGTGTAGGGGCTGGAGGAGGTTACAGAGATGGGGAGGGTTGTCGGGGCTGGAGGAGGTTACAGAGATAGGGAGGGTTGTAGGGGCTGGAGGAGGTTACAGAGATAGGGAGGGTTGTATGGGCTGGAGGATGTTACAGAGATAGGGAGGGTTGTAGGGGCTGGAGGAGGTTACAGAGATAGGGAGGGTTGTAGGGGCTGGAGGATGTTACAGAGATAGGGAGGGTTGTAGGGGCTGGAGGAGGTTACAGAGATAGGGAGGGTTGTATGGGCTGGAGGATGTTACAGAGATAGGGAGGGATGTAGGGGCTGGAGGAGGTTACAGAGACAGGGAGGGTTGTAGAGGCTGGAGGATGTTACAGAGATAGGGAGGGATGTAGGGACTGGAGGAGGTTACAGAGATAGGGAGGGTTGTAGGGGCTGGAGGAGGTTACAGAGATAGGGAGGGTTGTATGGGCTGGAGGATGTTACAGAGATAGGGAGGGTTGTATGGGCTGGAGGATGTTACAGAGATAGGGAGGGTTGTAGGGGCTGGAGGAGGTTACAGAGACAGGGAGGGTTGTAGGGGCTGGAGGAGGTTACAGAGATGGGGAGGGTTGTAGGAGCTGGAGGAGGTTACAGAGATAGGGAGGGTTGTAGGGACTGGAGGAGGTTACAGAGATAGGGAGGGTTGTAGGGGCTGGAGGAGGTTACAGAGATAGGGAGGGTTGTATGGGCTGGAGGATGTTACAGAGATAGGGAGGGTTGTATGGGCTGGAGGATGTTACAGAGATAGGGAGGGATGTAGGGGCTGGAGGAGGTTACAGAGATGGGGAGGGTTGTAGGAGCTGGAGGAGGTTACAGAGATAGGGAGGGTTGTAGGGGCTGGAGGAGGTTACAGAGATAGGGAGGGTTGTAGAGGCTGGAGGAGGTTACAGAGATAGGGAGGGTTGTAGGGACTGGAGGAGGTTACAGAGATAGGGAGGGTTGTATGGGCTGGAGGAGGTTACAGAGATAGGGAGGGTTGTATGGGCTGGAGGAGGTTACAGAGATAGGGAGGGTTGTAGGGGCTGGAGGAGGTTACAGAGATAGGGAGGGTTGTAGGGACTGGAGGAGGTTACGGAGATAGGGAGGGTTGTAGAGGCTGGAGGAGGTTACAGAGATAGGGAGGGTTGTAGGGGCTGGAGGAGGTTACAGAGATAGGGAGGGTTGTAGGGACTGGAGGAGGTTACAGAGATAGGGAGGGTTGTAGGGGCAGGAGGTTACAGAGATGGGGAGGGTTGTAGGGACTGGAGGAGGTTACAGAGATAGGGAGGGTTGTAGGGGCTGGAGGATGTTACAGAGATAGGGAGGGTTGTAGGGACTGGAGGAGGTTACAGAGATGGGGAGGGTTGTAGGGACTGGAGGAGGTTACAGAGATAGGGAGGGTTGTAGAGGCTGGAGGAGGTTACAGAGATGGGGAGGGTTGTAGGGGCTAGAGGAGGTTACAGAGATGGGGAGGGTTGTAGGGGCTGGAGGAGGTTACAGAGATGGGGAGGGTTGTAGGGGCTAGAGGAGGTTACAGAGATGGGGAGGGTTGTAGGGGCTGGAGGAGGTTACAGAGATGGGGAGGGTTGTAGAGGCTGGAGGAGGTTACAGAGATGGGGAGGGTTGTAGGGGCTGAAGGAGGTTACAGAGATAGGGACGGTTGTAGGGACTGGAGGAGGTTACAGTGATAGGGAGGGTTGTAGGGGCTGGAGGAGGTTACAGAGATAGGGAGGGTTGTAGGGGCTGGAGGAGGTTACAGTGATAGGGAGGGTTGTAGGGGCTGGAGGAGGTTACAGAGATAGGGAGGGTTGTAGGGGCTGGAGGAGGTTACAGAGATAGGGAGGGTTGTAGGATTTGGAGGAGGTTACAGAGATAGGGAGGGTTGTAGGGGCTGGAGGAGGTTACAGAGATAGGGAGGGTTGTAGGGGGCTGGAGGAGGTTACAGAGATAGGGAGAGTTGTAGGGGCTGGAGGAGGTTACAGAGATAAGGAAGGTTGTAGGGACTGGAGGAGGTTACAGAGATAGGGAGGGTTGTAGGGGGCTGGAGGAGGTTACAGAGATAGGGAGGGTTGTAGGGGCTGGAGGAGGTTACAGAGATAGGGAGGGTTGTAGGGGCTGGAGGAGGTTACAGAGATAGGGAGGGTTGTAGGGGGCTGGAGGAGGTTACAGAGATAGGGAGAGTTGTATGGGCTGGAGGAGGCTACAGAGATTGGGAGGGTTGTAGGGACTGGAGGAGGTTACAGTGATAGGGAGGGTTGTAGGGGGCTGGAGGAGGTTACAGAGATAGGGAGGGTTGTAGGGGCTGGAGGAGGTTACAGAGATAGGGAGGGTTGTAGGGGCTGGAGGAGGTTACAGAGATAGGGATGAGAGGGTGAGGCCAATGGAGGGATTTGTAGACGAGGGTAAGAATTTTAAAATGGAGGTGTTGCCAGACCAGGAGCCAGTGTAGGTCAGCGAGCATGTGGACGGTGATGGCTCAACGGGTCTTGGTGCATGTCAGGAAATAAACAGCAGAGTTTTGGATTAGCTGAAGGTTACGGCAGGTGGGGGGATGGGAGGTCAGCCAGGAATAGTCCAATTGATCTCTGAATGACCTCGGCAAGTGGTTCCAACCATTCAATGGATCGACTTGCCTTGGAATGAAGGGCTGCAAAGGGTTCAAACAGCCAAAAGGGCCTGAGACAATGAATCATAGAACAGTCCAGCACTGTCGGCAGCCACGAGGGCCGCTGAACCAGGACGGACTGGACCAAAGACGGAGTTCACCTGGTGAACTTGAATATCCTCAGGAGACGTACACATCGCAGCACAGAGATGCCCAGAGGCGACATGATCTGAAATTCAACCAGGATAGTCTCCACGATTCCGCCGCACACCACGAAGCAGTCAAAACGGTTGAAGAACGAGACAAAGTAGACGTGGAGCCCCAAGCTGTACATCTTGAGCAGCATCTCGCAGGTGAAAAGAGCCAGCAGGACCTTGTTGGCAATGTCTAGGGAAGGGAAGGAGCTGGTAGCAGTTAAAAAGAACAGGATCCAATGCACCTCGTCTGTTACTGCTCTGTAATGATGCAACTAACCTCCACTCATTACATTTTACCCAGGAAATAATCATGCTTCTACCCTCTCATTACATGGACTCTGTTTACTATGAACTAGACTCTGTTTACTGTGAGATAGACTCTGTTTACTGTGTGATAGACTCTGTTTACTGTGAGATAGACTCTGTTTACTGTGAGATAGACTCTGTTTACTGTGAGATAGACTCTGTTTGATGTGAGATAGACTCTGTTTACTATGAACTAGACTCTGTTTACTGTGAGATAGACTCTGTTTACTGTGAGATAGACTCTGTTTACTGTGAGATAGAGTCTGTTTACTGTGAGATAGACTCTGTTTGATGTGAGATAGACTCTGTTTGCTGTGAGATCGACTCTGTTTGATGTGAGATAGACTGTTTGATGTGAGATAGACTCTGTTTGATGTGAGATAGACTCTGTTTGATGTGAGATAGACTCTGTTTGCTGTGAGATAGACTCTGTTTGCTGTGAGATAGACTCTGTTTACTGTGAGATAGACTCTGTTTACTGTGAGATAGACTCTGTTTGATGTGAGATAGACTCTGTTTGATGTGAGATAGACTCTGTTTGATGTGAGATAGACTCTGTTTGCTGTGAGATAGACTCTGTTTGCTGTGAGATAGACTCTGTTTGCTGTGAGATAGACTCTGTTTGCTGTGAGATAGACTCTGTTTGATGTGAGATAGACTCTGTTTGATGTGAGATAGACTCTGTTTGATGTGAGATAGACTCTGTTTGATGTGAGATAGACTCTGTTTGCTGTGAGATAGACTCTGTTTGCTGTGAGATAGACTCTGTTTGCTGTGAGATAGACTCTGTTTGCTGCGAGATAGACTCTGTTTGCTGCGAGATAGACTCTGTTTGATGCGAGATAGACTCTGTTTGATGCGAGATAGACTCTGTTTGATGCGAGATAGACTCTGTTTGATGCGAGATAGACTCTGTTTGCTGCGAGATAGACTCTGTTTGCTGCGAGATAGACTCTGTTTGCTGCGAGATAGACTCTGTTTGCTGCGAGATAGACTCTGTTTGATGCGAGATAGACTCTGTTTGATGCGAGATAGACTCTGTTTACTGTGAGATAGACTCTGTTTACTGTGAGATAGACTCTGTTTACTGTGAGATAGACACTGTTTACTGTGAGATAGACACTGTTTCCTGTGAGATAGACTCTGTTTCCTGTGAGATAGACTCTGTTTCCTGTGAGATAGACTCTGTTTCCTGTGAGATAGACTCTGTTTCCTGTGAGATAGACTCTGTTTCCTGTGAGATAGACTCTGTTTCCTGTGAGATAGACTCTGTTTCCTGTGAGATAGACTCTGTTTGATGTGAAATGGCTGGGCGTTATCTTGGAAACTCCATATCCTGCCAGCTGAAAGGCTGAGACGTGGTGAATTCTCCAGCACCTTGTATCAGGTGTGTTACCCCAAGTCTATCACAGAATCTTACAGCACGGAAGCAGGCCATTCACCCATCGGGGCATGTGCTAGCTCTGTGGTAGAGGTATCCAATTAGTCCCACCAACCCTCCCACCACTGGAAACAGTTTCTCCTTATTTATTCTGTCAAAACCCCTCAGAATTTTGAATACCTCTACTCAATCACACCTTCACCTTCTCTGTGCGAAGGGGAGAAAGGGAAGGAAATCTGCTGTCCTTACTCGGTCTGGCCTACAATGTGACTCCAGACCCACAGCAACGTGGCTGACTCTTCACTGAAATGGCCGAGCAAGACTTTCAGCTGTGTTCAAGGAGGCTGCTGCCTGCCAGCTTCTCAAGGGGCATAAATGCTGGGCCTTGCCAGCGGTGCCCACACCCCATGAATGAATAAACAAAATCCAGCTGAAACCTTGCGACTCAACTTACAAATTTGCATGTAAGGCCATGCGTTCCTTAACGGGGAAAAGGTGGGACAAGGGGTGGGGAACAAAGAATGGGCCAGAAAGGCAGGGGGGGTGGGGGCGGGGTTTGTAGGATTGTCATGGAATGTCAAGGAATGCTGATACCCAGTGTGGTGTGAAGGTACAGCGGGAGTTTGGGGGCGGGGAGGTTCAAAGGGATGAGGGGGAGGGTGCGGTGGGTTAGCCCAGGCGAGACGGAGGTTAACAGCTTGTCTACTTGCCCTGAGTCTGGGTCAGCCACTCCGGCTGGTTATAGTGCTCCGAGGCGATGGTGGCAGTGTTGAGGAAGACCAGGAGCAGCACGATCCAGTAGAACGTCACCGACTTGACCGCAGCGCGGCAATGCCTCCGGCACCAGCGGTTCCAACGCCGGAAACGCTTGCTGCAAAGGCACAGGGGAACCGGCGTGAAAGTCTGCCCAGCGGCGGGGCACCGTGAAGCAGAACTGGCGGGTAGAGTGAAGTGGAGTGGCGGCTCAGATTGGAGGCGGGGTGAGCGGGGGCAACGAGATTGGGGCTTTGGCCCGCAGGCTGGACATCAGGTGTGGGGGAACGTCAATGGATGGTGACCTCCCTAGCCCAGGGGGGGCTGTAAACAATGATAGCCTCCCGACCCCTTGACATAGCAGGCACAGCAAGCAATCAAAAAAGCAAATGGTATGTTGGCCTTCATTACAAGAGGATTACATTTACAAGTATGAGAGATGATCTCATTCAAACATGCAGAATTCTTACAGGGCTCAACAGGGTTGATGCAGGAAGGATGTTTCCCCTGGCTGGGGGAGAGGGGGGAGTCGAGGGCTGTGGAAGCTCAATCATTGAGTATGTTCAAGGCTGAGATTGATAGGTTTCTACATATTAAAACAACATCAAAGGATACGGGGGATAGTGGAGGAAAATGGTGTGGAAGGTCAGCCACTTTCTCATGGAATGGCGGAACGGACTTGAAGGGCCGAATGGCCTACTCCAGCTCCGATTTCTGATGTTCTTATATTCTTATGCCACAGGTCAGTGATAGGAGGACCTGACAGAGCCCGCCACACATCAGACATGCCATCGAGGTTGGCTGTGGGGGGCTGGTGCAGGTGGGTGTATCGTGCCCGTCTGAGAGGGGACAAGCTCACGCGATCAGAATACGACAACCAGGCCACTCACCAGACACGTGTCTTGGAGACTTTCACCCTGCAGCAAACAAGATAACAAGGCTGGACGTTAGACAGGGAGAGGAGTCAAAGACAAACGGCCAAGCTCTCACTGAGAGCATGTCTAACCTACACTGACGGCAGTTCGATAGAGACGGACTGACGGACGGAGTGGGGGGGAAGTGTTTGCAGAATTCGACAGCACAGATTATCGCACATTTTATCAGGGTAGAAAGAGAATCCATCTCTGCAGCGTCTTTCATCAGCACAGGATGTCTCAAAGGGCCTCACGGACAAGGACGTACCTTTGAAGGGTGGTCACTGTTGTAAAGTAGGAAACGTGGCAGCCAATTTGTGCACAGCAAGATCCCACAAACAGCAATGTGATAAATGTGCCCAGGGAGAACCAACGCAATGCCTGTCCTGGGGAGTGTTTGATGAGGGACAGTGGAGAGGGAGCTTTACTTTGTATCTAACCCCCGTGCTGGACCTGTCCTGGGGAGTGTTTGATGGGGGACAGTGTAGAGGGAGCTTTACTCTGCATCTAACCCCCGTGCTGTACCTGTCCTGGGGAGTGTTTGATGGGGGACAGTGTAGAGGGAGCTTTACTCTGTATCTAACCCCCGTACTGTACCTGTCCTGGGAGTGTTTGATGGGGACAGTGTAGAGGGAGCTTTACTCTGTATCTAACCCCCGTGCTGTACCTCTCCTGGGAGTGTTTGATGTGGACAGTGTAGAGGGAGCTTTACTCTGTATCTAACCCCGTTTTTTTTTTTATTTTTTCACGTCGAGAGGGCCTTTATTCCTCAGGCCCCCTTCATATACGTATTTACAGTTTTAAAAAAACTTTATTAAAACCAGATAAATAAACAAAAATACTCAAATTAAAATGCCATTCTCGGCGTCGACGATGCACTCCAGTCCCTGCGGTGCCCACTGGTCGCGGAAGGCCTCAAGCGTACCGGCTGACACCGCAGGCTCCTTCTCCAGGGACCCCCGGGCGCGAACGTAACCGCGGAAGAGGGGCAGGCAATCGGGGAGGACGGAACCCCCGACGGCCCGCAGCCTGGACCTGTGAATTGCCACCTTGGCCAGGCCCAGGAGCAGACCGACGAGGAGATCCTCCTCCCGGCCCAAGCCCCTCCGCACCGGGTGCCCAAAGATCAGGAGCGTGGGACTGAGTGCAACCAGAATTTGAGGAGCAGCCCCTTCAGATACTCAAAGAGGGGCTGCAACCTCGCACACTCCGTATAAACGTGGAACACGGACTCGTCCAGGCCGCAGAAAGTACAGGTGGCCTGGGAGTCCGTGAACCTACTTAAAAGCCTATTGCACGGGACTGCTCTGTGCAGCACCCTCCACCCCAGGTCCCCGATGTAAAGGGGGAAGACTCCTGCGTAGAGAGACCTCCATCAGGGTTTCCCCTCGCCGCCAGATGGCAACGCGGACCGCCAGGGCGTGTCCGGCCGGCTGACGAGGGCGAGGAAGTGGAGAGTGTGCAGGAGCAGCCCGTACAGGAAACCCCTCCGCGCCGATTGGAATGGCACGGAGGGCATTTCCAAGAGGCGGCTCGGGTTGTGCGGGACCGGCTCCCGAGGAGGGTTTCGGGGCCTGGGTCCGATGAGCAGTTCCGGCCGGGATCGCTCCGCACTCCCGAGCCCCCTCGTCACCCGCAGTGAGGGGCGTCCCGGGGGTTTCGGCTACTCCTCCGCCCGCCGGACCGACCCCGGAGTCGGCCGCCCGGACAGCCGAGGTGCTCTCCTCCGCCGGCGGGGGAGCACCCTGACTGGAGGCGACCATGTTCCAGACTCGGAATAGATCCCGGTAAAAGACAGGCAACTCCCTCAGAGAGGCGCGGCTAACGTACTCCACCGGGAGCTGCGTGTTGTCTTGAAGGCAGTGACACTGGCAGAAAAAATACGTCGCCAGCGCACACCATCTGGGAGGACGCTCGACGTACAGGTATCTCTGCAGGGTCCGAAGGTGGAGAGTCGCAGCCTGGGTGCGGACGCACACCAGCGACTGACCACCCTCCTCCATCGGGAGACTCAGGACCGCGGCAGAGACCCAGTGTTTCCTCTTGCCCCAGAAGAAATCGACGAGTTTCTTCTGGATCTTGTTGGCAAATGCAGGGGGCGGGGCCAAAGTGACCAACCGGTACCACAACATGGAGGCCACCAGTTGGTTTATGACCAACGTTCGGCCTCTGGAGGAAAGCACTCGGAGCAGTCCTGTCCAGCGCCCCAGCCGAGCGGTGACTTTTGCCTCCAACTCCTGCCAGTTTGCCGGCCAGGCTTCCTCAGCGGGGCTAAGGTGGACTCCCAGATAGAGGAAGTGCGTGGTGCTCCAAGCAAAAGGTGTCATCTCCTCCGGCAGGGAGTCCACCCGCCACTGACCCACCAGGAGTCCGGAACATTTCTCCCAATTGATCCTCGCGGAGGACGCGGCAGAAAAGGTCTGCTGGCAGTCGCGCATCCTCCGCAAGTCAACAGGATCTGTGATTGCGAGGAGCACGTCGTCGGCGTAAGCCGAGAGGACGACCCGCATGGCCGGCTCGCGCAGAGATAATCCCGTCAACCTCCTGCGAAGCAGGCACAGGAAGGGCTCCACACAGATGGTATACAATTGGCCGGACATGGGGCATCCCTGACGCACTCCTCTCCCAAAGCGAAGGGGCGCCGTCAAGGACCCGTTAACTTTGACGAGACACTCTGCGGCGGCGTATAAAAGTCGGACCCGGGCCACAAAATGCGGCCCAAGTCCGAAAGCGCGCAGAGTCCCGAAAAGGTAATCGTGATCGTGATCCACCCTGTCGAGGGAGAGAAAGGCGACCGACTGACCAGTCCTCTGGGAAAGATGGATCAGGTCCCGGACCAGGTGGATGCTGTCCTGGATGGACCGGCCCGGGACCGTGCAGGACTGGTCGGGGTGGATAATGTGGTCCAGCACGGAGCCCAGGCGGGTAAACATAGCCCGGGCAAAGATCTTATAATCCGTGCTGAGGAGGGAGACCGGACGGCAATTTTTAAGCAGGCGGAGATCGCCCTTCTTTGGCAGCAGGACGATGACCGCCCTGCGCCACGAAAGGGGCATCTCCCCGGTCGCCAGGCTTTCCCCCAGGACCCGCGCGTAATCGTCCCCCAGGACGTCCCAGAACGCACTGAAGAACTCCACGGTCAACCCATCCAGCCCTGGGGATTTGCCCCTTGAGAGCTGGTGGAGGGCGCCAGTCAGCTCCGCCAACGTGAGCGGAGCCTCCAATCCTTCGGCGCCCTCCGGGCTGACCTGCTGCAGGTCCTCCCACAAAACTCTGCGCGCATCCTCGCTGGACGGATCCGGAGAGAACAACGCACTGTAATAAGTATGGACCAGGAGGCCCATTCCCTCTGGATCCGTGATGGAGGATCCGTCGTCGGCCAGCAGCTCCATGAGCTGCTTACGGACCCCCCGCCATTTTTCCAGCGAGTAGAAGAAGGGTGAGGCGCGGTCCAAATCTTCCAGGATCTGGATCCGCGACCTCATGTACGCGCCTCGGGACCCTATGAGCTGCAGGTCCCTCAGCGCGCCCTTCTTCTCTTTATACGCCTGCCACAGGGCCGGGTCCGCGACGGCATGACCGAGGCGGGACTCCAAGTCCAGCACCTCCCTCTCAAGACGCCCGATCTCGGCTTCCCGCCTCTTGGTCCACCCCTTCGCGTACTCCTGACAGAAGACGCAGATGTGAGTCTTGCCCACATCCCACCATCGCCTCAAGGAGGGGAAGCCCCCCTGCTTCCTTCTCCAGTCGGCCCAGAATCGACAGAACGAGTCCCGAAATCGCTCGTCCTCCAGCAGCCGGTTGTTAAAGTGCCAGTACGCGGACCCCGCCTGCGTGCGGAGCGGAGTGAACTCCCCCACACCAGGCGGTGGTCCGAGCACGGCACCAGCCGCATGGAGGCCGCTGAGACGCGGGAGACGTACGCCTGCGAAATGTAGAGGCGGTCGATTCGCGACCCCCCTCCTCCAGACCTCCACGTGAAGGCGCTGGAGTCGGGATGGAGATTCCGCCAGATGTCCACCAAGTTAAGGGAGCTGATCAGTCCCCTCAACTTCTCCACCGACGCTTGGCCGCGCTGGGGACCGGAGCGATCCCCCACCTCGAGGGTGCAGTTAAAATCCCCCCCGAGGATGATGCACTCGCCGCTATCGATGGAGCTCAACACAGCGGACACTTCTTCAAAGAAGCGCACTTGCAACGCGCCGGGCCTGGGCGCGTACACGTTCACAAAGTGGAGCGGCACGCTACCCAGGCAAACGGCGAGGTGGAGCAAGCGGCCCGGCACTAGCTCCTTGACCCCCAAGATCTCCGGCTGAAAAGTCGGGGCCAACAAGATAGCCACCCCACTAGAAATAGGGGTGAGGTGACTCATGTAGACCCCACCCTGCCACTCCAGGAGCCAGGTGGTTTCGTCTCCCGGAACGGTGTGGGTTTCCTGCAGAAAGCTCACCGCATATCTCCCTTCCCTGAGGACTGAGAGATTGTGAAATCTGCGGTGAGACCCCCTGCTGCCGTTGATGTTGAGGCTGGCTATGGTTATCTTCATGTCAAAGGTACTTAAAACCCGTCACCAACAGCTCACTGTGAGGAGGGAGTGGAAGTGCACCTGGCCTTCCACTCCCCCAGCAACCCGCGTGCTTGCCTGTTTTCTTGAGGGCGGCACGGACGGACTGGATGATCAGCGCCAGATTCGACCAACGGCAGAGGGCCAGCTGAACTTTATTGCGGCAAACCCTGCAAACCGTGAGGAAATCCCGGAGTTCTGCCGTGGGGATGAGAGGAGATTCGGTGGGAGGCACGAGGGACTCCACCACCTCACTGGCGATGGAATCAAGGTCATCCTCCGTGCCCCACACCGAATCCCCATCCTCCTCCGGGTCATCACCGCCAGCGGCCGACACATCCACCACACACTGTGGGGCGGACGTCCCGGCCGCGCCAGCTGGTCCCGCCTCCGTCACGATTCCACCCCCAGGATCGATGGCGGAGGAGTCCTCTCTGGGTTCTACCGTGAAACTGGAGCCAGTGGGCGCCAGCAGTTCAGGACCCCCCTCCACCTCCGTCCTCAGGCCAATGAGTGGTCCAGGGGAGACAGAAGTTCCCGACTCCGGAAATCCAGCCGGAGCCGAGACCGGAGGTGGAGAGAGGAGGCCATCTCCCGCTCCGACAGCACCCACAGGCCCAGCAGATGGGGCAGCATTCTCGGTTATAACCGGGTCAGGTGTCTCCTGGTTGGTGGAGGGCTCCAGCTGGGAGGGCCGACCCTCTGGGGTCAACAGTCCAAAGTAAATTACTGGTGTTCAGCACCCACCTCCAGACAAAGCCTTGTTTCCAACAAAAAAAGAATGTCGCTTTCTTCTCTTTTAAAGGTGATTGTTGTTGGAGTTTTCCTCTGCTTGTTTGTAGCTGCTCTCCCTTGCTCAGTGTAGCTCCTCTCTCCACCTCTGCAACCTCCAACTGCCACCGGCACTCAACACTCAGGCTTCCCAATCAGAGAACAGCCAACCCCGTGCTGTACCTGTCCTGGGAGTGTTTGATGGGGACAGTGTAGAGGGAGCTTTACTCTGTATCTAATCCTGTGCTGTACCTGTCCTGGGAGTGTTTGATGAGGACAGTGTAGAGGGAGCTTTACTCTGTATCTAATCCTGTGCTGTACCTGTCCTGGGAGTGTTTGATGAGGACAGTGTCGAGGGAGCTTTACTCTGTATCTAATCCCGTGCTGTACCTGTCCTGGCAGTGTTTGATGGGGGACAGTGCAGAGGGAGCTTTACTCTGTATCTAACCCCGTGCTGTACCTGTCCTGGGAGTGTTTGATGAGGACAGTGTCGAGGGAGCTTTACTCTGTATCTAACCCCCGTACTGTACCTGTCCTGGGAGTGTTTGATGGGGACAGTGTAGAGGGAGCTTTACTCTGTATCTAACCCCCGTGCTGTACCTGTCCTGGGGAGTGTTTGATGGGGACAGTGTAGAGGGAGCTTTACTCTGTATCTAATCCCGTGCTGTACCTGTCCTGGCAGTGTTTGATGGGGGACAGTGTAGAGGGAGCTTTACTCTGTATCTAACCCCCGTGCTGTACCTGTCCTGGGGAGTGTTTGATGGGGACAGTGTAGAGGGAGCTTTACTCTGTATCTAACCCCGTGCTGTACTTGTCCTGGGGAGTGTTTGATGGGGAAAGTGTAGAGGGAGCTTTACTCTGTATCTAACCCCGTGCTGTACTTGTCCTGGGATAGTGGGCCATGCTTCTCCCTGTTAATTAAATGGACACACAGGCCTACTCACAGGCACTTGACACAGCAGCCCATCTGATCCTCCTCGCCAACGATCTCAGTGTTAATCGATGCTGTCTCGCTGGCTGGAAGGCTCGCTGTTGACAGAGAAAGCGTTAGTGGGCGGGGACGTGTGGTCAGGCGGGTGACACAAGGATCGACAAACCCTGGCTGACGGCGTTTGACTTACCGTGCGTCTCATTGGAGGCACTGAACCAGCCGAGCTTCCCCCGTTTCTTGTTGGCGATGTCGGCCAGGGTGACACCTTGGCGAAGAGAGTGCAACAGGAACCGGAGCCGAGGGCGAGAGAGAGAGAGAGAGAGAGAGAGAGAGAGAGTGAGTCAGGAAGCAGCGGAGAGATGTGGGAAGAGAAGGGAAAACAGGATGGTATTCCCTGCAGAGGCTGAAGCAAAACATCCGGGAAGCGAAAGCCCGGGATTAGCAGGACATGACCTTTCACCCCCGCCCGCCCAGCACCCTGTGCCTCCACTTCACTGATGGACGGCCCACTCCCCTAATTTAATATCAAACCACCATCGCATTCGGGAGGGCAGCTGAGTCAGGGGTGATTTGACTGAAGTTTTCAGGATATTAAGGGGAACTGATAGGGTAGAGAGAGAGAAAGCGTTTCCGCTGGTCGGAGAGTCTAGGACTGGGGGAGTAGAGACTAAAACTGAGAGGCAGACCTTTCAGGAGTGGAATTAGGAAACATTTCTATACACAAAGGGTGGGAGAAGTTTGGAACTCTCTCCCGCCAACGGCAATCGATGCTGGATCAATTGTTAATTTTAAATCTGAGATTGATCGATTTTTGTTATCCAAAGGTATTAAGAGATTTGGAGTAAAGACAGGAATATGGAGTTAGGTCACATGATCAACCATGATCCCATTGAATGGTGGAAGAGGCTGGAGGGGCTGAATGGCCTCCTCCTGCTCCTGTGTAACAGGTCCGAGGGGGCTGAGTGGCCTCCTCCTCCTCCCGCTGTCAAGGGCAGTCACTCTCACCTCACCTCTTGAGTTCAGCACTTTTGTCCATGTTTGAACCAAGGCTGTCATGAGGTCAGGAGCTGAGTGGCCCTGGTGGAACCCAAACTGAGCGTCACTGAGCACTGTTCCCAGTGGCGGGAGGGTCGGTAACCAGAGGGACACAGATTGAAAATAATCGGGGAAAAGAACCAGAGGGGGAGACGAGTAGAATGTTTTTTGACGTAGTGAGTTGTTGTGATCTGCAACGCGCTGCCTGAAAGGGCGGTGGAAGCAGATTCAATAATAACTTTCAAAAGGGGGAATTGGAGAGATACTGGAAGGGGAAAAATTACAGGGATAGATATGGAGGAAAGAGTAGGGGGCGGGAGGAGGTGGGATTAATTGGATAGAACTTTCAAAGATGGGCACAACAGGCTGCCAATTTGAGGTGATCCAAACCTCTGCTGCCCCTGTATTCTAACTCACTCCGAGTCCTGTTCACCCGTCACCCCCCGTGCTCACTGACCTGCACTGGCTCCCGTTCTGCTTCATCTCCATTTTAAAATTCACATCCTCGTGTTCAAAACCCTCCATGGCCCCTCGCCCTCTCTCCCTATCGCTGTAACCCCCTCCATTCCCTACAGCCCTCCCTATCACTGTAACCTCCTCCATTCCCTACAACACTCCCTATCACTGTAACCTCCTCCAGTCCCTACAGCCCTCCCTATCACTGTAACCTCCTCCAGTCCCTACAACCCTCCCTATCTCTGTAACCTCCTCCAGTCCCTACAACCCTCCCTATCTCTGTAACCTCCTCCAGCCCCTACAACTCTTCCTATCTCTGTAACCTCCTCCAGCCCCTACAACCCTCCCTATCTCTGTAACCTCCTCCACCCCCTACAACCCTCCCTATCTCTGTAACCTCTTCCAGCCCCTACAACCCTCCCAATCTCTGTAACCTCCTCCAGCCCCTACAACCCTCCCTATCTCTGTAACCTCCTCCAGCCCCTACAACTCTCCCTATCTCTGTAACCTCCTCCAGCCCCTACAACCCTCCCTATCTCTATAACCTCCTCCAGCCCCTACAACCCTCCCAATCTCTGTAACCTCCTCCAGCCCCTACAACCCTCCCTATCTCTGTAACCTCCTCCAGCCCCTACAACTCTCCCTATCTCTGTAACCTCCTCCAGCCCCTACAACCCTCCCTATCTCTATAACCTCCTCCAGCCCCTACAACCCTCCCTATCTCTATAACCTCCAGCCCCTACAACCCTCCGAGATCTCTGCCCTCCTCTAATTCCGGCCTCTTGACCATCCCCCGATTCCCATCGCTCCACCATTGGCGGCCGTGCCTTCAGCTGCCTGGGGCCCTAAGCTCTGGAATTCCCTCCCTAAACCTCTCCGCCTCTCTCTCTCCTCCTTTAAGACGCTGCTTAAAACCGACCTCTTTGACTGAGCTTTTGGTCGCCCGTCCCTAACATCTCCTGATGTGTCTCGGGGTCTTATTTACACTCCTGTGAAACACCTTGGGGGCATTTCACTACGTTACGATGCTAAATAAATGCAAATTATTGTTGTATCATTCTGTGATACTCTTCGGGAAAAGGATAATCTTTATTTTCAATTAAAGTTTGCGTTGCTGACTGTAAGCTCTAGAGATGGGGGCCGGACAGTTAATCCCTGATTAAAGTCTCACCATCTGCGGAGGCAGACGACCTGGAACTTTCCATCCCCTGCCTGGTTGCCATGGAGCTGGGCCGGGAGCTCCCAGGCTCCCCGGGGCGGAGGGAAATAAAGGGTTTGCATTTCCCCAGCGCCTCACACTCAATGGGGCAGAGTCTGAAGTGCGGTCACTGTTACAATGTGGGAAACGCAGCAGGAAATTTGTGCACAGCAAGATCCCGAAAAAAACAGCAATGTGATAAAGTGACCCAGATCGGCTCATAGAATCATAGAAATTTACAGCAGCGGAAGGAGGCCATTCAGCCCATCGTGACCCTGCCAGCCAGCAAGTAGCTGTCCAGCCTAATCCCACTTTCCAACTCTTGGTCCATAGCCTTGTCATCTAAGGCACTTCAACTGTATATCCCAGCACTTTTTAAATGTTCTGAGGGTTTCTGCCTCTACCGCCCTTTCAGGCAGTGAGTTCCAGACCCCCACCACCCTCTGAGTGAAAAGATTTCCCCTCGAATCCCCTCTAAACCTCCTACCCTAAATCTATACCCCCTGGTTATGGACCCCTCAACCAATGGGAATTGCTCCTTCCTATCCGCTCTCCCTAGACCCCTCATAATTTTATACACTTCAATTAAATCTCTCCTCAGCCTCCTCTGTTCCAAAGACAACAACCCCAGCCTTTCCAATCTTTCCTCACAGCTAAAATTCTCCAGTCCGAGCAACATCCTCGGAAATCTCCTCTGTACCCTCTCTAGTGCAATCACATCTTTCCTATAGTGTGCTGACCAGAACTACACACAGTCCTCCAGCTGTGGCCTAACCAGTGTTTTATACAGTTCCATAACCTCCCAGCTCTTGCCTTGTCTAATAAAGGCAAGTATCCCCTCTGCCTTCTTGACCACCTTATCTACTTGTCCAGCCACCTTCAGGGATCTGTGGACATGCTCTCTAAGGCCCCTCTGTTCCTCCACACTTCTCAGTATCCTCCCATTTATTGTGTATTCCCCTTGCCTGGTTAGCCTTCCCCAAATGCATAACCTCCAACTTCTCTGTATTAAACTGCATTTGCCACTGTTCTGCCCACCTGACCAGTTCATCGATATCTTCTCAGTACTGACCCTCCGACAGTGCGGCGCTCCCTCAGTACTGGCCCTCCGACAGTGCGGCGCTCCCTCAGTACTGACCCTCCAACAGTGCGGCGCTCCCTCAGTACTGACCCTCCGACAGTGCGGCGCTCCCTCGGTACTGACCCTCCGACAGTGCCGCGCTCGCTCAGTACTGCCCCTGGTGTTAGGAAGGGGTAAAGATAACCGTCACAGCCAATCTCCCAGCTCCTCATCGCCATGTCTACAAACCTTCCCGACCCGCCACCCACCTCACCACCTGGGAAGGTCAAGCATGAGGGCTTTGATGCCTCCACAGTCAAATAGTCTGCCACTGTCTAGTAGCGCCCATTGACTCACGGTTCCGTCTGCCGCCCTCTTCCTCCTCATCCTCGTTCTCAGGGTCAATGTCCTCAGCTTGCATTATCCAGTCCAGGTAGCCCCTCAGGTCCTCCTCCAGCTGTTGCTTTTCCCTCAGCTTCTGGAAATCGCCTCGAGCTTTGGCCTTCTCCCGCTCCTTGGAGAACTCTCTGTAAGGGGGTGGGGGGGGGGGGGGGGCGGTAGAGAAACAGAGAAGGCGGGGTGAGGGGGGTCGGGGGAGGATAGGGATTTAAGAAGCACCCCCAGCCCCCCTGTATCCCGCCCCCCCCCCCGCACCACTGCCCACCCATGCAACCTGCCACAACACCTCCTGGTAGCACAGCCGGTTCCAGGCCTGTGACGACACCCATAGTCGAAGAGCTTGCCGCCCTCCAGGACTTGAAGAGTGGCCAGGTGCGACTATTTTTCCAAGCAGCAGCTCTTTGTGGCCCTTTCCTCATGTAACAAGGAGTGGTCACTGGCTGGCTAGTAGACTGTGGTGTGCATCGCCCTCCTGTCAAGACGCCGGGACTTGTACAAAGAAAGACCTCATGTCCCTCCAGCTCCTTTCACCACGTCTGGGCGTCTCGAAGCGCCTCACAGACAATGAAGGAGTTTTTTCGGAGTGTAGTCACTGTTGTAATGTAGGAGATACAGGAGCCAATTTGTGCACAGCAAGATCCCAAATACAGCAATGCGATCCACACCCAGTTAATCTGTTTTACTCTTGTATTATTCCACCGCTGAGTTGCAGCATCGGTGTCCCCTTCTCTCCAAAAGGGAAATACTCCATTGCGGTGGGTCCATTAAACATTTCTCACCGATTCCGTTTGAAAGTACTTTAATTTTACAGTCTTTTCCCCATGGAATTCTTCAAGAGAATGTCATCAAACGCTGATAAATAAATTACTGGATTTACACCAAAACATGAACCACTGCCAAAAAGAATAGGGTGGGATCTTAATAGATTGAGGACACAGCACAGAAACAGGCCATTCGGCCCATCCTTTCCGTGCTGGTGTTTCTGTTCCACACGAGCCTCCTCCCACCCCCTACTTCATCTCCCCCCCATCACCATATCCTTCTATTCCTTTCTCCCTCGTGTGCTTATTCAGCTTCCCCCTTAAATACATCGATACT
Source organism: Heterodontus francisci (assembly GCF_036365525.1). Classification (NCBI taxonomy): domain Eukaryota; kingdom Metazoa; phylum Chordata; class Chondrichthyes; order Heterodontiformes; family Heterodontidae; genus Heterodontus; species Heterodontus francisci. Next base: position 10,544,326 of record NC_090419.1, read on the forward strand.
ATTCACCTCAACCACTCCCTGTGGGAGCGAGTTCCACATTCTCACCACTCTCTGGGGAAAGGAGTTTCTCCTGAATTCCCCATTGGATTTATTCCTGACTGTCTTATATTGACGGCCCCCCTAGTTCTGGTCTCCCCCCCACAAGTGGAAACATCTTCTCTACGTCTACCCGATCGAAACCCCCTTCATCATTTTAAAGACCTCAAACAGGTCACCCCTCAGCCGCCTCTTTTCTGGAGAGACGAGCCCCCAGACTGATCAATCTTTCCTGATGGTTATAACCTCTCAGTTCTGGGATCATCCTCGTAAATCTATTTTTCACCTTCTCCAGTGCCTCTATATCCTTTTACCAATATAGAGACCGGAACTGTGTCCGTATTCCAAGTGTGCCGGAGGGTCAGTACCGAGGGAGCGCCGCGCCGTCGGAGGGTCAGTACCGAGGGAGCGCCGCGCCGTCGGAGGGTCAGTACCGAGGGAGCGCCGCGCCGTCGGAGGGTCAGTACCGAGGGAGCGCCACACTGTCGGAGGGGCTGTCTTTCAGGATGAGACGTTAAACCTGAGGCCCCCGTCTGCCCTCTCTGGTGGATGTAGCATCTGTCAGCCCGATTACCCTGGTGACTATTATGGTCTGGTGATCCCCGCCAGTTTCGGCCGGGATCGTTGTCAGTTCATTAAGCACAGGGATAGCGGGGGAATGTGTGGGCTGTGTAGAATGGCCTCCTAGCACCCCTCCCCCACTCCAAGGAGTGACTCACCCACTCAGCACGCCCAAGACCAGATTAAGCACAAAGAAGGAGCCGAAGATCACCAGGCTGACAAAGTAAACCCAGGGTAGCTCGTAGCCCATGGCATCCTGCATCTATAGAGCAAGAGAGAGCGGAGGGAGTTAGGGTCATGCAAGCAGCTGGAGAAGGAGGGGGAAGGTATACGCAGCAGGGACGGAATGGCTAAGGGGAAGAGTAAAGGAGGCAGGGAGGGTGAGAGGGCAGAAGGATGGACTGACAGAAAGACGGAGGGAGTGCTGTGGTCTGATGTACACTCGAGCTTGGATTGAGACAATCGTAAATACATATATTTGGATTTCCAAAAGGCATTTGATAAGGTGCCGCATAAGAGGTTACGACACAAGATAAAATCTCATGGTGTTGGGGGCAATATATTAGCATAAATAGAGGATCAGCTAACTAACAGGAAACAGTGGGTCGGGATAAATGGGGCATTTTCAGGAAGGCAAACTGTAACTAGTGGAGTGCCACAGGGATCAGTGCTGGGGCCTCAACTATTTCCGATCTATATCAGGGTTGTCCAACCTCTTCACATGGCGGAGGCCACATTACAATTTTTGTCTTACTTAGGGGGCTGGTGAGATAATTTCAGAAAGATAAAGGCATTAAAAATATATCTCACTATTAATCAAAACAAAAACAAATGTGCATTTTTGTGAAGCAGCTTTAAATGAGAAGATTAATTTATTGACTTACTTTCTCGTCACTATGTTGAACACTGATTTCGTGAGAAACCTGGCATTTTTTTTCCTCGCACAAGTAGTCAATGTTTGCCCACAAACTTCTTGTAGCGATGGGGAGTATTCCGGATTCACTCTCTCTCCCTGTCTCTCTCTCTCTGTCTCTCTCCCTGTGTCCCCCTTCTCTGTGTTCCCCCTTCTCTGTGTTCCCCTGTCTGTGTCCCCCCCCCACCGTCCCCTGCTCTTTCTCTGTCCCCCCTCTCTCTCCCTGTCCCCTGCTCTCTGTTCCCCCTCTCTCTTGCATTCTGTTCCCCCTCTCTCTAGCCCCCCTCTCTATACCTCTCTCTCTCTGTTCCCCTTCTCTCTTTCCCTCCTCTCTCTCTCACTCCCCTCCCCCACTCTGTCTCTCTTCCCTCTCTCTGTCTCTTACCACCCCCCCCCCCCCTCTTTCCCCCTCTCCCTGTCTCTCTCTCTCAGTTGCAGGGAGCAGGAGTGCTCTGCACAGCAGCTTTGTGGTTGGTCAGTTTTTTCGAAAACATCACGCTGTCAGTTTCACAGCTGACAGGTGCTGACATTGGGAACAGTAGTTTCCCAATTTCGGACAGACTTGGGGTTTTCCGGCAGGTTCCGACTTTTTTTTTAAAAAGCCAGCCAGAAAATCCCGAATCTGTCCAAAGTTCAGAAAGTGCTGTTCCCACTCTCATGTGGCACCTGTCAGCTGTGAAACTGACAGCGCGATTTTTTAAAAAGCCAGTCTGGAAGAAGACAACAGTCGGAAATTTCTCATCTCTGAAATACATCCATGGGCCAAATGGAAACATTTAGTGGGCGAGGATCCTGGCTCGTGGGTCCTGTGTTGAACAACCCTGATACGGAGAGATAACAGTGAACAAAAGCTGTTCCTCCAACAGATTTAGGAACAGTTGAGTTAAAAGGTTTTTTTTTATTCCATCACACTCCTGACTTGTGCTTTGTAGATGGTGGACAAGCACTGGGGAGTCTTATTTAGGGGAGTTAGCTTTGGAATAACAACTGTTCACATGAATGAACTGTCTTCAAAGGATTCAGGAGGAGAGACATCATGAGGTCTAATCTGTGACATGTGCTTTTGATGTCAGCAAACTCTGGGATACAAAGGAGCAGGGTTTTCAATGGTTCTTCAAAGGGCTCAAAAGGGAGAGAAACTGTAAGCCAATCTTGGACTAGTTGGGCCGACGATCTATCAGCAGAGACTGTCCCAGATCCTCCACCATCAAGTGTTTAGTGCTCGGGGAAACCTGTCTCTGTGAAACACAGGAGGAAGGGGGTTAATTAACAGGTAAGTGTTAACACCGTGATCCAATGAGACTCAGAATCTGAGTGACAGAGAGAGAGAGGGAGGGAAAAAGGAAGAGGCCTAGTGGGCTTGGACAGGAAATTATGGTGCTGGCAGAGGTGGGGGGGGGGAGTCTAAACAGTTTGAGGGGTGGAAGGTCGAGGGTTGAAGGTTGAGGGTTGAGGGTTGAGGGTCTCACCCAGTACAAGACATCAGTCCAGCCCTCCATCGTGATGCACTGGAAGACGGTCAGCATTGCGAAGAAGAAGTTGTCAAAGTTGGTGATGCCACCGTTCGGGCCCTGCCAACGGCCCCGGCACTCTGTGCCGTTCAGGGTACACTGCCGCCCATGGCCAGAGAAGGCGCAGGGTAATGGGTCCTCCTCCACCAGGTTATCTGTAAAGGGAAGGGCACCAGCGATAAGGGGGTTACTGGGACGTGGAGAGACTGCAGAAACCGGGGCAGTTCGCCTCAGAGCAGAGAAGGTCGAGAGGAGATTTAATCGAGGCGTTTTGATCGAGTAGAGAGGCAGAAACTGTTCCTGGTGGCGGGAGGGTCGGTAACCAGAGGGACACAGGTTTAAGATAATCGGGAAAGGAACCAGAAGGGGAGACGAGGAGAATGTTTTTTGACGCAGTGAGTTGTTGTGATCTGGAAAGCGCTGCCTGAAAGGGCGGTGGAAGCAGATTCAATAGTAACTTACAAAAGGGGGAACTGGTGATAAATACTTGAGGGGGAAAGAATTACAGGGCGATGGGGATTGAGCAGGGGGAGAGTGGGATTAATTAGACAGCTCTTTCAAAGAGCCAGCACAGGCTCAAAGGGCCGAATAGCCTCCTCCTCTGCTGTATTAGGAAAAGATTTTTGCACCCTGAATAGGAACTTGAACACCGCAAGCTTGTGCCTCAGAGGTAGGCATTGAACCACGGCTGCCACTTAGATTAAGAAGCCCGCTAGCTCACTACGTAATTGCAGCTCCAAGTGTGTTCCCCCTCCCCGGGTCACTGCCGAGGTGAGGGGTCAGACTTGCTACAAATTTGCCTCAGGGGAGGGGGCAGGTGAAAGAGCAAACTCTACATCCTCTCCCAACCCTCTACCCTCCCTCCCTCCCTCCCCACCCGACCCCACAGCCCAGTACAGGTGGCTGGTTAAAGACAGGTTCAGGGTCACCTGTGATGCCTCCCAGAGTCAAGGAGCCTGGGAGAGAAGCCTTGAATCCGACACAGTGACTGTGCAAGGAGAGTGGGTGGGGTGGATTGTAAAAATTTATGACCTGGATGTGGCTAGGCCAGCATTTATTGCCCATCCCTAATTGCCCTTGAGAAGGTGGTGGTGAGCTGCCTTCTTGAACTGCTGCAGTCCGTGTGGGGTAGGTACACCCACAGTGCTGTTAGGAAGGGAGTTCCAGGATTTTGACCCAGCGACAGTGAAGGAACGGCCGATATAGTTCCAAGTCAGGATGGTGTGTGACTTGGAGGGGAACTTGCAGGTGGTGGTGTTCCCATGCGTCTGCTGCCCTTGTCCTTCTAGGTGGTAGAGGTCGTGGGTTTGGAGGCTGCTGTCAAAGAACTTAACTTACCCTGGCCAATATAAAAGCAGGTCTTATGTAACCTCCCAATGAACAGCTCCAGTCCAATGATGGCGTAGATGATGATGACGAACAGCACAAGGAGTGCGATGTGGAGCAATGGCACCATTGCTTTCATGATGGAGTTCAACACAATCTGTAAACCTGCAGAACACACAGACAACAGGAAAACTGGAGAAGCTAGGGCTGTTCTCTTTAGAGATGTTTAGAGGAGATTTAATAGAGGTGTTCAAAATCATGAGGGTTCTGGACAGAGTGGATAGGGAGAAACTGTTCCCATTGGCGGAAGGATCCGGAACCAGAGGACATCGATTTAAGGTGATTGGCAAAAGAATCAATGGTGACATGAGGAAAAACTATTTAACACAGCGAGTGTTTAGGATTTGGAATACACTGTCTGAGAGTGTTGTGGAGGCAGGTTCAGTGAGTGTTTAGGATCTGGAATACACTGTCTGAGAGTGTTGTGGAGGCAGGTTCAGTGAGTGTTTAGGATCTGGAATGCTCTGTCTGAGAGTGTGGTGGAGGCAGGTTCAGTGAGTGTTTAGGATCTGGAATGCTCTGTCTGAGAGTGTGGTGGAGGCAGGTTCAGTGAGTGTTTAGGATCTGGAATGCACTGTCTGAGAGTGTGGTGGAGGCAGGTTCAGTGAGTGTTTAGGATCTGGAATGCACTGTCTGAGAGTGTGGTGGAGGCAGGTTCAGTGAGTGTTTAGGATCTGGAATGCACTGTCTGAGAGTGTGGTGGAGGCAGGTTCAGTGAGTGTTTAGGATCTGGAATGCACTGTCTGAGAGTGTGGTGGAGGCAGGTTCAGTGTGTGTTCAGGATCTGGAATGCACTGTCTGGGAGTGTGGTGGAGGCAAGTTCAGTGACTGTTTAGGATCTGGAATGCACTGCCTGAGAGTGTGGTGGAGGCAGGTTCAGTGTGTGTTTAGGATCTGGAATGCACTGTCTGAGAGTGTGGTGGAGGCAGGTTCAGTGTGTGTTCAGGATCTGGAATGCACTGTCTGGGAGTGTGGTGGAGGCAAGTTCAGTGACTGTTTAGGATCTGGAATGCACTGCCTGAGAGTGTGGTGGAGGCAGGTTCAGTGTGTGTTTAGGATCTGGAATGCACTGTCTGGGAGTGTGGTGGAGGCAAGTTCAGTGACTGTTTAGGATCTGGAATGCACTGCCTGAGAGTGTGGTGGAGGCAGGTTCAGTGTGTGTTTAGGATCTGGAATGCACTGTCTGAGAGTGTGGTGGAGGCAGGTTCAGTGTGTGTTTAGGATCTGGAATGCACTGTCTGAGAGTGTGGTGGAGGCAGGTTCAGTGAGTGTTTAGGATCTGGAATGCACTGTCTGAGAGTGTTGTGGAGGCAGGTTCAGTGAGTGTTTAGGATCTGGAATGCACTGTCTGAGAGTGTGGTGGAGGCAGGTTCAGTGAGTGTTTAGGATCTGGAATGCACTGTCTGAGTGTGTGGTGGAGGCAGGTTCAGTGAGTGTTTAGGATCTGGAATACACTGTCTGAGAGTGTGGTGGAGGCAGGTTCAGTGTGTGTTTAGAATCTGGAATGCACTGTCTGAGAGTGTGGTGGAGGCAGGTTCAGTGAGTGTTTAGGATCTGAAATGCACTGTCTGAGAGTGTGGTGGAGGCAGGTTCAGTGTGTGTTCAGGATCTGGAATACACTGTCTGAGAGTGTGATGGAGGCAGGTTCAGTGTGTGTTTAGGATCTGGAATGCACTGTCTGAGAGAGTGGTGGAGGCAGGTTCAGTGAGTGTTTAGGATCTGGAATGCACTGTCTGGGAGTGTGGTGGAGGCAGGTTCAGTGAGTGTTTAGGATCTGGAATGCACTGTCTGAGAGTGTGGTGGAGGCAGGTTCAGTGAGTGTTTAGGATCTGGAATGCACTGTCTGAGAGTGCGGTGGAGGCAGGTTCAGTGAGTGTTTAGGATCTGGAATGCACTGTCTAAGAGTGCGGTGGAGGCAGGTTCAGTGAGTGTTTAGGATCTGGAATGCACTGTCTGAGAGTGTGGTGGAGGCAGGTTCAGTGTGTGTTCAGGATCTGGAATGCACTGTCTGAGAGTGTGGTGGAGGCAGGTTCAGTGTGTGTTCAGGATCTGGAATGCACTGTCTGAGAGTGTGGTGGAGGCAGGTTCAGTGTGTGTTTAGGATCTGGAATGCACTTACTGAGAGTGTGATGGAGGCAGGTTCAGTGAGTGTTTAGGATCTGGAATGCACTGTCTGAGAGTGTGGTGGAGGCAGGTTCAGTGTGTGTTTAGGATCTGGAATACACTGTCTGAGAGTGTGGTGGAGGCAGGTTCAGTGAGTGTTTAGGATCTGGAATACACTGTCTGAGAGTGTGGTGGAGGCAGGTTCGATCGGGGCCTTCAAAAGAGAATTGGATAATGATCCAAAGAGAATGCAGGGCTACAGGAAAGGGGCGGGGGACTGGGACTTAGTGAGTTGCCCTTGCAGTGAGTCGGCAGGGACACGATGGGCCGAATGGGTTCTTTCTGTGCCGTCACCGTTTTCTGATCAGATAAAGTGATCACGAGCCTGTCGGAAAACCCAACTTGTTCAGTGAGGGGAGGGAACTCGCCATCCATTACCGGCCTGGGTCTATATGTGACTCCAGACCCACGGCCCCTTCTGAACAGGGAAGAAGGGACCAAGCAATGAACTCTACGCTTGCCCAAATTTCCAGAATGAATTAAAAATAAAACTGGTTGTGTCTTTGACGCAACATTGCAAACCCGAGGTCTTCCATTGTCACCGTGACCACTTTTCAGGGCAAAGGGTCAGCCCCATCTCTTCATACTCACTAGGAACACCTGACACAAGACGCAAGGGCCGTAATACACGGAATGCGCGCAGTGCCTTCACGTCGAAGCCTCCGGCCTTCCCCGCCATGTGGTGGCTGTCGCCCGTCTTATGCGTCGCGGTCTCCAAGACGACGCTGAACAGGCTGCAGGGGATCGTGGGTGGAGGTCGAACGGAAGAGGGGAACGTGGAACACGGGACAGCAGGAGGAAGGCACGAGAGGCAAGGAAGAGGGGAAGGGAGGGGGTGGAAGGGGGAGAATTGAAAGAGGGTGCAAAGGAGGCGGAGGAAGAAGAGGAGGAAGAGAAAAAAACCGAGGAAAATGAGAAGTGAAGGACAAGAAAGGGATTGAAGAAGCATGAGTGAAGGAGAAGAGCAAGTTGAACATTGGTCAGTGGGCGGTCTCTGTAATGTCAACAATTCGACCGCCAGACAAGCAGAGTGCAAGATGCCAACACATGCTTCACATTCCGCTTTGCAAACAATGCACCCACTTTGTGACCAGTCACACCCAACCAGAAGTCGCCAACCAAATCCCCTCCCAGCCATTGCACCATCCCTCGCTCAGAATAGGACTCGCCTCTTCTCCAGCACCTTTCGCCACCTCAGGACATCCCGAAGCGCCTCACACCCAATGGAGGAGTGCAGTCACCGCTGTAACGAAGGAATCACGGCAGGAAATTGGCGCACAGCAGGATCCCACAAACAACAGTGTGGTCTGGGCCCGGTGTCCCCGGGGGCTGATGTTTACCCCTCACCAATATCACTCAATATCAGGTGATCTGGGTCACTTGTCACATTGCAGTTTGTGCGAGCTTGCGGTGTGCAAAATGGCTGCCGTGTTTCCGATATTACAACAGTGATGGCATTGCAATGGTAGTTTATTGGTATTACAGCTCTTTGGGATGAGCTGAAGAGGTGAAAGGTGTTATAGAAATGCAAGACTTTCTCCCCTTAAGTGCCACTCGCCTCTGAGTCAGAGGGTTGTGGCTTCGAACACCCCACTCCAGAGATTCGAGTCCCATAATCCAGGCCCAACACTCCCCCGGTGTCAGTACTTAGGGAGCGCCACACTGTCAGAGGGTCAGTACTGAGGGAGCGCCGCACTGTCGGAGGGTCAGTACTGAGGGAGTGCCGCACTGTCGGAGGGTCAGTACTGAGGGAGTGCCGCACTGTCGGAGGGTCAGTACTGAGGGAGCGCGGCACTGTCGGAGGGTCAGTACTGAGGGAGCGCCGCACTGTCGGAGGGTCAGTACTGAGGGAGAGCCGCACTGTCAGAGGGTCAGTACTGAGGGAGCGCCGCACTGTCGGAGGGTCAGTACTGAGGGAGCGCCGCATTGTCGGAGGGTCAGTACTGAGGGAGCGCCGCACTGTCGGAGGGTCAGTACTGAGGGAGCACCACACTACAGCCCCTACCACCCTCCCTATCTCTGTAACCTCCACCAGCCCCTACAACCCTCCCTATCTCTGTAACCTCCTCCAGTCCCTACAACCCTCCCTATCTCTGTAACCTCCTCCAGCCCCTACAAAATTCCCTATCTCTGTAACCTCCTCCTGCCCCTACAACCCTCCCCATCTCTGTAACCTCCTCCAGACCCTACAACCCTCCCTATCTCTGTAACCTCCTCCAGCCCCAACAACCCTCCCTGTCTCTGTAACCTCCTCCAGCCCCGACAGCCCTCCCTATCTCTGTAACCTCCTCCAGTCCCTACAACCCTCCGAGATCTCTGCGGTCCTCCAATTCCGGCCTCTTGACCATCCCCCAATTCCCATCGCTCCACCATTGGCGGCCGTGCCTTCAGCTGCCTGGGGCCCTCAGCTCTGGAATTCTGACAGTCGTTCTGAGAATATGCTGGAACAGCTGGAAATAATACTTGGAGAATAAAATGCTGATGCTGTGGATTCTTAGCAAGATGTTTCTCTCTCTGTCTCACTATCTCTCTCCCTTGTTGAAGGGACACACTTGCCTCTGCAGGAGATGAAACCCACACAGCACAGTCAGGTATGCATCGTGCTAGCTGGGTCATACAGCTCCTCCTGGCACAGGCCTTCGTGGAGACATTTCTGGGTCCTGATAGCATTGTGTCGTCATGGCAAAATAAGTGAACAAGGACAAGAGATGAGCAGTGGGGTGAGTCCAGGGGCAAGAGGAGGGAATCCATCCTGCGTACCCGTCCCTTGGAGACTGGGGAACTGAGTGGGAAGTTGTAATTGCGGATAGGCACAAGGCACCCACCTACCCTCTGGAAGTAAGGCAATCTGGGACACCCAACCCAAATCTTACAGAATTCCCTCCCTAAATCTCTCCGCCCCTCTCTCTCTCTCTCTCCCCTCCTTTAAGACCTCTTTGACCGAGCTTCCCGTCACCTGTCCCGACTACGTGCGAGTTGTTGCGGACAAAGTGAGCTGGCAGCTTTTCGACAGGCTGCAGCAACCGTTGATACTGACCCCACTATCACGATGACAAAGTCCAGCAGGTTCCAACCATTCCGCACGTAAGCGTTCGGGTGCATGAACAGTCCATAGGCAATGATCTTGAAAAAGGTTTCCACAGTGAAGACAATCAGGAATACGTATTCGATCTTCTCCTGCAAACGGGACGGTGCAGAGCGAAAAGCACATCAGCACAGCTCTTTCACAGTCCTTCGAACCTCCATGAATCACCAGTCTCTGCTTTGCTCTCCGCTGAGGCTCAACGGATCCCTCTCTCCTGCCTCAGAGTCACAGGGACAGGGGTTCGAGCCCCTACTCCAGAGACTCGAGGCCCTGTAACAGAGGCCTGACACTCCCCCAGTGGCAGTGCCACAGGGGATCAGTGCTGAGGCCGCAACTATTTACCATCTATTTCAAGGACTTGGATGAAGGGACCGAACGTATCACAACTAAATTTGCGGAAAACACAAAGACAGGTAGGAAAATAATTTGTCAAGAGGAGTTCGTGAGTCTACAAAGAGATTAGAGATAGGTTAAGTGAGTGGGCAAAAACTTGGCAGATGGAATATCATGTGGGAAAGTGTGAACATGTCCACTTTGGCAGGAAGAATCAAAAAGCTGTACACTATTTAAATGTAGAGAGGCTGCAGAACTCGGAGGTACAGGGGGATCTGGCTGTACCGGTACATAAATCACAAAACGTTAGCGTGCAGGTACAGCAAGTGATTGGGAAGGCAAATGGAGTCTTGGACATTATTGCAAGGGGGAAAGTACGGGAAATCTTGCTACAACTGTACAGGGGGTTGGTGAGACGGCACCGAGAGTACAGTGTACAGTCTCCTTACTGCTGACACTTCAATCCCAGCTGATTCGTCACTCAGCCATGCGAGTGGAACAGAAAAGTGGGATTTGATTTCTGGATAACAGACAGAAGAAGATCAACATCTGCAATGGCCGTTGGGAGGGTGAAGCAGGGGATGGATTCATCAGGTATTTGAGCAATAATGGATGGGTAGACTGAACAACATTCCAGGCCATTTCATCAGCTCCCTCTCTGAAGAACACTGAGCCACATTTCCAGTCGGTACCCATGGCAGAAACCCTCCTGTGTCAAACACAACAAAGTTTCTGTCCCCCTTGAGACAAAGCTCTTTCACTTTCACACCTTCCCTCACACCAGAAGCATCGGCCAGGGATCCGAGAGTCATGTCACAGGGTCACTACTGTGAGAGCGCCGCACTGTCAGAGGGTCAGTACTGAGGGAGTGCCACACTGTCGGAGGGGCAGTACTGAGGGAGCGCCACACTGTCGGAGGGTCAGTACTGAGGGAGCGCCACACTGTCGGAGAGTCAGTACTGAGGGAGCGCCGTACTGTCGGAGGGTCAGTACTGACGGAGTGCCACACTGTCGGAGGGGCAGTACTGTGGGAGCGCCACACTGTCAGAGGGGCAGTACTGAGGGAGCGCCGTACTGTCGGAGGGGCAGTACTGTGGGAGCGCCACACTGTCGGAGGGGCAGTACTGACGGAGTGCCACACTGTCGGAGGGTCAGTACTGAGGGATCGCCGTACTGTCACAGGGTCAGTACTGTGGGAGCGCCGCACTGTCGGAGGGTCAGTACTGAGGGAGCGCCGTACTGTCGGAGGGTCAGTACTGAGGGAGCGCCGTACTGTCACAGGGTCAGTACTGTGGGAGCGCCGCACTGTCGGAGGGTCAGTACTGAGGGTGCGCCGCACTGTCGGAGGGTCAGTACTGTGGGAGCGCCGTACTGTCGGAGGGTCAGTACTGACGGAGTGCCACACTGTCGGAGGGTCAGTACTGAGGGTGCGCCACACTGTCAGAGGGTCAGTACTGACGGAGTGCCATACTGTCGGAGGGGCAGTACTGTGGGAGCGCCACACTGTCAGAGGGGCAGTACTGTGGGAGCGCCACACTGTCGGAGGGGCAGTTGACGGAGTGCCACACTGTCGGAGGGGCAGTACTGAGGGATCGCCGTACTGTCACAGGGTCAGTACTGTGGGAGCGCCGCACTGTCGGAGGGTCAGTACTGAGGGAGCGCCGTACTGTCACAGGGTCAGTACTGTGGGAGCGCCGTACTGTCACAGGGTCAGTACTGTGGGAGCGCCGCACTGTCGGAGGGTCAGTACTGAGGGTGCGCCGCACTGTCGGAGGGTCAGTACTGTGGGAGCGCCGTACTGTCGGAGGGTCAGTACTGACGGAGTGCCACACTGTCGGAGGGGCAGTACTGTGGGAGCGCCGCACTGTCAGAGGGTCAGTACTGTGGGAGCGCCGCACTGTCGGAGGGTCAGCACTGAGGGAGTGCCACACTGTCGGAGGGGCAGTACTGTGAGAGTGCCACACTGTCGGAGGGGCAGTACGGTGGGTGCGCCGCACTGTCACAGGGTCAGTACTGAGGGAGCCCCGCACTGTCAGAGGGTCAGTACTGAGGGAGCGCCGCACTGTCGGAGGGTCAGCACTGAGGGAGCGCCGCACTGTCGGAGGGTCAGCACTGAGGGAGCCCCGCACTGTCGGAGGGTCAGTACTGAGGGGTCTCCGCACTGTTGGAGAGTCAGTACTGAGGGAGCTCCGCACTGTTGAAGGGTCAGTACTGAGGGAGTGCCACACTGTCGGAGGGTCAGCACTGAGGGAGCGCCGCACTATCACAGGGTCAGTACTGAGGGAGTGCCGCACTGTCGGAGGGTCAGTACTGAGGGAGCGCCGCACTGTCAGAGGGTCAGTACTGAGGGAGCCCCTCACTATCACAGGGTCAGTACTGAGGGAGTGCCGCACTGTCGGAGGGTCAGTACTGAGGGAGCGCCGCACTGTCGGAGGGTCAGTACTGAGGGAGCCCCTCACTGTCGGAGGGTCAGTACTGAGGGAGTGCCGCACTGTCGGAGGGTCAGTACTGAGGGGTCTCCGCACTGTTGGAGGGTCAGTACTGAGGGAGCTCCGCACTGTTGGAGGGTCAGTACTGAGGGAGTGCCGCACTGTCGGAGGATCAGCACTGAGGGAGCGCCGCACTATCACAGGGTCAGTACTGAGGGAGTGCCGCACTGTCGGAGGGTCAGTACTGAGGGAGCGCCGCACTGTCGGAGGGTAAGTACTGAGGGAGCACCGCACTGTCGGAGGGTCAGTACTGAGGGAGCGCCGCGCTGTCGTAGGGGCCGTCTTTCAGGATGAGACGTTAAACCCGAGGCACTCATCTGCCCTCTCAGGTGGATGTAAAGGATCCCACGGCCTCTATTGGAAAAAGAGCAGGCAGGTGATGGGCGCGGGGTGAGTTCCCCCACCCCCACCACCCTCCCCATCCCCGGGGCTGATATTTATCCCTCAACCAACATCATTTCAAAGAAACAGACACCCTGACTCATTTATCACATTTCTGTTTGTGGGATCTTGCTGTGCATAAATTAGCCGCCGAGTTTCCTGCATGACATACAGTGAACACAATTCAGAAAAACTCCTTCATTGTCTGTGAGGTGCTTTGGGACATGCTGAGGTGGTGAAAGGAGTCTTTCCTTCTCCACTGATAGCGCACAGAGATTCTACACAGTTGGAATTGATCCTGGACAAGTGATTCCATTTTACTCATTAAACGCTCACTTTAATATAAGCTGTTAATGAGATTGTCAGCTGGCCACGTGGGTTGAAGGGATTAGGAAGGTTTTGCCGAGTGAATCCTCGTGCTGCAATCTCTTCCCTCCGGTGCGTTTCAAAAGGAGAAACTGCCAGGAGTCCTGAAGGCCCAGTTGGTTCACGTGGGGCCTTCACTTGCAGGCTCAGGCTCCCAAATGAATCATCTCTGAAGGCCTCGAGGGTGGCACCGCGTGAAACAGGTTCCACACAGCCTCAGAACAGGATCCCCCCCCGCCGCGAGTGGGTGTCTTTCCCCCAGCCAAATGAGGTCAGTGGAGAGTAAGGATGTAGTAACTAAAGCCTGTAAGGAACTAGATAATGAAGTCAGTGTGACTAAGGGAAAGAGTAGGCAGGGAGCAGATGATATACGCAAGGGACTGGTGGTCTGAGGTGTATTTGTCTTAATGCAAGAAGTGTAGTAGGTAAGGCAGATGAACTTAGGGCTTGGATTAGTACCTGGGAGTATGATGTTATTGCTATTACTGAGACTTTGTTAAGGGAAGGGCATGATTGGCAACTAAATATCCCAGGATACCGATGCTTCAGGCGGGATAGAGAGGGAGGTAAAAGGGGTGGAGGAGTTGCATTACTGGTCAAAGAGGATATCACAGCTGTGCTGAAGGAAGGCACTATGGAGGACTCGAGCTGTGAGGCAATATGGGCAGAACTCAGAAATAGGAAGGGTGCGGTAACAATGTTGGGGCTGTACTACAGGCCTCCCAACAGCGAGCGTGAGATAGGGGTACAAATATGTAAACAGATTATGGAAAGATGTAGGAGCAACAGGGTGGTGGTGATCGGAGATTTTAATTTTCCCAACATTGACTGGGATTCACTTAGTGTTAGAGGTCTAGATGGAGCAGAATTTGTAAGGAGCATCCAGGAGGGTTTTCTAGAGCAGTATGTAAATAGTCCAACTCGGGAAGGGGCCATACTGGACCTGGTGTTGGGGAATGAGCCCGGCCAGGTGGTTGACGTTTCAGTAGGGGACTACTTTGGGAATAGTGATCACAATTCCGTAAATTTTAGAATACTCATGGACAAAGACGAGAGTGGTCCTAAAGGAAGAGTGCTAAATTGGGGGAAGGCCAACTATACCAAAATTCGGCAGGAGCTGGGGAATGTAGATTGGGAGCAGCTGTTTGAAGGTAAATCCACATGTGACATGTGGGAGGCTTTTAAAGAGAGGTTGATTAGCGTGCAGGAGAGACATGTTCCTGTGAAAATGAGGGATAGAAATGGCAAGATTAGGGAACCATGGATGACAGGTGAAATTGTGAGACTAGCTAAGAGGAAAAAGGAAGCATACATAAGGTCTAGGAGGCTGAAGAAAGACGAAGCTTTGAAAGAATATCGGGAATGTAGGACCAATCTGAAACGAGGAATTAAGAGGGCTAAAAGGGGTAATGAAATATCTTTAGCAAACAGGGTTAAGGAAAATCCCAAAGCCTTTTATTCATATATAAGGAGAAAGAGGGTAACTAGAGAAAGGATTGGCCCACTCAAGGACAAAGGAGGAAAGTTATGCGTGGAGTCAGAGAAAATGGGTGAGATTCTAAACGAGTACTTTGCATCGGTATTCACCGAGGAGAGGGACATGACGGATGTTGAGGTTAGGGACAGATGTTTGATTACTCTAGGTCAAGTCAGCATAAGGAGGGAGGAAGTGTTGGGTATTCTAAAAGGCATTAAGGTGGACAAGTCCCCAGGTCCAGATGGGATCTATCCCAGGTTACTGAGGGAAGCGAGAGAGGAAATAGTTGGGGTCTTAACAGATATCTTGGCAACATCCTTAAACACGGGTGAGGTCCCGGAGGACTGGAGAATTGCTAATGTTGTCCCCTTGCTTAAGAAGGGTAGCAGGGAAAATCCAGGTAATTATAGACCGGTGAGCCTGACGTCAGTGGCAGGGAAGCTGCTGGAGAAGATACTGAGGGATAGGATCTATTCCCATTTGAAAGAAAATGGGCTTATCAGTGATAGGCAACATGGTTTTGTGCAGGGAAGGTCATGTCTTACCAACTTAATAGAATTCTTTGAGGAAGTGACAAAGTTGATTGATGAGGGAAGGGCTGTAGATGTCATATACATGGACTTCAGTAAGGCGTTTGATAAGGTTCCCCATGGTAGGCTGATGGAGAAAGTGAAGGCGCATGGGGTCCAAGGTGTACTAGCTAGATGGATAAAGAACTGGCTGGGCAACAGGAGACAGAGAGTAGCAGTGGAAGGGAGTTTCTCAAAATGGAGACGTGTGACCAGTGGTGTTCCACAGGGATCCGTGCTGGGACCACTGTTGTTTGTGATATACATAAATGATTTGGAGGAAAGTATAGGTGGTCTGATTAGCAAGTTTGCAGACGACACTAAGATTGGTGGAGTAGCAGATACTGAAGGGGACTGTCAGAGAATACAGCAGAATATAGATAGACTGGAGAGAAATGGCAGATGGAGTTCAATCAGGGCAAATGCGAGGTGATGCATTTTGGAAGATCCAATTCAAGAGTGAACTATACAGTAAATGGAAAAGTCCTGGGGAAAATTGATGTACAGAGAGATTTGGGTGTTCAGGTCCATTGTTCCCTGAAGGTGGCAACGCAGGTCAATAGAGTGGTCAAGAAGGCATACGGCATGCTTTCCTTCATCGGACGGGGTATTGAGTACAAGAGTTGGCAGGTCATGTTACAGTTGTATAGGACTTTGGTTCGGCCACATTTGGAATACTGCGTGCAGTTCTGGTCGCCACATTACCAAAAGGATGTGGATGCTTTGGAGAGGGTGCAGAGGAGGTTCACCAGGATGTTGCCTGGTATGGAGGGCGCTAGCTATGAAGAGAGGTTGAGCAGACTAGGATTATTTTCGTTAGAAAGACGGAGTTTGAGGGGGGACCTGATTGAGGTGTACAAAATCATGAGAGGTATTGACAGGGTGGATAGCAAGAAGCTTTTTCCCAGAGTGGGGGATTCAATTACAAGGGGACACGAGTTCAAAGTGAGAGGGGAAAAGTTTAGGGGGGATATGCGTGGAAAGTTCTTTACGCAGAGGGTGGTGGGTGCCTGGAATGCATTACCAGCGGAGGTGGTAGACGCGGGCACGATAGTGTCTTTTAAGATGTATCTGGACAGATACATGAATGTGCAGGAAGTAAAGAGATACAGACCCTTAGAAAATAGGCGACATGTTTAGATAGAGGATTTGGATCGGCGCAGGCCTGGAGGGCCTGTTCCTGTGCTGTAATTTTCTTTGTTCTTTGTTCTTTGTTTCAGCATGAAACCCATCTCTGCCTCTTTGAATTGTGACATTTAACAAAGCATGATGAATGTGTCAGCCATGTCGCACTCTCACCTCCGAGTCAGAGGGTCTCGGGTTCCGAGCCCCCACTCCAGCGGCTCGAGCCTCATAACCCAGGCCCGACACTCCACACCCGCCCCTCCTCCCCATGTCAGCACTGAGCGAGCGCCGCACTGTCGGAGGGTCAGTACTGAGGGAGAGCCGCACTGTCGGAGGGTCAGTATTGAGGGTGCACCGCACTGTTGGAGGGTCAGTACTGAGGGAGAGCCGCACTGTCAGAGGGTCAGTACTGAGGGAGAGCCGCACTGTTGGAGGGTCAGTTCTGAGGGAGAGCCGCACTGTCGGAGGGTCAGTATTGAGGGTGCACCGCACTGTCGGAGGGTCAGTACTGAGGGAGAGCCGCACTGTCGGAGGGTCAGTACTGAGGGAGCTCCGCACTGTCGGAGGGTTAGTACTGAGGGACAGCCGCACTGTCGGAGGGTCAGTCCTGAGGGAGCGCCGCACTGTCGGAGGGTCAGTACTGAGGGAGCGCCGCACTGTCGGAGGGGCCGTCTTTCAGGATGAGACGTTAAACCCGAGGCCCCATCTGCCCTCTCAGGTGTATGTAAAGGATCCCAGGGCCACCATTGCAGGAAGAGTGTGGGGAGGGCGGGGGACTTCTCCCGGGTGTCCTGGGGCCTAATATTTATCCCTCATTGAACCCTGCTAAAAGGGAGATGGTTTGACCTTGTGCGTTAGACACTGATTTGCTGCTTCATTCTCTGCCACAGTCTGAGAGAGTCTCCCAGGCCAGGAGGTGTCCCTGGAACCCCGTCTCCCTGCCCACACCCTGCCCCCGTTTGAAGAGGGTCAAGGTGCACGGGTCTCACTAAGTTAAGGGTCAAGGTGCACGGGACTCACTAAATTAAGGGTCAAGGTGCACGGGACTCACGAAGTTAGGGGTCAAGGTGCACCGGGACTCACTAAATTAAGGGTCAAGGTGCACGGGGACTCACTAAGTTAGGGGTCAAAGTGCACAGGTCTCACTCGGTTAAGGGTCAAGGTGCACGGGACTCACCAGACTGTGGTTCATGTTGTTCGAGTCATCCTCGGGGAACGGAATATGCACCGCTAAGGCCACACAGTTGGCAAAGATGGTCAACAAGATCAGGATATCAAATGGCCTGCACAATAGGTTAAGGAGAACAGAAAGTACACGGAGAGAATCAAGCAGCGGACGTCAGGGGTGTTGTCGTATCTCGCACACACACACACACAGGAAGAGGCTGCAGCACAAGCTGTACTGTACCTGTCCTGGGAGTGTTTGATGGGGACAGTGTAGAGGGAGCTTTACTCTGTATCTAACCCCCGTACTGTACCTGTCCTGGGAGTGTTTGATGGGGGACAGTGTAGAGGGAGCTTTACTCTGTATCTAACCCCGTGCTGTACCTGTCCTGGGAGTGTTTGATGGGGACAGTGTAGAGGGAGCTTTACTCTGTATCTAACCCCCGTACTGTACCTGTCCTGGGAGTGTTTGATGGGGACAGTGTAGAGGGAGCTTTACTCTGTATCTAACCCCCGTACTGTACCTGTCCTGGGAGTGTTTGATGGGGACAGTGTAGAGGGAGCTTTACTCTGTATCTAACCCCCGTACTGTACCTGTCCTGGGAGTGTTTGATGGGGACAGTGTAGAGGGAGCTTTACTCTGTATCTAACCCCCGTACTGTACCTGTCCTGGGAGTGTTTGATGGGGACAGTGTACAGGGAGCTTTACTCTGTATCTAACCCCCATACTGTACCTGTCCTGGGAGTGTTTGATGGGGACAGTGTAGAGGGAGCTTTACTCTGTATCTAACCCCCGTACTGTACCTGTCCTGGGAGTGTTTGATGGGGGACAGTGTAGAGGGAGCTTTACTCTGTATCTAACCCCCGTACTGTACCTGTCCTGGGAGTGTTTGATGGGGACAGTGTAGAGGGAGCTTTACTCTGTATCTAACCCCCGTGCTGCGGTGAAGGATACTTCCACTCGACGAAGCTGATGCAGGCTCTCCTGATGGGATTGTTGAGGTTCAGGCAGTAGAGAGCTCGTGGGGCCCGGTGACCGGAGGTATTTCCTTGCGACTTGCTCCGTGAGTGCTGGGTACGCCTCCTGTGGGCTGCGGCCGCGCTGCCCTGTGATGTCAGTGTGTCAGTGCCGGTCATTCCAGCGTCCAGAGGCCAGTCCAGGGGTGATTCCTCGCTGGCGTCTGAAGACAGGTCGGGGTCGGAACCCTGAGGGTGAGGCCTGTCTCCTGCAGGGAGAGCCAAGGAGAGAGCAAATACAAGGAGAGCAAATCAACGGAAGCATTAGTGGAGTACAGAAAGTGTAGGATGGAGCTTAAGAAAGCAATTAGGAGAGCAAAGAGGGGGCATGAGAAAGCTCTGGCCGGTAAAAGTAGGGAAAATCCCAAGATATTCTATAAGTATATCAATGGGAAGAGGATAACCAGGGAAAGAGTAGGACCCATTAGGGACCAAGGGGGAAATCTGTGGGTGGAGCCAGAGGACATTGGTAGGGTGTTGAATGAATACTTCACATCTGTCTTCACCCAAAAGAATGAGGAAGTAGATATGGAACTGAGAGACAGAGACTGTGAGGTTCTTGAGCAAATTGTCATAGGGAGTGACATGGTACTGGAGGTTTTAGCAGGCTTAAAAGTGGACAAATCTCCAGGTCCGGACGATCTGTGTCCCAGGATGCTGTGGGAGGCGAGGGTGGAGATTGCAGGGGCTCTGACCCTAATTTTTAATTCCTCGTTGGCCACGGGGGAGGTGCCAGAGGACTGGAGAACAGCTAATGTGGTCCCACTATTGAAGAAAGGTTGTAGAGATAAGCCAGGGAACTACTGACCAGTGAGTCTCACGTCAATGGGAGGGAAACTATTGGAGAAAATTTGAAGGAGAGAATCTATCTCCACTTGGAGAGGCAAAATTTGATTAGAAATAGTCAGCATGGCTTTGTCAGAGGGAGGCCATGCCTAACAAATTTGATTGAATTTTTTGAGCATGTGACCAGGTGTGTCGATGAGGGGAGTGCAGTTGATGTAGTTTACATGGATTTCAGCAAAGCCTTTGACAAGGTCCCACATGGGAGACTTATCAAGAAAGCAAATGCACATGGGATACAGGGTAACTTGATAAGGTGGATTCAAAATTGGCTTAGCTGTAGGAGCCAGAGAGTGATGTCAGACAGCTGTTTTAGTGACTGGAAGCCAGTGTCCAGTGGCGTACCACAGGGATCTGTGCTGGGTACCCTATTGTTTGTCATTTATATAAACGACATAGATGACTATGTGGGGGGTAGGATCAGTAAGTTCGTGGATGACACAAAGACTGGCCGAGTGGTTAACAGTGAGGTTGAGTGTCTTAAGTTACAGGAAGATATAGACGGGATGGTCAAATGGGCAGAAAAGTGGCAGATGGAATTTAACCCTGAAAAGTGTGAGGTGATACACTTTGGAAGGAGTAATGTGACACGGAAGTATTCAATGAATGGCCTGACACTGGGAAGTTCCGAGGAACAAAGGGACCTTGGCCTGTTTGTCCATAGATCTCTGAAGGCAGAAGGGCAGGTTAATAGGGTGGTGAAAAAGGCATATGGAACACTTGCCTTTTGTAATCTATGCCTCGATTGAAAAAGCAGGGAGGTCATGTTGGAGTTGTATAGAACTTTGATAAGGCCACAGCTGGAGTACTGTGTGCAATTCTGGTCGGCACATTATAGGAAGGATGTGATTGCATTGGAGGGGGTGCAGAGGCGATTCACCAGGATGTTGCCTGGGATGGAACATTTAAGCTATGAAGAGAGGTTGGATAGGCTTGGGTTGTTTTCACTGGAGCAGAGAAGACTGAGGGGTGACCTGATCGAGGTGTACAAGATAATGAGGGGCATGGACAGGGTGGATAGGGAGCAGCTGTTCCCCTTAGTTGAAGGGTCAGTTACGAGGGGTCACAAGTTTAAAGTGAGGGGCGGGAGGTTTAAGGGGGATTTGAGGAAGAACTTTTTTTACCCAGAGGGTGGTGACGGTCTGGAATGCCTTGCCTGGGAGGGTGGTAGAGGCGGGTTGCCTCACATCCTTTAAAAAGTACCTGGATGAGCACTTGGCACGTCATAACATTCAAGGCTATGGGGCAAGTGCTGGCAAATGGGATTAGGTAGACAGGTCAGGTGTCTTTAATGAATCAGTGCAGACTCGATGGGGTGAAGGGCCTTTTCTGCACTGTATTATTCTGTGATTCTGTGAGAGAATGGACAATCCGGCCGTGCTCGTTTCCCGAAGGTTTTGACTTTCTGACCCATGCTCCTTTGACTCATTAACCCCTCCACCCTCTCCGACCATGTCACCTCCACATGGTCCAGCTCAGCCCCATCCTGCCCTCTCCTCATGTCTCCACACGTGCTGCTTCTCCACAGGGGGAAACGGGTAGTGATCAAGAGAGGGAACTCTGGCCCCTCCCTTACTCACTCACTAACTCACTCTCTCACACAAACACTCTCTCACACTCACCCACACACACTCTCTCACCCACCCTCTCTCACACACACACACTCTCTCACTCATTCTCATACACACACACACACGCCAACTGCAAACTCCCCCTGCACCATTTCAGCTCAGAACAGCCAATCTGCCATGTTTCAGTGGGTCTCACTCTTGCCTTTGAGTCAGCCGGTTGTGCGTTTGAGGTCCCTAATCCAGGCAGACACTCCCCCCATGTCAATACTGCGGGAGCACCGCATTGTCGGAGGGTCAGTACTGAGGGAGCGCCGCACTGTCGGAGGGTCAGTACTGAGGGAGCGCCGCACTGTCGGAGGGTCAGTACTGAGGGAGCGCCGCACTGTCGGAGGGTCAGTACTGAGGGAGCGCCGCACTGTCGGAGGGTCAGTACTGAGGGAGCGCCGCACTGTCGGAGGGTCAGTACTGAGGGAGCGCCGCACTGTCGGAGGGTCAGTACTGAGGGAACGCCGCACTGTCGGAGGGTCAGTACTGAGGGAGCGCCGCACTGTCGGCGGGTCAGTACTGAGGGAGCGCCGCACTGTCGGAGGGTCAGTACTGAGGGAGCGCCGCACTGTCGGAGGGTCAGTACTGAGGGAGCGCCGCACTGTCGGAGGGTCAGTACTGAGGGAGTGCCGCACTGTCGGAGGGTCAGTACTGAGGGAGCGCCGTACTGTCGGAGGGTCAGTACTGAGGGAGCGCCGCACTGTCGGAGGGTCAGTACTGAGGGAGTGCTGCACTGTCGGACGGTCAGTACTGAGGGAGCACCGCACTGTCGGAGGGTCAGTACTGAGGGAACGCCGCACTGTCGGAGGGTCAGTACTGAGGGAACGCCGCACTGTCGGAGGGTCAGTAATGAGGGAGTGCCGCACTGTCAGAGGTGCCGTCGTTCAGGATGAGACTTTAAACCCGAGGCCCCCTTCTGCCCTCTCAGGTGGGGGTAAAAGATCATATGGCCACTACTGGAAGAAGAGCTGGAGGGTGGGAGTTCTCCCCGGTGTCCTGGAGCCGATATTTATCCCTGAAGACCCTCTGAAAAACAAATGATCTGGGTCATTTATCACATTGCTTTTTGTGGGATCTTTCTGTGCAGATAATGGCTGCTGCGGTTCCTACATTACAACAATGACCACCCTTCAGAAAAATATTCCTCCATTGTCTGTGAGGTTCTTTGGGAAGGTCCTGAGGTGGTAAGAGGAGCTGGAGAGAATCGAGTCTGTCTTTGTTTCAGGAAGCAGGTTACAGAAACATGATAAACATCAGAAATATCATAACCTCTTCATAATAAAGGAAAACAAACCGTGGAATCTCGGAGACACTGGGGTCTTCTGTTCCTAGCTGCCAGGCACTCCCCCGATTCCGCCCCCGCCCTAGCCCATCCACTCCTGAAACCCTCACCCTTCTGTCCCCTCCAGACTTGACTATCCCGAGACTCTCCTCCCCTATCTCCTACCTTCCACCCATCGTAAACATCAAGACATCATGCACTCTGCTGCCCCGTGTCCTAACTCGCACCAAGTCCTGTTCAACGATCACACCCCCCACCCACTCCGTGCTCCCTGACCAACACTGGCTCCCAGTCCGGCAACACCTCCATTTTAAAATTCACATCCTCGTGTTCAAATCCCTCCGTGGACCTCAGCCCCTCCCTATCTCTGTAACCTCCTCCAGTCCCTACAACCCTCCCTATCTCTGTAACCTCCTCCAGTCCCTACAACCCTCCCTATCTCTGTAACCTCCTCCAGTCCCAACAACCCTCCCTATCTCTGTAACCTCCTCCAGTCCCAACAACCCTCCCTATCTCTGTAACCTCCTCCAGCCCCTACAACCCTCCCTATCTCTGTAACCTCCTCCAGCCCCTACAACCCTCCCTATCTCTGTAACCTCCTCCAGCCCCTACAAGTCTCCCTATCTCGGTAACCTCCTCCAGCCCCTACAACCCTCCCTGTCTCTGTAACCTCCTCCAGCTCCTACAACCCTCCCTATCTCTGTAACCTCCTCCAGCCCCTACAACCCTCCCTATCTCTGTAACCTCCTCCAGCCCCTGCAACCCTCCCTGTCTCTGTAACCTCCTCCAGCTCCTACAACCCTCTCTATCTCTGTAACCTCCTCCAGCCCCTACAACCCTCCCTGTCTCTGTAACCTCCTCCAGCCCCTACAACCCTCCCTATCTCTGTAACCTCCTCCAGCTCCTACAACCCTCCCTATCTCTGTAACCTCCTCCAGCCCCTACAACCCTCCCTATCTCTGTAACCTCCTCCAGCCCCTACAACCCTCCCTATCTCTGTAACCTCCGCCAGCCCCTACAACCCTCCCTATCTCTAACCTCCTCCAGCCCCTACAACCCTCCCAATCTCTGTAACCTCCTCTAGCCCCCTACAACCCTCCCTATCTCTGTAACCTCCTCCAGTCCCTACAACCCTCCCTATCTCTGTAACCTCCTCCAGCCCCTACAACCCTCCCTGTCTCTGTAACCTCCTCCAGCTCCTACAACCCTCCCTATCTCTGTAACCTCCTCCAGTCCCTACAACCCTCCCTATCTCTATAACCGCCTCCAGCCCCTACCATCCTCCCTATCTCTGTAACCTCCTCCAGCTCCTACAACCCTCCCTGTCTCTGTAACTTCCTCCAGCTCCTACAACCCTCCCTATCTCTGTAACCTCCTCCAGCCCCTACAACCCTCCCTATCTCCGTAACCTCCTCCAGCCCCTGCAACCCTCCCTGTCTCTGTAACCTCCTCCAGCTCCTACAACCCTCCCTATCTCTGTAACCTCCTCCAGCCCCTACAACCCTCCCTATCTCTGTAACCTCCGCCAGCCCCTACAACCCTCCCTATCTCTAACCTCCTCCAGCCCCTACAACCCTCCCAATCTCTGTAACCTCCTCTAGCCCCCTACAACCCTCCCTATCTCTGTAACCTCCTCCAGTCCCTACAACCCTCCCTATCTCTGTAACCTCCTCCAGCCCCTACAACCCTCCCTGTCTCTGTAACCTCCTCCAGCTCCTACAACCCTCCCTATCTCTGTAACCTCCTCCAGCCCCTACAACCCTCCCTGTCTCTGTAACCTCCTCCAGCTCCTACAACCCTCCCTATCTCTGTAACCTCCTCCAGCCCCTAAAACCCTCCCTATCTCTGTAACCTCCTCCAGCCCCTACAACCCTCCCTATCTCTGTAACCTCCGCCAGCCCCTACAACCCTCCCTATCTCTAACCTCCTCCAGCCCCTACAACCCTCCCTATCTCTGTAACCTCCTCTAGCCCCCTACAACCCTTCCTGTCTCTGTAACCTCCTCCAGCTCCTACAACCCTCCCTATCTCTGTAACCTCCTCCAGCCCCTACAACCCTCCCTGTCTCTGTAACCTCCTCCGGCTCCTACAACCCTCCCTGTCTCTGTAACCTCCTCCAGCCCCTACAACCCTCCCTGTCTCTGTAACCTCCTCCAGCTCCTACAACCCTCCCTATCTCTGTAACCTCCTCCAGCCCCTACAACCCTCCCCATCTCTGTAACCTCCGCCAGCCCCTACAACCCTCCCTATCTCTAACCTCCTCCAGCCCCTACAACCCTCCCTATCTCTGTAACCTCCTCTAGCCCCCTACAACCCTTCCTGTCTCTGTAACCTCCTCCAGCTCCTACAACCCTCCCTATCTCTGTAACCTCCTCCAGCCCCTACAACCCTCCCTATCTCTGTAACCTCCTCGAGCCCCTACAACCCTCCCTATCTCTGTAACCTCCTCCAGCCCCCACAACCCTCCCTGTCTCTGTAACCTCCTCCAGCCCCCACAACCCTCCCTGTCTCTGTAACCTCCTCCAGCTCCTACCCCCTTGGGATGTTTCAGATGCTGGCTAAATGGTTGGGACCTTACCTCGCTCGATGAGGCCCAAAGCCTCCCCCACAATCGACCGCTGTCTGGAAAAATAAAGGAACAGTCCGAGTCCTGGCGGGTTTTGCTGCAAGTGCCGAAGACACCTGTCATCGCCTCGAGCAGGGCTTCCGACCAGTGACAGTTTCCCAACCTCAGCACTCAGGGGATCAGCTGTGCTGACCTCAACCCCCCCCCCACCTCAGCCAAGCTGATCCAACGCTGCCCTTGACAGGCAGGAACCGCCACGGAGAGAGCCCCTCCCTTCCCCTGTACCGTCCCGGGAGGCAGGAGGTTGTGACGGCACCCTGCAGCCCCTCCCTTCCCCTGTACCGTCCCGGGAGGCAGGAGGTTGTGACGGCACCCTGCAGCCCCTCCCTTCCCCTGTACCGTCCCGGGAGGCAGGAGGTTGTGACGGCACCCTGCAGCCCCTCCCTTCCCCTGTACCGTCCCGGGAGGCAGGAGGTTGTGACGGCACCCTGCAGCCCCTCCCTTCCCCTGTACCGTCCCGGGAGGCAGGAGGTTGTGACGGCACCCTGCAGCCCCTCCCTTCCCCTGTACCATCCCGGGAGGCAGGAGGTTGTGACGGCACCCTGCAGCCCCTCCCTTTCCCCTGTACCGTCCCGGGAGGCAGGAGGTTGTGACGGCACCCGGCAGCCCCTCCCTTCCCCTGTACCGTCCCGGGAGGCAGGAGGTTGTGACGGCACCCTGCAGCCCCTCCCTTCCCCTGTACCGTCCCGGGAGGCAGGAGGTTGTGACGGCACCCTGCAGCCCCTCCCTTTCCCCTGTACCGTCCCGGGAGGCAGGAGGTTGTGACGGCACCCTGCAGCCCCTCCCTTTCCCCTGTCCCACCCCGGGAGGCAGGAGGTTGTGAGGGCTCCCTGCACAGCACGGTGGGGCAGGAAAGAACAGGAGGAAAGGAAAACAGGAAAGGAACGCTGGCAGGAAGGAAGGACGCAGAGAAGAGGAGGAGAGAGTTTGCAGGCTTTCAGTTCGGTGGCTAGGAGGAGGAGGCTGATGGAGGAGGAGGAGGAGGAGAGAAGACGAGGAAGAGGAGACCGAGGATGAGTTTGAGGGTGGAGGAGGTCAAAGGGGAGGAACGGAATGGGGAGGAGGAAGGGTAAGGAAGTGGAGGGGGATCTGTAGCAGGGAAGCAGAGACTGAGGAAAAAATGGGTTGAGGGAGAATGAGGGAAGCAGGCAAAGTCTGAGGAACAGGATGTGAGAGGGAACGGAGGCTGAGGGAGGATGGATTGAGGGAGGAAGGAGCAGGCTGAGTGAGGGAGGGAGGAGGCTGAGGGAGGAACAGGCAGAGTGAGGGAGGGAGGAGGCTGAGGGAAGAACAGGCTGAGTGAGGGAGGGAGGAGGCTGAGGGAGGAACAGGCTGAGTGAGTAAGGGAGGATGCTCAGGGAGGAGCAGAATGGGGGAGGGAGACTGAGACAGGAAAGGGATCAGTGAGAGAGGAGGCTGAGGGAGGAACAGCTTGAATGAGGGAGGAGGCTGAGGGATGAAGGGGATGAGTGAGGGAGGAGGAGGCTGAGGGAGGAAGAGGTTGAATGAGGGAGGAAGAGGCTGAGGGAGGAATGGGATGAGCGAGGGAGGAGGAGGCTGAGGGAGGAATCGGATGAGCGAGGGAGGAGGAGGCTGAGGGAGGAATCGGATGAGCGAGGGAGGAGGAGGCTGAGGGAGGAATCGGATGAGCGAGGGAGGAGGAGGCTGAGGGAAGAATGGGATGAGTGAGGGAGGAGGTGGCTGAGGGAGGAATGGGATGAGCGAGGGAGGAGGCGGCTGAGAGAAGAATGGGATGAGCGAGGGAGGAGGAGGCTGAGGGAGGAATGGGATGAGCGAGGGAGGAGGAGGCTGAGGGAGGAATGGGATGAGCGAGGGAGGAGGAGGCTGAGGGAGGAATGGGATGAGCGAGGGAGGAGGAGGCTGAGGGAGGAATGGGATGAACGAGGGAGGAGGAGGCTGAGGGAGGAATGGGATGAGCGAGGGAGGAGGAGGCTGAGGGAAGAATGGGATGAGCGAGGGAGGAGGAGGCTGAGGGAGGAATGGGATGAGCGAGGGAGGAGGTGGCTGAGGGAGGAATAGGATGAGCGAGGGAGGAGGAGGCTGAGGGAGGAATGGGATGAGCGAGGGAGGAGGAGGCTGAGGGAGGAATCGGATGAGCGAGGGAGGAGGAGGCTGAGGGAGGAATCGGATGAGCGAGGGAGGAGGAGGCTGAGGGAGGAATGGGATGAGCGAGGGAGGAGGAGGCTGAGGGAGGAATCGGATGAGCGAGGGAGGAGGAGGCTGAGGGAGGAATCGGATGAGCGACCCTACAGGACATCCTGTCGTGGAATTCCTTATTCTAAAATTAAGTGACAATTGACGAACGAGAGAGAGAGAGACAGAGAGTGAAATCCTCAAACACTGCTGCCAATCACTGGCCACATTAAAACAAAAGAACAGAGAAAGCCCAAGTTGCTCACACACACTCACAGAGAGACACAGACGGACTCACAAACACACACTTACAAATACACTCACAAACACACTTACAAATACAAACACTCACACTCACAAATACTCACTTACAAATACAAACACACACACACTCACAAACACACACACAGACACCCACAAACACACACACACAGACACCCACAAACACACACACACAGCCACTCACAGACACTCACAAACACACACAGAGACACACACACTCACACACAGACAC
Organism: Heterodontus francisci; assembly: GCF_036365525.1. NCBI lineage: Eukaryota > Metazoa > Chordata > Chondrichthyes > Heterodontiformes > Heterodontidae > Heterodontus > Heterodontus francisci. The sequence goes on from NC_090419.1 coordinate 10,571,936, forward strand.
GCACACACACGCACTCACAAACACACACACACAGAAAACCAGAGAAATGTAATTCCAACCTGTACCATTACATACATTAATCTGACTTCAAACCAGTATTAATGGGGTATTTTGTGAAACACACTCACCATTTTCATTTTTGTCTGATTCGTACATTCTGATCAAAACTATCGTCTATGAGAAAAGTTAATAAATTAGAAAAGGCAGACTATTCCAGGCCAGCCATGAAATTTCCAAGCTGGAACTGACAGCTTGTACCCACTCCACACAGCCTTTGCGTTCATGCTATCCAGGCTTAGTGCTACATCTGACAGTGAAATCCCCTCCCTATATTAATTCCCATTATGTAATCCACAAGCTGTCTGTTTTTGCAGGGCTGCTGGATGTGACAGGGTCCAGGCCGGCGGGTGAGACTAATCCCAGCATTAAAGGGAAGGGGATGTTGGTGCTCCCTCAAGGCCGGATATGAAGGGAAAGGTCGGAGGGCAGCGCTATCAAAAAATCAGATTTTACACCCAAAAATATCCTGAATTTACCCTCTCTCATTCATTCTGTTGCTCCCTCTATCTCTCTATTGGCTTCCGGTGAAGTGATGGCTCGATTCTTTTATTAATTCTTGGGTTGTGGGCGTCGCTGGCCAGGCCAGCATTTATTGCCCATCCCTAATTGTCCCTTGAGAAGGTGGTGGTGAGCTGCCTTCTTGAACCACTGCAGTCTGTGTGGGGTAGGTACACCCACAGTGTGGTTTGATATCACTGAGTGTCTTTCTCGGCCATTTCAGAGGTGTGATAGAGAGAAAGAAACAGTCATAGACAGACAAAGAGAGATAGATAGATAGAGACAGAGATGGATAGACAGATAGGGACAGAGATAGACAGATAGAGACAGATATAGATAGACAGACAGAGACAGTGATAGACAGATAGGGAGAGAGATAGATAGTGACAGAGACAGTGATAGTTGGCAACAGTGATAGATAAAGAGAGATAGACTGATACAGAGTGTGATAGAGTGAGAATGACATGCTGATAGAGAAATGTACAGATTTCTGCTTCTTCTTAGGCTGTCCCTCAGGATCGAGAGTGACTTGCTTCCACTCTGGTTTGATGGGCTCTGAGATGCTCGATCTGCAGGCCCAGCCACATGAGGGGCAGCTGGTGTTTGAAGGGTCAGGTAGATGAGTAGTTTGGAGGTTTGTGCACTCCCTCCGATGCCTCAACTTGGCCTCCGAGCATTCCCGGCGGAGTCCCTCCAGCTGTACGATGCCTTCCCGAATGAGCTTTCTCCATCCAGGACAGTCACGAGCAGGGGACTCCCATGAGTCGAACTCTTCAGGGATGCTTTGAGGACGTCTCTTCAGCGTTTCCGCTGTCTTCCTGGCAGTCTCCTTTCGCGGCCAAGTTCCCAGTCAAACAGGGGTGCTTCAGGAGTCTTGTGTCGGGCATGGGAACGACATGTCCCGCCCAGCGGAGCCGGTTTTGGGAGAGTACCCTGCTGCTGGACCGCCTTCCTGAACACCGGATTTGGAGAATCTTGCGGAGGGACCTCTGGCGGTACTTCTCCAGTGCTTTGAGGTCCCTGCTGTCGGTGGTCCGGGATTCCGAAGCACCGAGGAAGGCAGGGATCACTGCTTCCCGGTAAACCATGGCCTTAGCATCAGGTCTGAGATCCTGATCCTCAAATACTCTCTTCTGCAGTTGAGTTAAGAGTAATTGTCTGTCACACGGTATTATTTGAGTGAAGCTCTGCTGGCACTATGTGGTTTTCCTCAGTAAGTACAGCAGGCTGCTGCTGTGTGAAGACACAGGGCAGTTCATTTAATGGTGGGTTCAGAATCCAACAGGGAAATGGAGTAATTGAGACAAGGTCTAGAATGACACAGCCATGGTCCTGGGTGACTGGGGGGTTGTGCCAAAGCCCGGTCTGCTGCCCAGCATCCTGCGGCCCTGCCAAAGGGGAAGAGACACTCGGGAGCAAAGGTTAGGAACAGCAGTAGAAGCTGCAGTCAACGTGGAGCATTTGCAGCAACTCCTGCCACCAGATATGCCCAGGGTGTTCAGACCTTCCGTCACTCGTCACTCCTCTGGGTATTAGCCTACAACACCCCGTCACTATTGCTTTGCCAAGGGTCCTCCTGTTCCCCACAACCCCACTGTACAGCTGAGGCAGTCCTGCTGCACTCGATCTGGCCCTCCCTCCCTTGTCATTTAACTGACACGATGTCAGCAATAATCCCCCACCTGAACACTGAACCCCATCATTAATCCCCACCTCAACACTGAATCCCCTCAACACCGAACCCCTTCAACAATTCCCCACCTGAACACTGAACCCCATCATTAATCCCCACCTCAACACTGAACCCCATCATTAATCCCCACCTCAACACTGAATCCCCTCAATAAACCCCCTCCTCAACACTGAACCCCCTCAACAATTCCCCACCTGAACACTGAACCCCATCATTAATCCCCACCTCAACACTGAACCCCATCATTAATCCCCACCTCAACACTGAATCCCCTCAATAAACCCCACCTCAACACTGAATCCCCTCAATAAACCCCCTCCTCAACACTGAACCCCCTCAACAATTCCCCACCTGAACACTGAACCCCATCATTAATTCCCACCTCAACACTGAATCCCCTCAATAAACCCCCTCCTCAACACTGAACCCCCTCAACAATTCCCCACCTGAACACTGAACCCCATCATTAATCCCCACCTCAACACTGAATCCCCTCAACAATTCCCCACCTGAACACTAAACACCATCATTAATCCCCACCTCAACACTGAATCCCCTCAATAAACCCCCTCCTCAACACTGAACCCCCTCAACAATTCCCCACCTGAACACTGAACCCCATCATTAATCCCCACCTCAACACTGAACCCCATCATTAATCCCCACCTCAACACTGAACCCCCTCAATAAACCCCCTCCTCAACACTGAACCCCCTCAACAATTAGAACATATAGAACATAGAACATTACAGCGCAGTACAGGCCCTTCTGCCCTCAATGTTGCGCCGACCTGTGAAACCATCTGACCTACACTATTCCATTTTCATCCATATGTCTATCCAATGACCACTTAAATGCCCTTAAAGTTGGCGAGTCTACTACTGTTGCAGGCAGGGCGTTCCACGCCCCTACTACTCTCTGTGTAAAGAAACTACCTTTGACATCTGTCCTATATCTATCACCCCTCAACTTAAAGCTATGTCCCCTCGTGTTTGCCATCACCATCCGAGGAAAAAGACTCTCACTATCCACCCTGTCCAACCCTCTGATTATCTTATATGTCTCTATTAAGTCACCTCTTCTCCTCCTTCTCTCTAACGAAAACAACCTCAAGTCCCTCAGCCTTTCCTCATAAGACCTTCCCTCCTTACCAGGCAACATCCTAGTAAATCTCCTCTGCACCTTTTCCAAAGCTTCCACATCCTTCCTATAATGCGGTGACCAGAACTGCACGCAATACTCCAGGTGCGGCCGCACCAGAGTTCTGTACAGCTGCAGCATGACCTCGTGGCTCCTAAACTCGATCCCCCTACTAATAAAAGCTAACACACCATATGCCTTCTTAACAGCTCTATTAACCTGGGTGGCAACTTTCAGGGATTTATGTACCTGGACACCAAGATCTCTCTGCTCATCTACACTACCAAGAATCTTCCCATTAGCCCAGTACTCTGCAATCCTGTTACTCCTTCCGAAGTGAATCACCTCACACTTTTCCGCATTAAACTCCATTTGCCATCTCTCAGCCCAGCTCTGCAGCCTATCTATGTCCCTCTGTAACCTACAACATCCTTCGGCACTATCCACAACTCCACCGACCTTCGTGTCATCCGCAAATTTACTAACCCACCCTTCTACACCCTCATCCAGGTCATTTATAAAAATGACAAACAGCAGTGGCCCCAAAACAGATCCTTGCGGTACACCACTAGAAACTATACTCCAGGATGAACATTTACCATCAACCACCACCCTCTGTCTTCTTTCAGCTAGCCAATTTCTGATCCAAAGCACTAATTCACCTTCAATCCCATACTTCTGTATTTTCTGCAATAGCCTACCGTGGGGAACTTTATCAAACGCCTTACTGAAATCCATATAGACCACATACACTGCTTTACCCTCATCCACCTGTTTGGTCACCTTGTCAAAAAACTCAATAAGGTTTGTGAGGCACGACCTACCCTTCACTAAACCGTGCTGACTATCTCTAATGAACTTATTCTTTTCAAGATGATTATAAATCCTATCTCTTATAACCTTTTCCAACATTTTACCCACAACCGAAGTAAGGCTCACAGGTCTATAATTACCAGGGCTGTCTCTACTCCCCTTCTTGAACAAGGGGACAACATTTGCTATCCTCCAGTCTTCCGGCACTATTCCTGTCGACAATGACGACATAAAAATCAAGGACAAAGGCTCTGCAATCTCCTCCCTGGCTTCCCAGAGAATCCTAGGATAAATCCCATCTGGCCCAGGGGACTTATCTATTTTCACACTTTCCAAAATTGCTAACACCTCCTCCTTGTGAACCTCAATCCCATCTAGCCTAGTAGTCTGTAACTCAGTATTCTCCTCGACAACATTTTCTTTCTCCACTGTAAATACTGACGAAAAATATTCATTTAACACTTCCCCTATCTCCTCCGATTCCACACACAACTTCCCACTACTATCCTTGATTGGCCCTAACCTATCTCTAGTCATTCTTTTATTCCTGATATACCTATAGAAAGCCTTAGGGTTTTCTTTGATCCTATCCGCCAATGACTTCTCGTGTCCTCTCCTTGCTCTTCTTATCTCTCCCTTTAGATCCTTCCTGGCTAGCTTGTAACTCTCAAGCGCCCTAACTGAGCCTTCACGTCTCATCCTAACATAAGCCTTCTTCTTCCTCTTGACAAGCTCTTCAACTTCTTTAGTAAACCACGGCTCCCTCGCTCGACAACTTCCTCCCTGCCTCACAGGTACATACTTATCAAGGACACGCAGTAGCTGCTCCTTGAATAAGCTCCACATTTCGATTGTGCCCATCCCCTGCAGTTTCCTTCCCCATCCTACGCATCCTAAATCTTGCCTAATCGCATCATAATTTCCTTTCCCCCAGCTATAATTCTTGCCCTGCGGTATATACCTGTCCCTGCCCATCGCTAAGGTAAACCTAACCGAATTGTGATCACTATCACCAAAGTGCTCACCAACTTCTAAATCTAACACCTGGCCGGGTTCATTACCCAGTACCAAATCCAATGTGGCATCGCCCCTGGTTGGCCTGTCTACATACTGTGTCAGAAAACCCTCCTGCACACACTGGACAAAAACAGACCCATCTAAAGTACTCGAACTATAGTATTTCCAGTCAATATTTGGAAAGTTAAAGTCCCCCATAACCACTACCCTGTTACTCTCGCTCCTGTCAAGAATCATCTTTGCTATCCTTTCCTCTACATCTCTGGAACTATTTGGAGGTCTATAGAAAACTCCCAACAGGGTGACCTCTCCTCTCCTGTTTCTAACCTCGGCCCAGACTACCTCAGTAGACGAGTCCTCAAACGTCCTTTCTGCCGCTGTAATACTTTCCTTGATTAACAATGCCACACCCCCCCCTCTTTTACCATCTTCTCTGTTCTTAAGTGAAACATCTAAATCCCGGAACCCGCAACATCCATTCCTGTCCCTGCTCTACCCATGTCTCTGAAATGGCCACAACATCGAGATCCCAGGTACCAACCCATGCTGCAAGCTCACCCACCTTATTCCGGATGCTCCTGGCGTTGAAGTAGACACATTTTAAACCAAGCTCTTGCTTGCCAGTGCCCTCTTGTGTCCTTATAACCTTATCCCTGACCTCACTACTCTCAACATCCTGCACACTGGAACTACAATTTAGGTTCCTATCCCCCTGCTGAATTAGTTTAAACCCCCCCGAAGAGCACTAGCAAATCTCCCCCCCAGGATATTGGTACCCCTCTGGTTCAGGTGAAGACCATCCTGTTTGTAGAGGTCCCACCTACCCCAGAAAGAGCCCCAATTATCCAGGAAACCAAAACCCTCCCTCCTACACCATCCCTGCAGCCACGTGTTCAACTCCTCTCTCTTCCTATTCCTCACTTCGCTAGCACGTGGCACGGGCAACAACCCAGAGATAACAACTCTGTTTGTTCTCGCTCTAAGCTTCCACCCTAGCTCCCTGAATTTCTGCCTTAAATCCCCATCTGTCTTCCTACCTATGTCGTTGGTGCCTATGTGTACCACAACTTGGGGCTGCTCCCCCTCCCCCTTGAGGATCCCAAAAACACGATCCGAGACATCACGTACCCTGGCACCTGGGAGGCAACACACCAACCGTGAGTCTCTCTCGTTCCCACAAAACCTCCTATCTGTTCCCCTAACTATGGAGTCCCCAATGACTAATGCTCTGCTCCTCTTACCCCTTCCCTCCTGAGCAACAGGGACAGACTCTGCGCCAGAGACCTGTATCCCATTGCCTACCCCTGGTAAGTCGTCTCTCCCAACAGTATCCAAAACGGTATACCTGTTGTTGAGGGAAACGGCCACAGGGGATCCCTGCACTGCCTGCTGGTTCCCTCTCCTTCCCCTGACGGTAACCCATCTACCTTCTTCTTTTACCTGAAGTGTGACTGCCTCCCGATAACTCCTCTCAATAACCCCCTCCGCCTCCCGAATGATCCGAAGTTCCTCCAGCTCCAGTTCCCTAACGCGGTCCTCGAGGAGCTGGAGTTGGGTGCACTTCCCGCAGATGCAGTCAGCAGGGACACTCTTGGCGACCCTTACCTCCCACATTCTGCAGGAGGAACATTCAACTGCCTTAACCTCCATTCCCACTATTCTAAATTCCCAAGTTTTTAACCAATCACACGATAAAACAAGAGGAGAAATAGAAAAAGCCTTACCTTACCTACACACAACCGAGTCCTTTTTTTTTGGTAAGAGGAGGAGGGCGGGTGGGAAACACTACAAGAGTAGTGTCTCGGGTTCAGAAGCAGCCCAAATATATAGGTTTCTACTTACCCAGCAGTCCCTGCTCCACCGAAACTCCCGATGAAATTGACTTCCCAGCTGTTCACTCTTCGCTCGCAATGCCTGTGCTCCTGTCCTCACCTGAACACTGAACCCCATCATTAATCCCCACCTCAACACTGAACCCCATCATTAATCCCCACCTCAAAACTGAACCCCCTCAACAAACCCCCATCCCAACACTGAACCCCATCATTAATCCCCACCTCAACACTGAACCCCATCATTAACCCCCACCTCAAAACTGAACCCCCTCAACAAACCCCCATCCCAACACTGAACCCCATCATTAATCCCCACCTCAACACTGAACCCCATCATTAACCCCCACCTCAAAACTGAACCCCCTCAACAAACCCCCATCCCAACACTGAACCCCCTCAATAAACGCCCATCTCAACACTGAACCCCATCATTAACCCCCACCTCAAAACTGAGCCCCCTCAACAAACCCCCATCCCAACACTAAACCCACTCAATAAACCCCCACCTCAACACTGAACCCCCTCAATAAACCCCCACCTCAACACTGAACCCCCTCAATAAACACCCATCTCAACACTGAACCCCATCATTAACCCCCACCTCAAAACTGAACCCCCTCAACAAACCCCCATCCCAACACTAAACCCCCTCAATAAACCCCCACCTCAACACTGAACACCTGCAATAAACCCCCAACATCAACACTGAACCCCATCATTAACCCCCACCTCAAACCTGAACCCCATCATTAACCCCCACCTCAAAACTGAACCCCCTCAACAAACCCCCATCCCAACACTAAACCCCCACCTCAAAACTGAACACCTGCAATAAACCCCCATCCCAACACTAAACCCACTCAATAAACCCCCACCTCAACACTGAACACCTGCAATAAACCCCCACCTCAACACTGAACACCTGCAATAAACCCCCATCCCAACACTGAACCACCTCAATAATCCACCACTTCAACACTGAACCCCCTCAATAAACCCCCACCTCAACACTGAACCCCCTCAATAAACACCCATCTCAACATTGAACCGCCTCAATATACCCCCTCCTCAACACTGAACCCCCTCAATATACCCCCTCCTCAACATTGAACCCCCTCAATAAACCCCCACCTCAACACTGAACCCCCTCAATAAACCCCCACCTCAAGACTGAACCCCCTCAATAAACCCCCACCTCAACATTGAACCGCCTCAATATACCCCCTCCTCAACACTGAACCCCCTCAATATACCCCCTCCTCAACACTGAACCCCCTCAATAAAACCCCACCTCAAGACTGAACCCCCTCAATAAACCCCCACCTCAAGACTGAACCCCCTCAATAAACCCCCACCTCAAGACTGAACCCCCTCAATAAACCCCCACCTCAACACTGCACCCCCTCAGTAAACCCCCACATCAACACTGAACCCCCTCAATAATCCCCCACTTCAACACTGAACCCCCTCAATAAACCCCCACCTCAACACTGAACCCCCTCAATAATCCCCCACCTCAACACTGAACTCCGTCAATAGTTCCCCACCTCAACACTGAACCCCCTCAATAATTCCCCACCTCAACACTGAACCCCCTCAATAATCCCCCACTTCAACACTGAACCCCCTCAATAAACCCCCACCTCAACACTGAACCCCCTCAATAAACCCCCACCTCAAGACTGAACCCCCTCAATAAACCCCCACCTCAAGACTGAACCCCCTCAATAAACCCCCACCTCAACACTGCACCCCCTCAGTAAACCCCCACATCAACACTGAACCCCCTCAATAATCCCCCACTTCAACACTGAACCCCCTCAATAAACCCCCACCTCAACACTGAACCCCCTCAATAATCCCCCACCTCAACACTGAACTCCGTCAATAGTTCCCCACCTCAACACTGAACCACTTCAATAAACCCCCACATCAACACTGAACCCCCTCAATAATCCCCCACTTCAACACTGAACCCCCTCAATAAACCCCCACCTCAACACTGAACCCCCTCAATAATCCCCCACCTCAACACTGAACTCCGTCAATAGTTCCCCACCTCAACACTGAACCCCCTCAATAAACCCCCATCTCAACACTGAAACCCCTGAATAAACCCCCACCTCAACACTGAACCCACTCAATAAACCCCCACCTCAACACTGAACCCACTCAATAAACCCCACCTCAACACTGAACCCCTCAATAATCCCCCACTTCAACACTGAACCCCCTCAATAAATCCCCACCTCAACACTGAACCCCTTCAATAAACCCCCACCTCAACACTGAACCCCCTCAATAAACACCCATCTCAACACTGAACCCCTTCAATAAACCCCCACCTCAACACTGAACCTCCTCAATAAACCCCCACCTCAACACTAAACCACCTCAATAAACCCCCACCTCAACAGTGAACCCCCTCAATAAACACCCACCTCAACACTGAACCCCTTCAATAAACCCCACTTCAACACCAAAACCCCTCAATAATTCCCCATCTTAACAATGAAACCCTTCAATAAACCCCCACCTCAACACTGGCCCTCCTCAACAAACCCTACCTCAATACTGAACCCCTTCAATAAACCCCCATCTCAACACTGAACCCCCTCAATAAACCTCCACCTCAACACTGAACCTCCTCAATAAACCCACATCGCAACACTGAACCCCTCAATAAACCCCCATCTCAACACTGAACCCCCTCAATAAACCTCCACCTCAACACTGAACCCCCTCAATAAACCCCCACCTCAACACTGAACCCCCTCAATAAACCCCCACCTCAAGACTGAACCCCCTCAATAAACCCCCACCTCAAGACTGAACCCCCTCAATAAACCCCCACCTCAACACTGCACCCCCTCAGTAAACCCCCACATCAACACTGAACCCCCTCAATAATCCCCCACTTCAACACTGAACCCCCTCAATAAACCCCCACCTCAACACTGAACCCCCTCAATAATCCCCCACCTCAACACTGAACTCCATCAATAGTTCCCCACCTCAACACTGAACCCCCTCAATAATTCCCCACCTCAACACTGAACCCCCTCAATAATCCCCCACTTCAACACTGAACCCCCTCAATAATCCCCCACCTCAACACTGAACTCCGTCAATAGTTCCCCACCTCAACACTGAACCCCCTCAATAAACGCCCACATCAACACTGAACCCCCTCAATAATCCCCCACTTCAACACTGAACCCCCTCAATAAACCCCCACCTCAACACTGAACCCCCTCAATAATCCCCCACTTCAACACTGAACCCCCTCAATAAACCCCCACCTCAACACTGAACCCCCTCAATAATCCCCCACCTCAACACTGAACTCCGTCAATAGTTCTCCACCTCAACACTGAACCCCCTCAATAAACCCCCATCTCAACACTGAAACCCCTGAATAAACCCCCACCTCAACACTGAACTCACTCAATAAACCCCACCTCAACACTGAACCCCTTCAATAAACCCCACTTCAACACTAAAACCCCTCAATAATTCCCCATCTTAACAATGAAACCCTTCAATAAACCCCCACCTCAACACTGGCCCTCCTCAACAAACCCTACCTCAATACTGAACCCCTTCAATAAACCCCCATCTCAACACTGAAACCCTTCAATAAACCCCCACCTCAACACTGAACCTCCTCAATAAACCCCCACCTCAACACTGAACCTCCTCAATAAACCCCCACCTCAACACTAAACCACCTCAATAAACCCCCACATCAACAGTGAACCCCCTCAATAAACACCCACCTCAACACTGAACCCCCTCAATAAACACCCATCTCAACATTGAACCGCCTCAATATACCCCCTCCTCAACACTGAACCCCCTCAATATACCCCCTCCTCAACATTGAACCCCCTCAATAAACCCCCACCTCAACACTGAACCCCCTCAATAAACCCCCACCTCAAGACTGAACCCCCTCAATAAACCCCCACCTCAACATTGAACCGCCTCAATATACCCCCTCCTCAACACTGAACCCCCTCAATATACCCCCTCCTCAACACTGAACCCCCTCAATAAAACCCCACCTCAAGACTGAACCCCCTCAATAAACCCCCACCTCAAGACTGAACCCCCTCAATAAACCCCCACCTCAAGACTGAACCCCCTCAATAAACCCCCACCTCAACACTGCACCCCCTCAGTAAACCCCCACATCAACACTGAACCCCCTCAATAATCCCCCACTTCAACACTGAACCCCCTCAATAAACCCCCACCTCAACACTGAACCCCCTCAATAATCCCCCACCTCAACACTGAACTCCGTCAATAGTTCCCCACCTCAACACTGAACCCCCTCAATAATTCCCCACCTCAACACTGAACCCCCTCAATAATCCCCCACTTCAACACTGAACCCCCTCAATAAACCCCCACCTCAACACTGAACCCCCTCAATAAACCCCCACCTCAAGACTGAACCCCCTCAATAAACCCCCACCTCAAGACTGAACCCCCTCAATAAACCCCCACCTCAACACTGCACCCCCTCAGTAAACCCCCACATCAACACTGAACTCCGTCAATAGTTCTCCACCTCAACACTGAACCCCCTCAATAAACCCCCATCTCAACACTGAAACCCCTGAATAAACCCCCACCTCAACACTGAACTCACTCAATAAACCCCACGTCAACACTGAACCCCTTCAATAAACCCCACTTCAACACTAAAACCCCTCAATAATTCCCCATCTTAACAATGAAACCCTTCAATAAACCCCCACCTCAACACTGGCCCTCCTCAACAAACCCTACCTCAATACTGAACCCCTTCAATAAACCCCCATCTCAACACTGAAACCCTTCAATAAACCCCCACCTCAACACTGAACCTCCTCAATAAACCCCCACCTCAACACTGAACCTCCTCAATAAACCCCCACCTCAACACTAAACCACCTCAATAAACCCCCACATCAACAGTGAACCCCCTCAATAAACCCCCACCTCAACACTGAACCCCCTCAATAAACACCCATCTCAACATTGAACCGCCTCAATATACCCCCTCCTCAACACTGAACCCCCTCAATATACCCCCTCCTCAACATTGAACCCCCTCAATAAACCCCCACCTCAACACTGAACCCCCTCAATAAACCCCCACCTCAAGACTGAACCCCCTCAATAAACCCCCACCTCAACATTGAACCGCCTCAATATACCCCCTCCTCAACACTGAACCCCCTCAATATACCCCCTCCTCAACACTGAACCCCCTCAATAAAACCCCACCTCAAGACTGAACCCCCTCAATAAACCCCCACCTCAAGACTGAACCCCCTCAATAAACCCCCACCTCAAGACTGAACCCCCTCAATAAACCCCCACCTCAACACTGCACCCCCTCAGTAAACCCCCACATCAACACTGAACCCCCTCAATAATCCCCCACTTCAACACTGAACCCCCTCAATAAACCCCCACCTCAACACTGAACCCCCTCAATAATCCCCCACCTCAACACTGAACTCCGTCAATAGTTCCCCACCTCAACACTGAACCCCCTCAATAATTCCCCACCTCAACACTGAACCCCCTCAATAATCCCCCACTTCAACACTGAACCCCCTCAATAAACCCCCACCTCAACACTGAACCCCCTCAATAAACCCCCACCTCAAGACTGAACCCCCTCAATAAACCCCCACCTCAAGACTGAACCCCCTCAATAAACCCCCACCTCAACACTGCACCCCCTCAGTAAACCCCCACATCAACACTGAACCCCCTCAATAATCCCCCACTTCAACACTGAACCCCCTCAATAAACCCCCACCTCAACACTGAACCTGCTCAATAATCCCCCACCTCAACACTGAACTCCGTCAATAGTTCCCCACCTCAACACTGAACCACTTCAATAAACCCCCACATCAACACTGAACCCCCTCAATAATCCCCCACTTCAACACTGAACCCCCTCAATAAACCCCCACCTCAACACTGAACCCCCTCAATAATCCCCCACCTCAACACTGAACTCCGTCAATAGTTCCCCACCTCAACACTGAACCCCCTCAATAAACCCCCATCTCAACACTGAAACCCCTGAATAAACCCCCACCTCAACACTGAACCCACTCAATAAACCCCCACCTCAACACTGAACCCACTCAATAAACCCCACCTCAACACTGAACCCCTCAATAATCCCCCACTTCAACACTGAACCCCCTCAATAAATCCCCACCTCAACACTGAACCCCCTCAATAAACCCCCACCTCAACACTGAACCCCCTCAATAAACACCCATCTCAACACTGAACCCCTTCAATAAACCCCCACCTCAACACTGAACCTCCTCAATAAACCCCCACCTCAACACTAAACCACCTCAATAAACCCCCACCTCAACAGTGAACCCCCTCAATAAACACCCACCTCAACACTGAACCCCTTCAATAAACCCCACTTCAACACCAAAACCCCTCAATAATTCCCCATCTTAACAATGAAACCCTTCAATAAACCCCCACCTCAACACTGGCCCTCCTCAACAAACCCTACCTCAATACTGAACCCCTTCAATAAACCCCCATCTCAACACTGAACCCCCTCAATAAACCTCCACCTCAACACTGAACCTCCTCAATAAACCCACATCGCAACACTGAACCCCTCAATAAACCCCCATCTCAACACTGAACCCCCTCAATAAACCTCCACCTCAACACTGAACCCCCTCAATAAACCCCCACCTCAACACTGAACCCCCTCAATAAACCCCCACCTCAAGACTGAACCCCCTCAATAAACCCCCACCTCAAGACTGAACCCCCTCAATAAACCCCCACCTCAACACTGCACCCCCTCAGTAAACCCCCACATCAACACTGAACCCCCTCAATAATCCCCCACTTCAACACTGAACCCCCTCAATAATCCCCCACCTCAACACTGAACTCCATCAATAGTTCCCCACCTCAACACTGAACCCCCTCAATAATTCCCCACCTCAACACTGAACCCCCTCAATAATCCCCCACTTCAACACTGAACCCCCTCAATAATCCCCCACCTCAACACTGAACTCCGTCAATAGTTCCCCACCTCAACACTGAACCCCCTCAATAAACGCCCACATCAACACTGAACCCCCTCAATAATCCCCCACTTCAACACTGAACCCCCTCAATAAACCCCCACCTCAACACTGAACCCCCTCAATAATCCCCCACTTCAACACTGAACCCCCTCAATAAACCCCCACCTCAACACTGAACCCCCTCAATAATCCCCCACCTCAACACTGAACTCCGTCAATAGTTCTCCACCTCAACACTGAACCCCCTCAATAAACCCCCATCTCAACACTGAAACCCCTGAATAAACCCCCACCTCAACACTGAACTCACTCAATAAACCCCACCTCAACACTGAACCCCTTCAATAAACCCCACTTCAACACTAAAACCCCTCAATAATTCCCCATCTTAACAATGAAACCCTTCAATAAACCCCCACCTCAACACTGGCCCTCCTCAACAAACCCTACCTCAATACTGAACCCCTTCAATAAACCCCCATCTCAACACTGAAACCCTTCAATAAACCCCCACCTCAACACTGAACCTCCTCAATAAACCCCCACCTCAACACTGAACCTCCTCAATAAACCCCCACCTCAACACTAAACCACCTCAATAAACCCCCACATCAACAGTGAACCCCCTCAATAAACACCCACCTCAACACTGAACCCCTTCAATAAACCCCACTTCAACACTAAAACCCCTCAATAATTCCCCATCTTAACAATGAAACCCTTCAATAAACCCCCACCTCAACACTGGCCCTCCTCAACAAACCCTACCTCAATACTGAATCCCTTCAATAAACCCCCATCTCAACACTGAACCCCCTCAATAAACCTCCACCTCAACACTGAACCCCCTCAATAAACCCACATCTCAACACTGAACCCCTCAATAAACCCCCATCTCAACACTGAAACCCCTCAATAAACCTCCACCTCAACACTGAACCCCCTCAATAAACCCCCACCTCAACACTGAACACCTGCAATAAACCCCCACCTCAACACTGAACCACCTCAATAATCCACCACTACAACACTGAACCCCCTCAATAGACCCCCACCTCAACACTGAACCCCCTCAATAAACACCCATCTCAACATTGAACCGCCTCAATATACCCCCTCCTCAACACTGAACCCCCTCAATATACCCCCTCAACACTGAACCCCCTCAATAAATCCCCACCTCAACACTGAACCCCCTCAATAAACCCCCACCTCAAGACTGAACCCCCTCAATAAACCCCCACCTCAACACTGAACCCCCTCAATAATTCCCCACCTCAACACTGAACCCCCTCAATAATCCCCCACTTCAACACTGAACCCCCTCAATAATCCCCCACCTCAACACTGAACTCCGTCAATAGTTCCCCACCTCAACACTGAACCCCCTCAATAAACGCCCACATCAACACTGAACCCCCTCAATAATCCCCCACTTCAACACTGAACCCCCTCAATAAACCCCCACCTCAACACTGAACCCCCTCAATAATCCCCCACTTCAACACTGAACCCCCTCAATAAACCCCCACCTCAACACTGAACCCCCTCAATAATCCCCCACCTCAACACTGAACTCCGTCAATAGTTCTCCACCTCAACACTGAACCCCCTCAATAAACCCCCATCTCAACACTGAAACCCCTGAATAAACCCCCACCTCAACACTGAACTCACTCAATAAACCCCACCTCAACACTGAACCCCTTCAATAAACCCCACTTCAACACTAAAACCCCTCAATAATTCCCCATCTTAACAATGAAACCCTTCAATAAACCCCCACCTCAACACTGGCCCTCCTCAACAAACCCTACCTCAATACTGAACCCCTTCAATAAACCCCCATCTCAACACTGAAACCCTTCAATAAACCCCCACCTCAACACTGAACCTCCTCAATAAACCCCCACCTCAACACTGAACCTCCTCAATAAACCCCCACCTCAACACTAAACCACCTCAATAAACCCCCACATCAACAGTGAACCCCCTCAATAAACACCCACCTCAACACTGAACCCCTTCAATAAACCCCACTTCAACACTAAAACCCCTCAATAATTCCCCATCTTAACAATGAAACCCTTCAATAAACCCCCACCTCAACACTGGCCCTCCTCAACAAACCCTACCTCAATACTGAATCCCTTCAATAAACCCCCATCTCAACACTGAACCCCCTCAATAAACCTCCACCTCAACACTGAACCCCCTCAATAAACCCACATCTCAACACTGAACCCCTCAATAAACCCCCATCTCAACACTGAAACCCCTCAATAAACCTCCACCTCAACACTGAACCCCCTCAATAAACCCCCACCTCAACACTGAACCACCTCAATAATCCACCACTACAACACTGAACCCCCTCAATAGACCCCCACCTCAACACTGAACCCCCTCAATAAACACCCATCTCAACATTGAACCGCCTCAATATACCCCCTCCTCAACACTGAACCCCCTCAATATACCCCCTCAACACTGAACCCCCTCAATAAATCCCCACCTCAACACTGAACCCCCTCAATAAACCCCCACCTCAAGACTGAACCCCCTCAATAAACCCCCACCTCAAGACTGAACCCCCTCAATAAACCCCCACCTCAACACTGCACCCCCTCAGTAAACCCCCACATCAACACAGAACCCCCTCAATAATCCCCCACTTCAACACTGAACCCCCTCAATAAACCCCCACCTCAACACTGAACCCCCTCAATAATCCCCCACCTCAACACTGAACTCCGTCAATAGTTCCCCACCTCAACACTGAACCCCTTCAATACTTCCCCACCTCAACACTGAACCCCCTCAATAATCCCCCACTTCAACACTGAACCCCCTCAATAATCCCCCACCTCAACACTGAACTCCGTCAATAGTTCCCCACCTCAACACTGAACCCCTTCAATACTTCCCCACCTCAATACTGAACCCCCTCAATAATCCCCCACTTCAACACTGAACCCCCTCAATAATCCCCCACCTCAACACTGAACTCCGTCAATAGTTCCCCACCTCAACACTGAAACCCCTCAATAAACCCCCACAACACTGAACCCCCTCAATAATCCCGCACTTCAACACTGAACCCCCTCCTGAACCCCGTCAATAAACCCCCACCTCAACACTGAACCTCCTCAATAAACCCCCACCTCAACACTAAACCACCTCAATAAACCCCCACCTCAACAGTGAACCCCCTCAATAAACCCCACTTCAACACTAAAACCCCTCAATAATTCCCCATCTTAGCAATGAAACCCTTCAATAAACCCCCACCTCAACACTGGCCCTCCTCAACAAACCCTACCTCAATACTGAACCCCTTCAATAAACCCCCATCTCAACACTGAACCCCCTCAATAAACCTCCACCTCAACACTGAACCCCCTCAATAAACCCACATCTCAACACTGAACCCCTCAATAAACCCCCATCTCAACACTGAACCCCCTCAATAAACCTCCACCTCAACACTGAACCCCCTCAATAAACCCCCATCTCAACACTGAACCCCTCAATAAACCCCCATCTCAACACTCCTCAATACCCTAACCCTGCATAAAAACCCCGTTTAGTTGCACAAACTCCCACCTACCAGCGGACTGCAGCCTCTCAGTATCCCAACCCAGGGTTTCTGAATACTGGTGAGAGTGATTGTTTGTCGGGGGAGTGCAGCCAGAGTCTAGACCTGGGCACCCCGGCTTGTTCAGCTGTTCGGGTAGCGGGGGGTGTGTGCGGGCAGGAGGAAGATTGGGAGAGCAATAGTGATCGTGGATTTGTTAGGAGAACAGGTCGGTGTTTCTGCGGCCACAGGCGTGTATCTAGGATGGTGTTGCCCCCCCTGGTGCCAGAATCACTGGACCACTGCAGAGCACTCCGAGGGGCGCGAGGGTGAATGGCCAGCAGTCGTGGTGCACATTGGTACTGACAACATAGGCAGGAAGAGGGATGAGGTCCTGTAGGTGAAGTATAGCGAGCTGGGAAAGAAACTAGCAAGCGGGACCTCACAGGTAGTAATCTCCGGATTACACCCGGTACCACGTGCTAGTGAAGACATACAACGGAGGATAGTGCAGATGAATATGTGGCTGGAAAGATAGTGCAGGAGGGAGGGCTTTCGATTCCTGGAACATTGAGAGCAGTCCTGGGGAAGATGGGACTTTTATAGACTGGACATGTTCTACCCGAACAGAGCTGGGACTAATGTTTTTTTTTAAAAACTGTTAATTCCTGGGATGTGGGTGTCACTGTCTAGGCCTGCATTTATTTTCATCCCTAAGTTGCCTTGGACTGAGTGGCTAGCTAGGCCATTTCAGAGGGCACTTAGGAGTCAACACATTGTGGGTCTGGAGTCACCTTGGGAACGCCCTGAAATTGGGGGGTGGGGGTAGCTTGCTGGAGGGATGGGATGCCCTTTCAGAGGGGGTGGGGGGCTTGGGAGGGAAGGGGACAGTTTGGGCAGGGACCTGGTGAAAGAGCAGGGAGCTGTGGAGGAGAGCTCTTTGGAAAGGGCTAGCAGCGGCACGGTGGGCCGGATGGCTTCCTCCTGCTGAGTCACTCCAGGGCGCTTGGAGTGTCCAAAAGCCTCAGGTGGAGTCAGGGAGGAGGAAATAAAACTGGGGAAATCTTTGCACAGCCACATTTCCCTGCACACTGTCTGACTGTAAATATTGTCACTGCCTCTTCCTGCATGATTTTGCAAAAGTGTACAAATTTGGGGAGTAAATACTTTCTTCCTGCTCCTTTCAGCCAATAGATGCTGGTGGCGTGACCATCAGCAAACCCACCCACCTGGAGGAACGACACATCCGCCCCAATTTCCCATTAGAAAGAGGGAGGCAGTGTGTGCAGCAGTAACAGTACAATATTACATTTGCAGTAATTCATACTCTGCAGCAATGACACATTATCAGCTCCCTGATGATCGCACTTTGCAGGCACTCCGGGACATCGCGAACCGGCTCCGCATTCTCTCCATCAAAGCGACATGTGCTTCCAATTCAGGGTGAGTCGCCTGTGCATTCTCCCTTCCTTTACCTCCTCTCCCTCTCTCACCTTCTCCTTCACCTCCCCTCCCCCCCAACTTTACTCCCTCTTTCTCCACCTCTTGACTCCCTCTCTTCCATCTCTCTCTCTCCCTCCCTTCCCCATCTTTCTCTCTACCTATCTGTGTGTTTGCATTTCACCATTTTGTATGTGTGTCTCTCTCCTACCTATCTGTGTGTTTGCATTTCACCATTGTGTGTGTGTCTCTCTCTCTCTTTCTCTCTCCTACCTATCTGTGTGTGTTTGCATTTCACCATTGTGTGTGTGTCTCTCTCTCTTTCTCTCCTACCTATCTGTGTGTGTTTGCATTTCACCATTGTGTGTGTCTCTTTCTCTCTCCTATCTCTGTGTGTGTCTCTACATTTCATCACTGTGTGTGTGTGTGTGTGTCTTTCTCTGTCCTATCTAGCTATCTGTGTGCGTGTCTCTGCATTTCACCATTGTATGTGTGTGTCTCTCTCTTTCTCCCATCTCTGTGTGTGTGTCTCTACATTTCATCACTGTGTGTGTGTTTATTTGGAAAATTGCTAAGCTCTGCTAGAATATCTTGCCAGCAAGCATTGCATTTTTTCAAATGAACTTGGTAACTTGGACAAAAAGTGGTGGGAGTGGGAGAGAAAGAAATGCTAAAGGTTAGGTGAAATTAGAGACTCTTTTAAACCTCCCTGCTTCGTCATGTGTGTGTGTTTGTGCGCACAAGCATTTCACCATTAAGGAAATAACCTCCAACTTCTCCCATTCTCCCCCATGTTACTGGGAGGTGGGGGAGGGGAAGAGGAAGAGATGTGTTTTGTTACATGTGGGAGTTGGAGCAATGACTGAGTTTGTTGTGTTGAGTAAGTCCCTGTCTCAGTTGTGCAAAAGGATGGGCTGGTGTGGTCTTTTCCTGAAAGGGAAGTAGCTTGAACAGTTACTTTCAGGGGGAAAATGATAGATACTTGAGCAGAGAAAGAAAAACAGCCGGGCTATGGTGAAAGAGCAGGGTGTGTGGTACTATTGCATAACTGCCTCTCCGAGCTGGCACAGGCACGAGGGGCTGAATGCCTCTCCTGTACTATAAGGCTCTGATTTTATTTAAATTATGGAATGTTTCTGTAAGCTTTGGCGGGCTGGATTGGCAAAAAGTGAAGTTTCATTCTCGATCCATCTGCCTTTTTTCCTGAATGGGGTTCCTTGCTTGATTGCAGAGGTCTCTCTTTTTTTTTTAAATAGGTGTTTGACGTTTCCCCTCTCCTCCCTGAGACTCCAGTGTCTCTGGGTATCTGCTTTGCTGCAGAGCCAAATGTCTCCCCTTGCTCGATTTACACTCTTTTTTTTTCCCCCCCCCCTTTTTATACTGGGTCTGTGAGTCAGTCCCTCCACAATAGGCCACAGTACTGCTATGTGGAGTGGCAGAGCTGGGTGCTCTGAGGAGGGGAATCCTCTGTAATCGTGCCCAACAGGCTGACTGTCAGCACTAAGGGAGTGTTGCACTGCCGGAGGGGCCGCGTTGCGGGATGAGATGTTAAACCCGAGGCCCCCGTCTGCCCCCTCAGGTGCATGTAAAAGATCCCACGGCCGCTATTGGAAGGGGAGTGGAGTTCTCCCTGGGGTCGATATTTATCCGTCACCCAACATCACTCACGGATCTGCTCATTTATTAGAGTGCTGTTTGTGGGATCTTGCTGTGTGCAAATTGGCTGCTGTATTTCCTCCACCTCGATTTAAAAGTAAATCCATTGGCTGTGAAGTGTTTTGGGCTGAATTGGGGTTGTCAAGGACTTCCCCCCCCCCCCCCCCCCCCCCCACTTAAATACATCGATACTATTCCCCTCGACCACTCCCTGTGGGAGCGAGTTCCACATTCTCACCACTCTCTGGGGAAAGGAGTTTCTCCTTAATTCCCCATCGGATTTATTACTGACTGTCTTGTGTTGAGGGCCCCCCCCCCCCCCCGCCACTCCCGAGTTCTGTTCACTCCCACGAGTGACAACATTCTTGCTGAAACCCAACCCCACAAAACAATTTGCAGTTTATCAGTCAAATATTTTGACACTGAGCCACAAGAGAATAAAAGCCTGATCAAAGATGTTGCTCTTAAGGAGTGTCTTAAAGGAGGAGACAGAGAGGATTAGGGAGGGAACTCCAGAGGCCGGAATGGGAGTGCAGAGATCTTGGAGGGTGCTAGGGGCTGCACGAGGTCAGAGATTGGGGGAGGGAGGGAGGGAGGGAGTGAGGCCATGGAGGGATTTGAGCAGGAGGATGAGAATTTTAAAAATTGGAGGTACTGTTGGGTTGGGTGCTATCGTAGGTCAGTGAGCATGGGGGGGGTGATGGTGTGAATGGGACCTGTGATAGTGGATCTGACTAGTGAGGATAAACTCCAATCAGCTGTACAGGGCTGTTAATCCCTGAGGCCTTTTCATGTGTTGCTAAGTAACATAAATCCTCCTATTGTAAGATAAACCTTAGAGGGGATTTAGGGAAGATGCAGGGGGGGGGGGAAATGCAAAGGCTGCTGTTCTCTCCTGTATCTACACCATGAGGGACGTCTCCCTGGCTTCCAATGAGTAGTCTAAATGTTTTCATTTTCCCCAGCAGAATGTCAGGTTCCTGGTGGGAGGGCCTGGGAATCTGACATCAGTTTACTAGGGCGAGGAGCCGAGTTCCTGGAATTTGGGTTATTCTCCTCAGTTCGTTTGCACCGTATTCTGTCGTGTTGCTTTTCCCTGGGGAGGGGGTCTCGCTTTCCCCGCTGAATCAGAAGAGTGTGGACATGAGCCCAGTAACCCAGGCCTGATACTCCCCCAGTGCTGGTGCCAAGGGAGCACTGAGCTGTCAGAGGGGGTCGTCCCTCAGACGCTAAACCCGAGGCCCCCGTCTGCCCCCTCTGGTGGATGTGAAGGATCCCACAGCCACGATTGGAAGAATGGGGAGGGGGCGAGGGGGGGGCTGATATTTATCCTTCAAACACCACCACTTTTTTTTTAAACTGATCTGTTTTTTTTTAATTGATTCATGGGATGTGGGCGTCACTGGCCAGGCCAGCATTTATTGCCCATCCCTAATTGCCCTTGAGAAGGTGGTGGTGAGCTGCCGCCTTGAACCGCTGCAGTCCGTGTGGGGTAGGTACACCCACAGTGCTGTTAGGAAGGGAGTTCCAGGATTTTGACCCAGCGACAGTGAAGGAACGGTGATACAGTCCCAAGTCAGGATGGTGTGTGACTTGGAGGGGAACTTGCAGGTGGTGGTGTTCCCATGTATTTGCTGCCCTTGTCCTTCTAGTTGGTAGAGGTCACGGGTTTGGAAGGTGCTGTCGAAGGAGCCTTGGTGAGTTGCTGCAGTGCATCTTGTAGATGGTACACACTGCTGCCACTGTGCGTCGGTGGTGGAGGGAGTGAATGTTGGAGGTGGTGGATGGGGTGTCAATCAAGTGGGCTGCTTTGTCCTGGATGGTGTCGAGCTTCTTGAGTGTTGTTGGAGCTGCACCCATCCAGGCAAGTGGAGAGTATTCCATCACACTCCTGACTTGTGCCTTGTAGATGGTGGACAGGCTTTGGGGAGTCAGGAGGTGAGTTACTCGCCGCAGGATTCCCAGCCTCTGACCTGCTCTTGTAGCCATGGTATTTATATGGCTAGGCCAGTTCAATTCCTGTTTAATGCCATTCCCAACATCACCACTACAGTTTGAGGGTCTATATACAACCCCCACTAACGTTTTTTGCCACTTAGTGTTTCTCAGCTCTACCCATACAGATTCTACATCGTCAGAGCTAATATCTTTCCTCACTATTGTGTTAATTTCCTCTTTAACCAGCAATGCAACTCCACCGCCTTTTGATTTTTGTCCTTCCTAAATATTGAATACCCCTGGATGTTCATTTCCCATCCCTGGTCACCTTGCAGCCATATCTCTGTAATCCTGACTATATCATACCTGTTTACATCTATTTGCGTGATTAATTTATCCACTTTATTGTAAATGCTCTGCGCGTTAAGGCACAAAGCCTTAAGGCTTGTCTTTTTAACATTACTTGGCCCCTTCCCACTATTTTTCACTGTGTCCCTGTTTGATTCTGGCCCTTGATTTCTCTGCCTATCACTTTTCTTATTCCCCTTACTGTCTTTTGTTCTTGTCTTCGATCCCCTCCTCCTCTGACTCCTTGCAAAGATTCCCATACCCCTGCCATTTTAGTTTAAACCCTCCCCAACCACTCTAGCAAATACTCCCCCTCGGACAACGGTCCTGCCCTGTATAACCCGTCCAGTTTGTACTGGTCCCACCTTCCCCAGAACCAGTCCCAATGTCCCAGGAATCTAAAACCCTTCCCCTCGCCATCTCCTCAGCCATGTATTCATCTGATATATCCTGCTATTTCTACTCTGACTAGCACGTGGCACTGGTAGTAATCCTGAGATCACTACCTTTGAGGTCCTACTTTTCAACTTACTTCCTAACTCCCTATATTCTGATTTTAGGTCCTCATCCTTTTTTTTTTAAACCTATGTCGTTTGTACCAATGTGTAGAACAAAGAACAGTACAGCACAGGAACAGGCCATTCGGCCCTCCAAGCCTGCGCCGATCTTGATGCCCGCCTAAACTAACACCTTCTGCACTTCCGGGGCCCATATCCCTCTATTCCCTTCCTATTCATGTATTTGTCAAGATGTCTCTTAAACGTCACTATCGTATCTGCTTCCACCACCTCCCCTGGCAGCAAGTTCCAGGCACTCACCACCCTCTGTGTAAAAAAAAAACAAACTTGCCTCGCACATCCCCTCTAAACTTTGCCCCTCGCACCTTAAACCTATGTCCCCTAGTAACTGACTCTTCCACCCTGGGAAAAAGCTTCTGACTATCCACTCTGTCCATGCCGCTCATAACTTTGTAAACCTCTATCATGTCGCCCCTCCACCTCTGTCGTTCCAGTGAAAACAATCCGAGTTTATCCAACCTCTCCTCATAGCTAATGCCCTCCAGACCAGGCAACATCCTGGTAAACCTCCTCTGTACCCTCTCCAAAGCCTCCACGTCCTTCTGGTAGTGTGGTGACCAGAATTACACGCAATATTCTAAGTGTGGCCTAACTGAAGTTCTGTACAGCTGCAACATGACTTGCCAATTTTTATACTCTATGCCCCGACCGATGAAGGCAAGCATGCCGTATGCCTTCTTGACGACCTTATCCACCTGCGTTGCCACTTTCAGTGACCTGTGGACCTGTACGCCCAGATCTGTGCCTGTCAATACTCCTAAGGGTTCTGCCATTTACTGTATACCTCCCGCCTGCATTAGACCTTCCAAAATGCATTATCTCACATTTGTCCGGATTAAACTCCATCTGCCATTTCTCCGCCCAAGTCTCCAACCGATCTATATCCTGCTGTATCTTCTGACAATCCTCATCACTATCCGCAACTCCACCAACCTTTGTGTCGTCCGCAAATTTACTAATCAGACCAGCTACATTTTCCTCCAAATCATTTATATATACTACAAACAGCAAAGGTCCCAGCACAGATCCCTGCGGAACACCACTAGTCACATCCCTCCATTCAGAAAAACACCCATCCACTGATACCCTCTGTCTTCTATGACCGAGCCAGTTCTGTATCCATCTTGCCAGCTCACCTCTGATCCCGTGTGACTTCACCTTTTGTACCAGTCTGCCATGCGGGACATTGTCAAAGGCTTTACTAAAGTCCATATAGACAACATCCACTGCCCTTCCTTCATCAATCATCTTCGTCACTTCCTCAAAAAACTCAATCAAATTAGTAACACACGACCTCCCCTTCACAAAACCATGCTGTCTCTCGCTAATAACTTCATTTGTTTCCAAATGGGAGTAAATCCTGTCCCGAATAATCCTCTCTAATAGTTTCCCTACCACTGACGTAAAGCTCACCGGCCTATAATTTCCTGGATTATCCTTGCCACCCTTCTTAAACAAAGGCACATTGGCTATTCTCCAGTCCTCTGGGACCTCACCTGTAGCCCATGAGGATGCAAAGATTTCTGTCAAGGCCCCAGCAATTTCTTCCCTTGCCTCCCTCAGTATTCTAGGGTAGATCCCATCAGGCCCTGGGGACTTATCTACCTTAATGCTTTGCAAGACACCCAACATCACCTCCTTTTTGATAATGAGATGACTGAGACTATCTACACTCCCTTCCTGAGGCTCATCATCCACCAAGTCCTTCTCCTTGGTGAATACTGATGCAAAGTACTCATTCAGCACCTCGCCCATTTCCTCTGGCTCCACACATAGATTCCCATCTCTGTCCTTGAGTGGGCCAACCCTTTCCCTGGTTACCCTCTTGCTCTTTATATATGTATAAAAAGCCTTGGGATTTTCCTTAATCCTGTTTGCCAATGACTTTTCATGACCCCTTTTAGCCCTCCTAACTCCTTGCTTAAGTTCCTTCCTACTGTCTTTATATTCCTCAAGTGCTTCATCTGTTCCTAGCCTTCCAGCCCTTACAAATGCTTCCTTTTTCTTTTTGACTAGGCTCACAATATCCCATGTTATCCAAGCTTCCCGAAACTTGCCTTTCTTCCTCACAAGAACATGCTGGTCCTGGATTCTAATCAGCTGATGTTTGAAAGACTCCCACATGTCAGATGTTGATTTACCCTCAAACAGCCGCCCCCAATCTAAATTCTTCAGTTCCTGCCTAATATTGTTATAATTAGTCTTCCCCCAAATTAGCACCTTCACCCGAGGACTACTCTTATCCTTATCCACAAGTACCTTAAAACTTATGGAATTATGGTCACTGCTTCCGAAATGCTCCCCCACTTGAACTTCAACCACCTGGCCGGGCTCATTCCCCAATACCAGGTCCAGAATGGCCCCATCCCTAGTTGGACTATCTACATACTGTTTCAAGAAGCCCTCCTGGATGCTTCTCACAAATTCTGCCCCATCCAAGCCCCTAGCACTAAGTGAGTCCCAGTCAATATAGGGGAAGTTAAAATCACCCACCTCCACAACCTGTTAACTTTTACATCTTTCCAAAATCTGTCTACATATCTGCTCCTCTACCTTCCGCTGGCTGTTGGGAGGCCTGTAGTAAACCCCCAACATCGTGACTGCACCCTTCCTATTCCTGAGCACCACCCATATTGCCTCGCTGCATGACCCCTCTGAGGTGTCCTCCCGCAGTACAGCTGTGATATTCTCCTTGACATGTAATGCAACTCCCCCACCCCTTTTACATCCCCCTCTATCCCGCCTGAAGCTTCTAAATCCTGGAACATTTAGCTGCCAATCCTGCCCTTCCTTCAACCAAGTCTCTGTAATAGCAACAACATCATAGTTCCAAGTGCTAATCCAAGCTCTAAGTTCTTCTGCCTTACCTGTTATACTTCTCGCATTGAAACAAATGCACTTCAGACCACCAGTCCCGCTGTGCTCAGCAACATGTCCCTGCCTGCTCTTCCTCTTAGTCTTACTGGCCTTATTTACTATGTCCTCATTTATTTCACTTGCTGTCCTACTGCTCTGGCTCCCACCCCCCTACCACACTAGTTTAAACCCTCCCGAGTGATGCTAGCAAACCTGGCAGCCAGGATATTAGTGCCCCTCCAGTTTAGATGCAACCCGTCCTCCTTGTACAGGTCCCATCTGTTCCTGAAGAGAGCCCAATGGTCCAGATATCTGAAACCCTCCCTTCTACACCAGCTGCTCAGCCACGTGTTTAGTTGCACTATCTTCCTATTTCTAGCCTCACTGGCACGTGGCACAAGGAGTAATCCAGAGATTACAACCCTGGAGGTCCTGTTTTTTAGCTTACTACCTAACTCCCTAAACTCCCCCTGCAGGACCTCATCACTCTTCCTGCCCATGTCATTGGTACCGATGTGTACCACAACGTCTGGCTGTTCACCCTCCCCCTTCAGAATGCCCCCTGTCCGTTCAGAGACATCCTTGACCCTGGCACCAGGGAGGCAACATACCATCCTGGAGTCTCTTTCACGTCCACAGAAGCGCCTATCTGTGCCCCTGACTATCGAGTCCCCTATAACTATTGCTCTTCTGCGCTTTGTCCCTCCCTGCTGAACAACATTGCCAGCCGTGGTGCCACTGCTCTGGCTGCTGCTGTTTTCCCCTGATAGGCCATCCCCCCCAACAGTATCCAAAACGGTATACTTGTTAGAGAGGGGGATAGCCACAGGGGATTCCTGCACTGCCTGCCTGCCCCTTCTAGCGGTCACCCATCTTTCTGCCTGCACCTTGGGTGTAACCACTTCTCTAAAACTCCTGTCTATGACGCTTTCTGCCACCTGCATGCTCCTAAGCGCATCCAGTTGCCGCTCCAACCGATCCATGCGGTCTGTGAGGAGCTGCAACTGGGTACACTTCCTGCAGATGTAGTCCTCCGGAACGCTGGAAGCATCACGGACTTCCCACATCTCACAGGTACCGCGACCACTGGCTGTTCACCCTCCCCCTTCAGAATATCCTGTAACCGCTCTGAGACCTCCTTGATCCTAGCACCAGGGAGGCAATATACCATCCTGGAGTCTTTTTTTTGCGGCCGCAGAAACACCTATCTACACCCTTACAATTGAATCCCCTTTAACTATTGCATTCCCACACTATTTACTCCTCCCCTGTGCAGCAGAGCCAACCGTGGTGCAATGAATTGGGCTGTTGTTGCTTTCCCCTGAGGCCATTCCCCCCAACAGTATCCAAAGCGGTATATCTGTTTTGCAGGGGAACAGTCACAGGAGATTCCTGCACTGCCTGCCATGTCCTCTTGCTCTGCCTGGTGGTCACCCATTCCCTTCCTGCCTGTGGGCTCTGAGCCTGTGGTGTGACCACCTCTCTATATGTGCTATCCACAATACTGTCCACCTCATGGATGTTCCAGTGTCCCCAGCTGCTTCTCCAGCTCCGAAACCCGGACTTCCAGGAGCTGCAGCTGGAGACACTTCCTGCACACGTGCTGGTCCCGGGCACTGGAATTTTTCCTGGCTTCCCACGTAGAGCACACCACAGCTTTGAGCTCTCCTGCCATGACTTAACCCTTTAAATTAAACCGAATGGAAGATCATACTATCAATTACTTTAGGGCCCTTCTTACCTGGTCCTTGTTACTACAGAACTCCCTTTAAAAAAAAACTACTTTTCTTTCTTTTTCTTTTCTTTTTCTTTTGGGCCTCCTTATCTCGAGAGACAATGGATACGCGCCTGGAGGTGGTCAGTGGTTTGTGAAGCAGCGCCTGGAGTGGCTATAAAGGCCAATTCTGGAGTGACAGGCTCTTCCACAGGTGCTGCAGAGAAATTTGTTTGTTGGGGCTGTTGCACAGTTGGCTCTCCCCTTGCGCCTCTGTCTTTTTTCCTGCCAACTACTAAGTCTCTTCGACTCGCCACAATTTAGCCCTGTCTTTATGGCTGCCCGCCAGCTCTGGCGAATGCTGGCAACTGACTCCCACGACTTGTGATCAATGTCACACGATTTCATGTCGCGTTTGCAGACGTCTTTATAACGGAGACATGGACGGCCGGTGGGTCTGATACCAGTGGCGAGCTCGCTGTACAATGTGTCTTTGGGGATCCTGCCATCTTCCATGCGGCTCACATGGCCAAGCCATCTCAAGCGCCGCTGACTCAGTAGTGTGTATAAGCTGGGGGTGTTGGCCGCTTCAAGGACTTCTGTGTTGGAGATATAGTCCTGCCACCTGATGCCAAGTATTCTCCGAAGGCAGCGAAGATGGAATGAATTGAGACGTCGCTCTTGGCTGGCATACGTTGTCCAGGCCTCGCTGCCGT
The DNA here is from genome assembly GCF_036365525.1 of Heterodontus francisci. Taxonomy (NCBI): domain Eukaryota; kingdom Metazoa; phylum Chordata; class Chondrichthyes; order Heterodontiformes; family Heterodontidae; genus Heterodontus; species Heterodontus francisci. The sequence continues at coordinate 10,600,909 of NC_090419.1, forward strand.
AGAGCAAGGTACTGAGGACACAGGCCTGATACACTCGGACTTTTGTGTTCCGTGTCAGTGCGCCATTTTCCCACACTCTCTTGGCCAGTCTGGACATAGCAGTGGAAGCCTTACCCATGCGCTTGTTGATTTCTGCATCTAGAGACAGGTTACTGGTGATAGTTGAGCCTAGGTAGGTGAACTCTTGAACCACTTCCAGAGCGTGGTCGCCAATATTGATGGATGGAGCATTTCTGACATCCTGCCCCATGATGTTCATTTTCTTGAGGCTGATGGTTAGGCCAAATTCATTGCAGGCAGACGCAAACCTGTCGATGAGACTCTGCAGGCATTCTACAGTGTGAGATGTTAAAGCAGCATCGTCAGCAAAGAGGAGTTCTCTGATGAGGACTTTCCGTACTTTGGACTTCGCTCTTAGACGGGCAAGGTTGAACAACCTGCCCCCTGATCTTGTGTGGAGGAAAATTCCTTCTTCAGAGGATTTGAACGCATGTGAAAGCAGCAGGGAGAAGAAAATCCCAAAAAGTGTGGGTGCGAGAACACAGCCCTGTTTCACACCACTCAGGATAGGAAAGGGCTCTGATGAGGAGCCACCATGTTGAATTGTGCCTTTCATATTGTCATGGAATGAGGTGATGATACTTAGTAGATTTGGTGGACATCCGATCTTTTCTAGTAGTCTGAAGAGACCACGTCTGCTGACGAGGTCAAAGGCTTTGGTGAGATCAATGAAAGCAATGTAGAGGGGCATCTGTTGTTCACGGCATTTCTCCTGTATCTGACGAAGGGAGAACAGCATGTCAATAGTCGATCTCTCTGCACGAAAGCCACACTGTGCCTCAGGGTAGACGCGCTCGGCCAGCTTCTGGAGCCTGTTCAGAGCGACTCGAGCAAAGACTTTCCCCACTATACTTACTATATATGAAAATAAACTGTAAACCTTTCTTACCTTAGATACTTACCCAGATATTTAGAGCTATTCCCTAACAGCAGTGACTCGCCAACCAATCACCTTGTTTACTGAGTGTGAAATGGGTAGTGGGTGAGTGATGGGTTACTGAGGAGTTTTTGTCTAATTCTTGGTGACATTGAACAGGCTGGGGGCTCGTCTCTAGAAAAGAGGCGGCTGAGGGGTGACCTGATAGAGGTCTTTAAAATGATGAAGGGGGTTTCGATCGGGTAGACGTAGAGAAGATGTTTCCACTAGTGGGGGGAGACCAGAACTAGGGGGGCCATCAATATAAGACAGTCTCTAATAAATCCGATGGGGAATTCAGGAGAAACTCCTTTCCCCAGAGAGTGGTGAGAATGTGGAACTCACTCCCACAGGGAGTGGTTGAGGTGAATAGTATCGATGTATTTAAGGGGGAAGCTGGATAAACACACGAGGGAGAAAGGAATAGAAGGATATGGTGATATGGGGTGGGAGGAGGTGTGTGTGGAGCAGAAACACTGACCGAGCAGATGGGCTGAATGGCCTGTTTGTGCTGAAAAGTCAACATATTCATTAATCCTGATGACCTGTTTCTTCCCAGAGTGAGCCTGTCGGGAATGGTGAACATGATGTGAGCTTGCTCCTAGGGCTTCCTGACTGCAGTCAATAAATCCTGAAGCAATCTGTACCCATCCTATTGGGACAAGATCGGTGAGGGCTGGTGACTGTAGGTGGGACCAACTGGGTGGACCAATGACTCTTGTGTATAAAATTCAGAGAGGGGTTTGACAGGGTAGACACTGAGAGGCTGTTTTTCCCCCCCCCCACTCCTGACTGGAGAGTCTGGAACACGGGGGTCACAGTCTCAGGATAAGGGATCGGTCATTTCGGACTGAGATGGGGAGACATTTCTTCACTTGGAGGGTTGTGAATCTTTGGAATTCTCTCTTTTTTTTTTTCCCTCCCCCAGAGAGCTGTGGATGCTCCGTCGTTGAGTATATTCCAGACTGAGATGGATGAAGTTTTGGGCACTGAGGGAATCGAAGGATGGGGTGGGAAGGTGGCGGTTGAGGTTGATCAGCCATGATCGTATTGAATAGGGGAAGCAGGATCGAGGGGCCGAATGGCCGCCTCTGCTCCTGTTTCTTGTGCTCCTAACTTGGCAGCTTCCTCGCCCCTTAATATTGCAGTGGAGTCGTTCTGGATTATGGGGCTCGAACCTTTAGGGTGGGCCTTGAAACCGTGACCCACCCCCCCCCCCCCGACTCGGAGTGCTACCAACATGAGCCACGATTGAGATTTGAGGTAGCAGAGGGTGGGGGTTTGGAGGTGGGAGATATGTACAGCTGCCCATGCTGTCCTACCCTGCAAACCACCGCCATCCCAACGTGGAGATCCCCAACCATTGCTGAGATGTCTGAGTCGCACCGTGCAGTTGACTTGTGGGTTATTGAATGGATTTGAGATTCATCTATAGATCTTTGACGTGTTTTGATGCTGAGGCAAATGTCTGAGTCTGTTTTTTTTTTGTCGCTTTCTATCCAGGCACCCCACCTCGTGCTGCAGTGCTGCGGAGATAATGTCCGTGCTCTTCTTCCATGTCATGAGGTACAAAGTGAACGAGCCGAGAGACCCCAACAGCGATCGTTTTGTGCTGTCTAAGGTAAGCGGGGCCTTGTGTATACCGTCTTATCCATAACACAAACAGGAGGAGTCTGCTCCATCATTCAATAAGATCATGGCTGATCTTTCATCTCCCGTCGACTGTACCAGTATCTACCCTGTCAAACCTCTCAGAATTTTATACCTTTTCAATGAGATCACAACTCCTTCTTCAAACTCCAGGGAATGTAGGCCCGCTCTACTCAATTTCTCCTCTTAGGGCAGCCCTCCTTGTCCGGGAATCAGTGCCGTGAATTGTTTGAGCTGTCCGCGCTCGGGGTACACCCAAGGTGTCGGGGTGCATTTGCTGTTGCTATTCTTTCAAGTAGTGTGGCTCGAAAGCGGCCTCTTTACCCCCTTGCCCTCTGCTTACAGGGCCATGCAGCTCCGATATTGTACGCAGCATGGGTGGAGGCTGGATATGTGAAGGAAGCTGAACTGATGAACCTCCGGAAGCTTGGCTGTCTACTCGAGGGACACCCCACTCCAGTAAGTTGTGTGTGTGTGTGTACCTGAGTGCGTTATAGATTGGAATCTTTGATTGCAACATGCCAGTTCACTACTCCAGACACTTGACGCACTAATAGGTTTGATTGTTCTTATTACTGACAAAACATTAACCTGGAACTGCCTACCCAATAAATCATTAATGTAAAAGACCCTAACCATCCATGCAGAATAAAGTCCGTTTACATAGCCAGTTTTGGTCGCAGTGTTTACATCTAATGGGAGAAGCCACCTCCACAATCTGTTTCCTCCCCTTTTCTTTCCTCCTTTTAGTTTCAAAGTGGCATCTGAAATAAAGACCCCTCATTTCTCTGGGGCCAGTATTTATCCCTCAACCAACTTCACTTTTATTTTTAAAAAAAACTCTGGTAATTTATCTTTGTGGGATCTTGCTGTGTGCAAATTGACTGCGTTTCCGACATTATAACAGTGACTGCACTTTAAAAAATAAACTTCCTGCATTGGCTGTGAGGCGCTTTTGGAACGCCCTGAGGTGGGGAAAGATGCTGGGGAAATGTAAGTTTGTCCTCGTTAACTTGTGTTCTCTTGTATTTTTTTGTTTTACTTTTTCCACAGAAACTGGCCTTTGTTGATGTAGCCACAGGCTCCCTGGGTCAGGGCCTTGGTGCAGCTTGTGGGATGGCGTACACAGGCAAATACTTCGACCATGCCAGGTAACAGCAGAGCTGGAGGGCTTTGATTGTCTTGTTCCTTTTTCCCCCGTGGGCACCCCCACCCCGTCCACCTGACCAGGCCAGCATTTATCACCCGTCTCTCATTGCCCCTTGAGGAGGTGGTGGTGAGCTGCCGCAGTCAGTGTTGGGTGGGTATACCCGCGGTGCTGTGGGGGGGAGGGAGTTCCAGGATCTTTTCACCCAGCGAGGGCGACTGAGTCGCGGAATGCTACAGCACACAAGGAGGCCGTTCGGCCCATCACATCTGTGCTGGCTTTTTGGAAGAGCTGGTCAATTTGGTCCCGTACCCGAGCTCTTTCCCCATGAACTCTCCAAATTCCTTCTCTTTTTTTTTTTTAGTCCAATTGAATGTTCCCATGGAATCTGCTTCCACCACCCTTTCAGGGAGTCTGTTCCAGATCTTCACAGCCCTCACATTTCTCCTCATTTTCCCCTTTAGTACGCTTGCCAATTATTATAAACTCTGTGGCCTCTAGTTACTGACCTGCTTTGCAGTGGAAACAGTAGAAAGGGAGACACTATCAAAAACCCCTCCTGATTTTGAACGTCTCGATTTAAATCTCCCCTTAACCTTCTCTGCTCTAAGGAGAACAATCCCAGCTTCTCCCAGTCTCTCCGCATTAACTGAAGTCCCTCATCCCTGGGATCATTCTAGTAAATCTCCTCCGCACCCTCTCCGAGCCCTCGACATCCTTCCTAAAGTGCAGGGTCCAGAATTAGACACAATACTCAGCTAAGGCCCAGCCAGGGATTTGTAAAGGTTCAACATGACGTCCTTTGTTTATGTATTCAATGCCTCTATTTACAAAACCCAGCATCCCATAGACTTTCTTAACTGCCTTAACTTGTCTTGCCACCTGCAAGGTTTTGTGTATATGCAATCCCAGGTCCCTCCGTTCTTGCACCTGGTATGTTTCCAGATCAGGATGGCGTGGGAGACTTGGAGGGGAACTCGCAGGCGGTGTTCCCTTGTGTCTGCTGCCCTTGTCCTTCTAGGTGGTAGAAGTCGCAGGTTTGGAAGGTGCTGTTTAAGGAGGCTCAGCAAGTTGCTGCAGTGCATCTTGTAGATAGTAGATGGTACACGCTGCTGCCATTGTGCGTCGGTGATGGAGGGAGTGAATGTTGAAGGGGGTGGATGGAGTTCCGATCAAACAGGCTGCTTTGTCCTGGATGGTGTCGAGCTTCTTGAGTGTTGTTGGAGCTGCACCCATCCAGGCAAGTGGAGAGTATTCCATCACACTCCTGACTTGTAGATGGAGGACAGGCTTTGGGGAGTCAGGAGGTGAGTTATTCGCTGCAGGATTCCCAGCCTCTGACCTGCTGGTCCAGTTCAGTGTCTGGTCAATGGTGACCCCCCCCCCCCCCCCCCCCACTCAGTATGTTGATCTCTTAAAGGAGGAGAGAGGCGGAGAGGTTTAGGGAGGGAATTCCAGAGCTTGGGGCCCAGGCAGCTGAAAGCACGGCCGCCAGTGGTGGAGCGATGGGAATCGGGGGATGGTCAATAGGCCGGAATTAGAGGAGGGCAGAGATCTCGGAGGGTTGTCGGGGCTGGAGGAGGTCGCAGAGACGGGGAGGGTTGTCGGGGCTGGAGGAGGTCGCAGAGACGGGGAGGGTTGTCGGGGCTGGAGGAGGTCGCAGAGACGGGGAGGGTTGTCGGGGCTGGAGGAGGTCGCAGAGACGGGGAGGGTTGTCGGGGCTGGAGGAGGTCGCAGAGACGGGGAGGGTTGTCGGGGCTGGAGGAGGTCGCAGAGACGGGGAGGGTTGGAGTTGGGGAGGCCATGGGTGGGTGTGAATTTGAACAGGAGGCTGAGAATAGGCAGCTCTTGAATTGGCTTGTGTTCTGCCAATGGTACGTTTTTATTTTGAAGATTCTTTTTAAATGGACGAAGAGTTTGGGGGAGGGCTGGATGGGTCATCATGTGGTCTAACACTAGCTTTTACAATCCAAACAGAGCTCCTTCTCATTAACCCGATCGTATTAATCTTTTCTATTCAATCCTTCCCTGACCAGTTTCCCACTGCATTGCTCGACTAATTTGCCTCTGCTCTGCCAACTTACTTGAGCTGAGACAGGAACATTTGAAATGTCTCGGTTTAATTATTAAATTGGCCCTTCCCTTTCCCCCGCAGCTGAGTTTGCACAATTGTGAGTGAGGGAGCTGCATTTAGCAATCTAATCTGTTAAGAGGCTGATTTGAATCGACTGGGTTTTGGATTTCTACGGGGAGCTGGGGTGTGTGAAGTTTGTCATTGGTGGAGCATTAAGAGGGTAAACGTTTGGCAGTTGGTCTCGCTCCTCTCACCTCCCAGTCAGATTCCATGCACTGTAATCCAGTCCCAACACACCCGCTCTGGGTGCTGAGGGAGCGCCGCCCTGTCGGTGGCTCAGCAGTGCGGGAGCGCTGCCCTGTCAGAGGGGCTGTCATTCGGGATGAGACGTTCAACCTGAAGACCCTCACAGGTCGACGTAAAAGATCCCACGGCCACTATTGGAAGAAGGGCAGGGGTTGTGGGGGAGGGGGTGTGGGGATGCAGACGTGCAGAGTGGAGGAGAGATCGAGAGATCTCCACTGTCCTGGGGCCAATATTTATCTCTCAACCAACATCACTTTGTTTATAAAAAAAAAACTGGTTATTCATCACGTGACTGTGGGATCTTGCTGTGTGCAAATTGGCTGCTGGGTTTCCTACATTACAAGAGTGACTAAAGTCCAGATGTACTTCATTGTCTGTGAGGCACTTTGGGATGTGGTGTAAGGTGCTGAAGAAACGCCAGTCGTTCTGTTCTGGTCGGACACAGAATTGAAGGGAGGCGTTGGTTTGTGTCTCTCCAGCTCCTTTCGCCACCTCGAAATCGCAAAGCGCCTCACAGACAGTGGAGGAGTTATTTTGAACCGTGGTTCGTGATGTAATGTATGAAATGCAGCAGCCAGTTGACGCACAGCAAGATCCCACAAACGAGCCATGTGACAAATGACCCAGATCATCTGTTTTCTTCTGTGATGTTGGCTGGGGGATAAATATTGGGACCCAGGACACTGGGGGGAACTCGCACCTTCCACCCCCACCCAAACTCTTCCAATCGTGGCTGTGGGATCTTTTAAGCCCACCTGAGAGGGCAGGCGGGGGGTTCTCTGGTTTAATGTCTCATCCCGAAAGACGGCACTGACCCTCTGACAGTGCGGCGCTCCCTCGGCACTGGCACCAGGGCGGGGAGGAGTGTTGGGTCTGGATTATGGGACTCAAGTCTCTGGAGTTGGACTTGAATCCACTATCTTCTGACTTCTACGGGGAAAGTGACTGAACCACGACTGATGCCTTCTGTATTTAAATGTGAGGCGGTATTGGAAAGTTGCACTGGGACGGTAGCGTGCAATGAATTAAATGGGCTGCCTTTCTCTTGAAGTTACCGTGTGTACTGCCTGATTGGAGACGGCGAGTCCTCAGAAGGCTCCATCTGGGAGGCCATGGCTTTTGCCTCCTTCTACAAGCTGGACAATTTGGTGGCCATCTTTGACGTCAACCGCTTGGGCCAGAGCGAGCCTGCACCCCTCCAGCATGACGTGGATACCTACTACAAGCGTTGTGAAGCCTTTGGGTGAGTGGGTCATGAAATAGTGTGGCTTTTAACCTGAAGGCTACACCCCAGATACGGGCCATTTGGCCCATCCTACCCCCTACTTCATCTCCCCCCTATCACCATATCCTTCTATTCCTTTCTCCCTCGTGTGTTTATCCAGCTTCCCCCTTAAATACATCAATACTATTCACTTCAACCACTCCCTGTGGTCGCGAGTTCCACATTCTCACCACTCTCTGGGGAAAGGGGTTTCTCCTGACTTCCCCATTGGATTTATTAGTGACTCTCTTATATCGAGGGCCCCCTAGGTTTTGATAAGTTATCGTCCCATTTACCTATCCGTCCATAACGTTAAAAATCTAGCATCTATTACTCTTGTCCGTAAAACTTTCCTGCTCTTGGGTCGTCTGTCCACTCCTTCCATTCCAATGTTAACGTTTATAATGGTAACCAATGCCTTAACCAACCAAATGAAGCCATTTATCATATCGCTGTTCGTGGGATCTTGCTGTGTGCAAAATTGACTGCCTCACTTCCTCATTTACAACGGCGGTCACCATTGCAAGAAAGACTGGCTGTGAGGCACTTTGGGGATGTGCTGGGAGAAATTCAAATCTTCCATGTAAACGTCACACCGCAATTCCATCATCCCAGCAGTGGTGGCACTGCAGTGCTCTCTTTGCTCCAGTTATCTCTCTCCCTAAAATTCAGATTTACTATTCCGATGTTAATTTATCAGCATACTACAGTAAATAAATCGAATGAATGGTTTCCCCCGCCCCCCCCCCATTTGTGAAATCAATCACTCTGGTCCTGTTATAAACTCTTATGGGATCATCGTCGTAAATTTTTGTTGTTGCACCTTCACTAGTGCCTTTTATCATTTTAATATAACTCGGCGACTGGAACTGTGCACAGTATTCCAAGCATTATCTAAAAAAGATTTGATTATAAGAATGAAGCTCGGTGCTTCTGAAGTGAGTCCCAGTGCTTTCTTTGCATCCTATTCTTACTTTTGCTGTTTTTAATTAGTGAGCGTGTGCCGCTGGAGGGAGTTTAGCGTAGATTTACTGGAACGATGGAGTTAAAATCAGGAGAGATTACGCACGAGGGTTGTAATACCTGTTTTTTTTTTTTTGAGGGATGTGAGGGTTATGTCACGGAGCACCCGCGATCTGTCTGAATGGCCTCCGGTAAAACCCGCAGGCGCGGCTGTGTAAAGGGGTTTTCTTCCTGTGTTGACAGCTGGAACACCTACATCGTGGACGGACACAATGTGGAGGATCTGTGCAAAGCCCTAGGGAAGGCCGGGCTAATCAAGGACCGACCGACTGCAATTGTCGCCAAAACCTTCAAAGGGAAAGGAATTAAAGGTGAGCGCGCTGGGTCGGTCGGTCGGTCGAGCGTTGAGTACCCCCTCGTCTTTGCCGTAGCTGCTTTGTCCAGTTTGTGCCGATGCCGGGCAATATTCCCTCCCTGCTCACTGGGAATGTAGCGCGATACAGCGGACATCCTCCCAAATCTCTCAAATAAAAGCAAAATACTGCGGATGCTGGAAATCTGAAACAAAAACAAGAAATGCTGGAATCACCTGCTGAGTGATTCCAGCATTTCTTGTTTTTGTCTCCCAAATCTCTCTCTCGGTATTTTTCTTTTGTCTCGTTCGTTCTTGGGATGTGGGCGACGCTGGCCAGGCCAGCATTTGTTGCCCGTCTCCTAAATGTCCCTTGAGAAGGTGGCGGTGAGCTGCCGCCTTGAATACGACTGAGCGTCTCGCTTGGGCAGTTCAGTCAGCCGTTTTCATCCAGGCCTCTGGATTATTAGTCCAGCAACATTACCAGGGTTCTGTCGTCCCTGTGTCTCTGTCCAGCTGAGGTTTGGGTTCTTTGTGTGTTGCTGTATTTAAAGGTAGGGGGGAGAGAGAACATTAAAAACGATTTGTTTTTTCTCTCTCTTTCTCTCACCCCAATACTTTCTGAGCAGGTGTCGAGAATGAAGCGAACTGGCACGGCAAACCGATGCCAAAGGATCACGTGGGGGAAATACTTCGGGAAATCGAGGACCAGATCCAGACCAACGAGCCCTTGAAACCCACACCCCCGCAGGAGAATGCCCCAGTGGTGGACATCTCCGCCATCAAGATGCCATCTCCGCCAAGCTACAAGCTTGGCGATAAGGTACAGATCTCTTTTTTTTGGTGCGGGATTTAACTTTTATTTTTTTGCGGTTGTGCCCAGGATGAACGGCGCCGCCTCGCTATGAAGCTTGCAGGATTCCTGCCACGTGTCCGATTCTGAGAATTGCACCGTTTCAACAACAACTCCGAGTCAGAGGGTTGTGGGTCCGAGCCCCATAATGCAGGAGTGCCATGCCATTGGCCAGGCAGTGCTGAGGGAGCGCTCTGCTGTCAGACAGTTAAACAGAGGCCCACTCGGGTAGGCGTGAGAGATCCCATGGCCACTATCCCCGGGCAGAAACATTATCGCTGGTTAGGACACAGCTGGGAGCCTTGTCCAATTCTTGGGTGGTGAACTCGGGGGAAGGATGTCAAATCCGTTTTTTATCTGCCGTCTGTAGGTCTACAGCTTGTAACATGTTAAACGTGTGGTAACCGTGTGTCTTTGTGTGTGTGTCTCTTTGTGTCTTTAGATTGCCACCCGTAAGGCGTATGGTCTTGCCTTGGCAAAACTAGGTCATGCCAACCAGCGGGTGGTTGCACTGGATGGTGACACCAAGAATTCCACGTTTTCCGATCTCTTCCGGAAGGAGCATCCTGACCGGTTCATTGAGTGTTACATTGCCGAACAGAACATGGTGAGTGGAAGGAAGGGGGGTGATGGGATTGGGGGGGTGATGGGATTGGGGGGGGGGGGAAGCCCTCACATGGCGGAGGTTATGAAGTAATAACGGTACAGAATTGGGCTGTTCGGCCCATGCTGCTTTCTAAGCTCTGCATGAGCCTCGCGTGCGGCGCTGTGATGTTTTATTTGCTGAGAGTAGATAGTTTCCATCCTGCTCCCTACCCTCAACCAGTGTTAAAAGAAGTACATGAGGAAATTGCAGAGGCTTTGGTTATCGTCTTGCGAAGCTCAGGGAAACTGGAGTGACCCGATGATTTAAGAAGGGTGGGAGAGAGAGGATCCAGGTAACTACAGGCCTGTCAGCTGTTCGGGATTGCCAGTCTGTCTGAGGTGGAGGATTGTTGAGGTGTACATGGTATAAATTCAAAGTTTGCAGGTGGCACAAAGCTCTGAAATGCAGCAAGTGACGAGGAGGATAGTAACAAGACAGCAGGAGGATGTAGATCGGACAGGTTAAAATGGACAGACCTGTGGCTGACTCCGTTTAATGCTGTGAAGTGGTGCATTTTGGTGGGAAGAATCGCTCTCGTCACCCCATCCAGGACAAAGCAGCCCGCTTGATTGGCACCCCATCCACCACCTTCAACATTCACTCCCTCCACCACCGACGCACAGTGGTAGCAGTGTGTACCATCTACAAGATGCACTGCAGCAACTCCCCAAGGCTCCTTTGACAGCGTCTTCCAAACCCGCGACCTCTACCACCTAGAAGGACGAGGGCAGCAGACGCATGGGAACACCACCCAAGTTCCCCGCCATCCTGACTTGGAACTATATCGCCGTTCCTTCACTGTCGCTGGGTCAAAATCCTGGAACTCCCTTCCTAAAACAGCACTGTGGGTGCACCTACCCCACACGGACTGCAGCGGTTCAAGAAGGCAGCTCGCCACCACTTTCTTGAGAAGCACCTAAAGGATGGACAATAAATGCTGGCCTTGCCAGTGATGCCCACATCCCATGAATTAATAATTCCAAAAGTGAAAAGAACGGGGATGGGGCTGAATGCCTGCCTCCTGTCCTGTATCATTGAGTGACTGAGCACTTTGACAAATCAGGTTTATATTATTTTCTGCTTTATTACAAATACAGAAGTAGGCCATTCGGCCCATTGACTCCATGCCAGGTAATTGGACGGGGGGGTAAATGGGGTTGAGTTGGATGATTGGCGATGGTCTGATTTGAATGGTGGAGCTAATGTCTCTCTCTCTTTTCAACATGTTTAGATCAGTGTTGCCATTGGCTGTGCCACTCGTGACCGCACGGTGGTCTTTGCCAGCACCTTTGCTGCCTTCCTGTCTCGCGGATATGACCAGATACGTATGGGGGCCATCTCTCAGAGCAACGTCAACTTCTCAGGGTCCCACTGCGGCATCTCCATCGGTGAGTTGCCATGGTTACCGGGCGCTGGCGGGGGTGGGGGGGGTGGGGTTGGAAACTTGGCTCCCTGAAAGTGCAGAGAGCAGCCGATTTGTGCAAAGCAAGCTCCCGTGAACCGCAGTGTACTGATGACCCAGATCAACTTTTTATTAGTGATGTTAGTTGGGGGATAAATATCGGCTCCAGGACACTGGGGAGAACTCCCTGCTCTTCCACTAGTGGGATCTTTAACTGCTAACAACGCATCATGGTAAAAGATGGCTGCTCGCTCTGTAAAACTCGTGATTTTTGCCAACGGGTCCGATGAGATTTATTTTCACTGACCTGAACAAAGCAATGCTGCCGATTTTTTTTTTTTTTTTTGCCGCTGGGAAAGTTCCTGCAGCCATTGATCTTCCTGGAACTTGTGTCTTGCCTGTTTTGCTGCAGCGATGGAGTGGGACGGGAGATTTAACAGAAGATCTTTCTTTTTCTTTGTCTAATCCAGGTGAAGATGGTCCTTCTCAGATGGCGCTGGAGGACATTGCCATGTTCCGTGCAATCCCAACTTGCACTGTCTTCTATCCCAGCGATGGGGTTTCCACGGAACATGCTGTGGAGTTGGCAGCAAACACTCAGGTACCATCCTGGTTGGCACCTCACCTCGACAACCCTCCCGAGATCTCTGCGCTCCTCCAATTCCGCCCTCTTGACCATCCCCCGATTCCCATCGCTCCACCATTGGCGGCCGTGCCTTCAGCTGCCTGGGGCCCTAAGCTCTGGAATCCCCTCCCTATACCTCTCCGCCTCTCTCTCTCTCTCTCTCTCTCTCTCTCTCTCCTCCTTTTAAGACGCTGCTTAAAACTGACCTCTTTGATCGAACTTTTGGTTGCCTGTCCCTAATATCTCCTGATGTGGCTCGGGGTCAAATTTTTGTCTGGTAACACTCCTGTGAAGCGCCGTGGGATATTTACTACATTAAAGGCACTATATAAATGCACGTTGTTGGTGTAGCCCTGGCGTTTTTAAAATCCTGAGTTTTGGAGTCATTTTGACTCCGTAAACCTTAAGCAGCTGATTCTGCAGTGATTCTGCTACCAGTGTGTGTTAGATCTTTGACAATGGAACCCACACATACTCTCGTTTTTCTGTGAGGTTATACAGAATGTACAGCACAGAAACAGGCCATTCGGCCCATCTGCACCTCCCTCCCCTCTTTTTTTTTTCCCACCCCACCAACCATCATTTCCTACTATTCCTTTCTCCCTAATGTGTTTATCCAACTTCTCCTTAAATGCATCTGTACCGCTGTATGTATGACCCTGTATCTTTTACGGTCAATAATTTACATTATAGAAGGATGCTATTCGGCCCATCGAGTCCATGCCAGCTACTCACCGAGCAATCCAGTCAGTCCCGCTCTATCCCCGTAGCCCTGCAAGTTTATCTCCTTCAAGTGCCCATCCAATGTCTTCTTGAAATCATCGTCCTCGCTTCCATCACCCTCGTGGGCAGTGAGTTCCAGGTCATGACCACTTGCTATGGTCTCTTATCTCTCGCCCAAAATCTTCAATCTATGTCCCCTGGTCCTTATACCATCAGCTAATGGGAACAGTTTTTTTTTCCCTTGTCTAATGTATCTAAGCCTGTCATAATCTTGTACATCTCGATCAAATCTCCCTTCAATTTCCTTTTGCTCCAAGAACAACCCCAGCTTCTCTGACCTTACCTTGTAGCTAAAACCCCTCATCCCTGGAACCATTCTGGTAAATCTCCTCTGCACCCTCTCAAGGACCCGCACATCCTTCCGAAAGTGTGGTGACCAGAACTGGATGCTGTGCTCCTAATTAGACCATAACTTCCCTGCTTTTGTACTCAATACCTCTATTTATGAAACCCAAGATCCCATATGCTTTTTTTAATGACTCCCTATGTCCTACCATCTTCAAAGATCGATACATGCACCCCCAGGTCTCTCTGTCCCTGCATACTCTCTTTAGAACTGCACCATTAGGTCCATATTGCCTCTCCCTATCCCTTCTGCCAAAATGCTTCACCTCACACTTGTATTAAATTCCATCTGCCCATTCCCTTAGCCTATCTATGTCTAGTTGCAGGTAGTTTATATCATCCTCACTGTTTGCCACCCCTCCAGGTTTGGTGTCATTGACAAATTTTGACATTTTACTTTGTATTCCATGACCCTTGGGGAACACCATCCTCCAGTCTGGAAAAACAACCATTTTAGCACAACTCACTGTTTTCTGTCCTTAAGCCAATTTTATATCCAAGTTCTTATTCCACGAGCCTCAATTTTGTTAAGCAGCCTTTTTATGTGGTAATTTATCAAACGCTTTCTTAAAAATCCATATAAACCACATCCGCTGCATTCCCTTCATCAACGTTCGCTTACTACATCAAAACATTCAATTAGGTTAGTCAAACACGATCTGTCTTTTACAAATCCATGTTGGCTCTCCTTTAATTAACTCCAACCTCTCCAACCATGTGATTTATTTTTTTGTTGCCTGCCCCCCGATTTATTGTTTCTGAAACCTTGCCCACTGCTGATGTTACACTGTAGTTGCTAGGACTGTCCTTATACCCCCGACTAAGGGTATTACATTTGCCACTCTCCAATCCACCACCACCCCATATCTAGGGAAGATATGGCAAACCTTTCTACCATTCTATTCTCATATTCTCTCATTGCCAGGCTTATTTTCGTCTTCTGTCTGCAAGATCCCACAAACGTTAACGTGATGACCAAATATTGACACCGGGGAGAACTTGGGATATTTTTGCACCCACCTGAGAGAATAGACTGAGGAACCTCCCCTCCCAAGTTGAGCATCACTCCCTCAGTACTGCTCCTCCGACAGGGCTGGGCTCGAGTCTCTGGAGTGGAGGCTTGAATTTGGACCTTCTGACCGAGGAGGGGGAGGGAGGAGAAGAGAGAGAGGGAGAGTGACCCATTGAGGCAGAGTCAGCCCCGTTAATGTGGGACTGAAATCTCAGATCGGACAAGGAATGCAGATTTCCACACCTAAAAGGATGCGAGGGAACCAGTTAGGGATTTTATTTTCAGACCATGCTGGTAGATTTCATGAGGCATGTTTATCGATCCTGGCTTTTTATTTCTAGATCTATAGGGGCATCACAGAATCATAGAAAGTTTACAGCACAGAAAGAGGCCACTTGGCCCATCGTGTCTGTGCCGGCTGAAAAACAATCCACCCATTCTAATCCCACTTGAGGTGCATATCCAGACTCCTTTTAAATGAGTTGAGGGTCTCTGCCCCAACTACCCTTTTCAGGCAGTGAGTTCCAGACCATCACCACCCTCTGGGTGAAACAGTTTTTCCTCATCTCCCCTCTAATCTTTCCACCAGTCACTAAATCTATGCCCCCTCGTCACTGACCTCTCTGCTAAGGTGAATAGACCCTTCACCTCCACTCTATATCCAGGCCCCTCACAACTTTGTACATTTCAATCAGATCTCCCCTCAGCCTTCTCTGTTCCAAGGAGAACAACCCCAGCCGATCCAATCTTTCCTCATAGTTGCATTTTTCCAGTCCGCTCTCCTGCTCAAAACCAGCCGATGGTCTGCAGGGTGGCCATTTTGGGCATTGGAGAGCTCCTTGTGGCCTTGCATCTTAAAGCAATGGGATCTTTGAGGGGAAGAACAAAGGACTGGTTGTGTTGTGGGTGCTGGGGATGGTCAGTCTGAGGTCTGTAGGCCTCTTCAAGTAGAACTGTGGTGACAGATTTAAAAACGGTGCTGGAAATACTCAGCAGGTCTGGCAGCATCTGTGGAGGGAGAAGCAGAGTCAGCGTTTCAGCTCTGTGACCCTTCTTCAGAACTGGCAGAAAAGGTCTGAAAGCATGACCCCGAGTTTCCGGCTGCTTGCCATTTCAACACCGCCCCCTGCTGTCAATGCCCACATGTCTGACTCTAGTCTGCTCCAGTGTTCCAGTGAACATCAAAGCGAGCTCGAGGAGCAGCACCTGATCTTTCGATTAGGCACTCTGCAGCCTTGCGGACTGAACATTGAGTTCGATAACTTCAGAGCATGACTGGCCTTTCTTTAAAAACTTTTTCTTTTTTAACCATGTGCCTGCTTTTCATGTAGTCAGAGCTGCTCATTATTCTGCTATTAACACACTCTCTCTGGACTAATGCTTTGTCTTTTCAAAAGCATTAACACCCGCTTTGCCTTTGATCTAGGATAGCTTAGTTATGTAATCTCCCAATGCCCTGTCAAACACCTTCCCCTTTGTTCTCTTTTCCACCCCCCCCCCCCCCCCCTTCATCTGCGAAAAACCTAATTATTTTCCAACCTTTGCCAGTTCTGATGAAGGGTCACAGACTTGAAACGTTAACTTGACTTCTGTCTCCACAGATGCTGCCCCAGACCTCCTGAGTATTTCCAGCAGCTGCAGTATTTTGCTTTTATTATGCAGACAGATTTTCCTTTTTATTAGATTTTTTTTCTTCTCCCTTCCTCACAGGGAATCTGCTTCATCAGAACCAGCCGACCGGAGACTGCTATCATTTACTCCAGTGATGAGGAGTTTAAGATCGGCCAGGCCAAGGTGAGTGACCTTTTTTTTGTGCATTGATCTTATCTCAGCCCATGTATTGAAGGCCATGACCATTGGTCCAGTCCAGTTATCTAGAGTAAAACAGTTCTCCAGCACCCTTTCTCTAAGGCACCTCTTGGCCAATCAATCACATTTTCACGTGTGGTCACTGTTAAGAAATATGGAGCCAATTTGAACACAGCAAGATCCCACAAACAGCAATGTGATAATGACTTTTTTTTAAAAAAAGAGATGTCAGTTCAGGGATAAATATT
This sequence comes from Heterodontus francisci, assembly GCF_036365525.1. NCBI lineage: Eukaryota > Metazoa > Chordata > Chondrichthyes > Heterodontiformes > Heterodontidae > Heterodontus > Heterodontus francisci. Next base: position 10,617,364 of record NC_090419.1, read on the forward strand.
CAGCCCAAAATACCAGGGAGAACTGTACACCGTTTTCTCCCCCAGCCACTTCTAGTTGTGGCCATGGGACCTTCTACCTCCAAGTGAGAGGGGAGACTGGAGCCTCTGACTTAACATCTCAACACTCCGACAGTGCGGCGCCCCCTCAGCACTGCCCCCGGGGGGAGTGTTGGGCCTGGACTATGGGGGGGCTCAAGTGTCTGGAGTGGAGAATCAAACCTGGGACCTTCCAGGCCTCTTAATCAGCAATTTTAAATTATGATCTTGGGGCTAAAAGGGTTAAATTCCGAGGACAGGTTACACAGACTGGGCTTGCAGTCCCTCGAGTGTAGAAGTTTAAGGGGTGATCTAATCAAGGGGTTTAAGATGATTAAAGAGTTATACAGCACAGAAACAGGTCCATCGTGTCAGTGCCAGCCATCAAGCCTATCTATTCTCAATCCATTTTCCAGCACTTGGGCCGTAGTCTTGAATGCTATATTGTTTCAAGTGCTCATCTAAATACTTCTTAAATGTTGTGAGGGTTCCTGCCTCTACCACCTTTTCAGGCAGTGCGTTCCAGATTCCAACTACCCTCTGGGTGAAACATTTTTTCCCTCAAATCCCCTCTAAACCTCCTGCCCCTTACCTTAAATCTATACCCCCTTGTTATTGACCCGTCCGTTAAGGGAAAAGGTTTCTTCCTATCTATCCTATCAATGCCCCTCATAATTTTGTATACCTCAATCATGTCCCCCCTCAGCCTTCTCTGCTCTAAGGAAAACAACCCTAGCCTATCCAGTCTCTCTTCGTAGCTGAAATGCTCCAGCCCAGGCAACATCCTGGTGAATCTCCTCTGCACCCTCTCCAGTGCAATCACATCCTTCCTATAGTGTGATGCCCAGAACTGTACACAGTACTCCAGCTGTGGTCTAACTAGCGTTTTATACAGCTCCATCATAACCTCCCTGCTCTTATATTCTACACCTCGGCTAATAAAGGCAAGTATCCCATATGCCTTCCTAACCACTTTATCTACCTGTGCTGCTGCCTTCAGTGATCTATGGACACATACACCAAGGTCCCTCTGTACTTCCTAGGGTCCTACCATCCATTGTATATTCCCTTGCCTTGTTAGTCCTCCCAAAATGCATCACCTCACACTTCTCGAGATTAAATTCCATTTACCACTGCTCAGCCCATCTATATCGTCCTGTAATCTAAGGCTTTCCTCCTCACTATTTATGATGCCACCAATTTTCGTGTCATCTGTGAACTTCCTGATCATACCTCCTATATTCACGTCTAAATCATTAATATGCACTACAAACAGCAAGGGTCCCAGCACCGATCCCTGCGGTACACCACTGGTCACAGGCTTCCAATCGCAAAAACAACCCTCGGTCACTCTCTGCCACCTCCCACTAAGCCAATTTTGGATCCAATTTGCCAAATTACCCTGGATCCCATGGGCTCTTACTTTAAGGTCCCGCATGGGAGATTGGTTATCAAAAGCCTTACTGAAGTCCATGTAGACTGCATCAACTGCTTTACCCTCATCTACACATCTAGTCACCTCACAATTGGTAGACATGATCTCCCCCTGACAAAGCCATGCTGACTATCCCTGATTAATCCCTGCCTCTCGAAGTGGAGATTAATCCTGTCCCTCAGAACTTTTTCCAATAGTTTCCCAACCACCGATGTTAGACTCACTGGCCTGTAACTACCTGGCTTATCCCTGTTGCCCTTCTTGAATAATGGCACCACATTCACTGTCCTCCAGTCCTCTGGCACTTCTGTGGCCAGAGAGGATTTGAAAATTGCCCCTGCAATCTCCTCCCTTGCCTTGCTTAGCAGCCTGGGATATATCTCATCTGGGCTTGGGGATTTATCCACTTTTAAGCCCACTAAAACCGCTAATACTTCCTCCCTTTTAATGCTAATATATTTATGTATATCACAATCCCTCTCCCTGATCTATACACCTACATTGTCCTTCTCCATAGTGACAACCGATGAAAAGTAATCATTTAAAACCTCACCTATGTCCTCCGGCTCCTCGCACACGTTGTCACTTTGGTCTCTAACGGGCCCTACTCTTTCTCTGGTTATCCTCTTGCCTTTAATATACTTATAAAACGCCTTGGGATTTTCCTTTATCTTGCCCACCAGTGTTTTTTCATGTCCCTGCTTCGCTCTTCTAATCACTAAGTACCCCCCTACACTTTCTATACCCCTGTAGGGCCTCTGCTGTTTTTAGTGCTTTGAATCTGTCTTAAGCCTCCCTTTTTTTTTTTCCTGATCCAATTCTCTATATCCCTCAAAATCCAGGGTTCCCTGGACTTATTGGTCCTACCCCTTCACCTTTACGGGAACATGTTGGCTCTGAACTTTCACTATTTCCTTTTTCCTACTATTAAGGGCATTGATTAACACATGGGAATATGATATTATTGCTATCAGAGACATGGCTGAGAGAAGGGCAAGACTGGTAGCTCAATATTCCAGGGTATAGAATCTTCAGGCGTGACAGAGGGGGTGTAAAAGAGGAGGTGGCATTTCCCACTGGTCTGATGTAGACTTTCCTACAAGCAGCTGCTCCCTGTCCACTGTGGCCAGATCCTGTTTTATCATATTGAAATCTGCCTTCCCCCAATTCAGTACCTTTTATTTCCAGTCCGTCTTTGTCCTTTTCCATAAACTACCTTAAATCTTAGTTATGGTCACTATCCCCGAAATGCTCCCCCACTGACACTTCTACCACTTGTCCAGCATCATTCCCTAGGATTAGGTCCAATACTGCCACTTCTCTTGTAGGACTTTCTACATGCTGGCTTAAAAACCTCTCCTGGATGCACTTTAAGAATTTCGCCCCCTTTAAGCCTCTTGAACTAAGACTATCCCAGTTGATATTGGGGAAGTTGAAATCCCCTACTATTATTACCCTATTATTTTTACACCTCTGAGATTTGCCTACATATCTGCTCCTCTATCTCTTTCTGGCTGTTTGGAGGCCTGTAGTACACTGCCAGCCAAGTGATTGCCCCCTTTTTGTTTTTAAGTTCGACCCATATGGCCTCATTTGAGGAACCTTCCAGGATATCATCCCTCCTTAATGCAGTAATTGACTCCTTGATCAACAGTGCAATGCCACCTCCTCTTTTACCCCCTCCCCTGTCACGCTTGATGATTCTATAGCCTGGAATATTAAGCTGTTGGTACTGCCCCTCCCTCAAGCATGTCTCTGTGATAGCAATAATATCATAATCCCATGTGTTAATCAATACCCTCAATTCATCTGCCTTACTAGTAAGACTCCTTGCGTTAAAACAGATGCAATCCAGCCTTGCATTATTCACTTGTACTTTTAACAGGTCTATATTTGCTCTGCCTTCCAGACTGGAAGTGTCCCTGACTTCCCACATTGCACAGGAGGAGCACTCCACGTTGCCGAGCTGCCCTGCCATGACTTACCCTTAATTTACTCAAAAATTAGAGATTTACACTAGGGACCTAGATTCCCTAAAAAAAAAACACTACTTACAATATATTTAAAAAAAACTGTAGACCTTGGTTACAGAACCAAGGCGGGGAGATGGAGTTGAGATACAGATCAGCCAGGATCTGACTGACTGGTATAACAGGCTCGAGGAGGGGCTGAATGGGCCTCCTCCTGTTCCTGTGTTTCCCAGCAGCATTCAGGCTGGCGACTGTAGTAACTGATTTTTATGTTGTGGATTGTATCTGGTGTTCACAGGTAGTCCTGCAGAAAGAGTCCGACAGTGCCCTGGTGATTGGAGCTGGCATCACACTGCACGAGGCCCTGGCAGCGGCCAAACAGCTGGCGGCAGAAGGTGAGCTCAGAATCTAGCAGCACGGCAGGAGCTCATTCGGCCCCGTCGTGCCCCTCCCCTCGCTGGCTCTTTTTGGAGCCTGTTTCAATTCGTTCCGCCATCCCGCCCTTCTCCACCCCCCCAAAAAAAAATCCTCTCTCAGGAGAGGCGGGAAAAAATAACCAATTTAGCACCCCCCCCCCCCCAGAATTCAGTGAATCTGTTTCTGCCACACGAGGGCAGCCTGTACCAGAGGCCGAATAGTTTCTGGCTGAGGGACCACGTCCTGACATCGACCCTCCATCTGGCCTTGCACAACTTCAGAATTGTGGCCCTCCCTCGTCTTTTCAAGTCAGATGCAGACTATTCACTTTATCTTATAGTCATAGTCGTACAGCATAGAAACAGGCCCTTCGGCCCACTGCATCCATGCCGACCATAATGCCTATCTATACTAATCCCACCTGCCTGCATTAATTCCACATCCCTTTATGCCTTGCTCATTCAAGTACCTGTCCAGATGCCTCTTAAATGTTGCTACTGTTCCTGCCTCCACCACCACCTCAGGCAGCTCATTCCAGATATTCTTTGTGAAAAATTTACCCCTTTGATCCTCCTCCCTCTCACCTTAAATCTATGCCCTCTAGTTTGAGTCACTCATACCATGGGAAACAGATCGTGTCCCCTCTCAGCCTCCTTCGCTCCAGGGAAAACAGACCCAGCCTATCCAATCTCTCTTAATAACTCAAGCCCTCCAAACCAGGCAACATCCTTGTGAATCTTTTCTGCACCCTCTCTAGCTTAATCACATCTTTCCTGTAGTGCGGTGACCAGAACTGCACACAGTACTCCAAATGCGGCCTAACCAACGTTATGTACAACTGTAACATGACGTCCCAACTCTTGTACTCAATGCCTCAGCCGATGAAGGCAAGCATGCCGTACACCTTCTTCACCACCCTGTCTACCTGTGTTGTCACTTTCAGGGAACTATGTACTTGCACCCCAAGGTCTCTCCGCTCAACAACATTCCCCAGGGCCCTGCCATTCACTGTATATGTCCTGCCCTGGTTTAACTTCCCAAAATGCATCACTTCACACTTGTCTGCATTAAATTCCATTTGCCAATCCCTTGCCCACTTTCCCAGTTAATCTATATCCTGTTGTAACCTTAGAGAACCTTCTACACTGTCCACCATACCACCAATTTTGGTATCATCTGTAAACTTACTAATCATGCCCCTTACATTCACATCCAAGTCATTAATATATATGACAAACAACAGAGGGCCCAGCACCGATTCCTACGGCACACCACTGGTCACCGGCCTCCAATCTGAAAAACAACCCTCCACTACCACCCTCTGCCTCCTATCACCAAGCCAATTTTGTATCCAATTTGCTAGCTCGCCCTGGATCCCATGTGTTCGAACTTCTGGACCAGCCTACCATGCGGTACCTTGTCAAAGGCCTTGCTAAAGTCCATGTAGACAACGACCATCGCCCTGCCCTCGTCAATCCTCTTGGTCACCTCCTCGAAAAACTCAATCAAATTCGTGAGACGTGATTTCCCACGCACAAAGCCATGCTGACTATCCCTAATCAGACCATGCCTTTCCAGATGCATATAAATCCTGTCTCTCAGAATCCCTTCCAGTAACTTTCCCACCACTGATGTAAGGCTCACCGGCCTGTAGTTCCCTGGCTTATCCCTGCTGCCCTTCTTAAATAAAGGCACAACATTAGCTATCCTCCAGTCTTCCGGTAGCTCACCCGTGGCTAACGATGATACAAAAATCTCTGCCAGGGCCCCAGCAATCTCCTCCCTCGCTTCCCATAGCATCCTAGGATACACCTGTTCAGGCCCTGGGGATTTACCTTAATGCACTTCAAAACCTCCAACACCACCTCCTTTGTAATGTTGATATGCTCCAGGATATCACTGTTCCCTCCCTTGAACTCACTAGCTTCCATGACCTCCACGGTAAATACAGATGAGAAATATTCACTTAAGACCTCGCCCATTTCCCGTGGCTCCACACATAGATTGCCACACTGATCCTTAAGGGGACCTACTCTCTCCCTAGCTACCATTTTACTCTTAATATACTTATAGAATCTTTTAGGATTCTCCTTTATCTTCTCTGCCAGGGAAATCTCATGGCCCCTTTTCGCCTTTTTAACTGTAGTCCTACATCCCCTAAACTCCTCGAGGGACTCACTTGATCCCAGCTGCCTATACCTGACATGTGCCTCCTTCTTTGTCCTGACCAGACCCTCAATATCCCTCGTCAACCAAGGTTCCCTAAACTTGCCAGCCTTGCCCTTCCATCTAACCGGAACATTCCGGCCCTGAACTCTCCCTATCTCACTTTTCAAAGCCTCCAACTTGCCAGATGTCCCTTTACCTGTAAACAGCCTCTCCCATTCAACTTTTGAGAGTCCCTGTCTGATGCCATCGAAATTAGCCTTCCCCCAATTTAGGACTTCAACCTGAGGACCAGTCCTATCCTTTTCCATAACTATCTTGAAGCTAATAGAGTTATGGTCACTGGTCCCAAAGTGCTCCCCCACTGACACATCAACCACCTGCCCATCCTCATTTCCTAAGAGGAGGTCGGGTGTAGCCCCTTCTCTAGTAGGGCCATCCACATACTGCTTCAGAAAACTATCCTGGACACACTTAACAAATTCTTCCCCATCTGATCCCTTAGCACTAAGGCAGGCCCAGTCAATATTAGGGAAGGTAAAATCACATACTATTACAACCCTATAATTCCTACACCTATCTGTGATTTCCCTACATATATTCTCCTCCACTTTCCTCTGTCAATTGGGCCGATGGTATAATCCCATCAAAGTGATCACCCCTTTCTTATTTCTAATGACCCATATGACCTCGCTGGACATTCCCCCCCGGGATATCCTCTCTAAGTATTGCTGTGATGTCCTCCCTAATCAATAGTGCAACTCCCCCTCCTCTCTTACCTCCACCTCTGTCACACCGGAAGGATCGGTACCCCAGAACATTGAGCTGCCCATTCCTCAACCATGTTTCCGTAATAGCTATAACATCGCAATCCCATGTACCGATCCATGCTCGGAGTTCATCTGCCTTACCTGTAAGGCTTCTTGCATTAAAGTGAACGCAGTTTAGCCTACCAGACCTTCCACGCTCCCTGTCCTGTCCCTGCCCGGCCTGCCTACTGGACTTGCTTGCTTTAACCTCTACATGTGCCACAACTATCTCATCGGAGAGACGACTACTTTGGGTCCCATCCCCCCTGCAAGACTAGTTTAAACCCTCCCGAGTAGTACTACAAACCTCCCCGTGAGGATATTGGTCCCCCTCCAGTTTAGATGCAACCCGTCCTTCTTGTCCAGGTCACCTCTGCACCAGAAGAGATCCCAATGATCCAAGTAGCTGAAACCCTCCCAGTTCTTCAGATCACCTTTCTGTTGTTAACGCTGAATCTTTCTCTCTCTCTGCACCCCGCCCCCTCCAACAGGTATCAACATTCGAGTCCTCGACCCTTTCACAGTCAAGCCCCTGGACGCTGCCACCATCATTGCCAATGCCAAGGCTGTGGGTGGACGTATCATCACAGTGGAAGATCATTATCGCGAAGGTAACACTCCCCGGTTGCTCCTAGTCCCTTCCTTCTGGTGGGGTGCGTTTCAAGGACAGAACTTGGAATGGGATGTCCCAAAGTGCTGCCCAGCGAGCGAGGCACTTTTTGAAGTGTAGTCACTGTTTTCTAATGAAGTGTGGCTGCCAATGTGTGCAAAGCAAGATCCCACAGACAGCACTGTGATAATGACAAGATCACCATCTGCTTTTAAGGTCGTAGGAACAGGGAAGAAGCCACGCAGTGAGTTCATGGCTGATCTGTATTTTAACTCCGTCCACCTGTCTTGGCTGCATATCCTCCTGTACCGGTATCTAGCAGGAGAGTTTCCACACTCCTGCCACCCTTTGTGTGAGCCAGTGTTTACTAACTTCTCCCCTGAATGGCCTGGCTCTTATTAAGGGGCTCGTTGAGGGATTAAAACACCAGGAGGAGTTGCCGTCACCTGCTCTTCGGTAGTGGGCATGGATGTTCTGCACCCGCCTGCGAGCAGACAGTGTTTAACAGCTGTTCTGAAAGATGGCACCTCTGACGGCGCAGCACTCCCTCGGTGCGGGCCCTCCCCGCAACCAGTGCGGCACCTCCTGGGTGCTGGTACTGGGTGTAGGGTGGGGACAGGAGAGAGAATGTCAGCCCAGAGTCTGCACTCCAGTCTTTGGAACAGAACTTGAACACATGATGTCTGAGGCACAGTGGACAGCCCAGGGGGAGAAAACACTCTCCTCTAGCTCCTGCCCCCTCTTTTATTTCCCACATCCCCTTCCCCCTTTCTCAACTTTTCTTTAGATTTTGCTCCACAGCCCCCCACCCCTCCCCAAAGGATTGAATTCGGGACTTGAGCACATAAACTGGAGCAGGATGAGGCCATTCAGCCCCTCTGGCCTGTTCCACCATTCAGTACAATCGTGGCTGATCATCTTCCTCAACTCCACTTTTCCCACCTGCTCCCGTATCCCTTGATTCCCTGACATCAAAAATCTGTGTCTCAGCCTTAAGTATATTTGATGACGGAGCATCCGCAGCTCTCTGGAGGGTGGGGGAGAATTCCAAACATTCACAACCCTTCGAGTGAAGAAATTTCTCCCCATCTCAGTCCGCAATGGCCGACCCCTTATCCTGAGACTGTGACCCCCAGTGTTCGAGACTCTGCAGCCGGGGGGGGTGGGGGGGAACAGCCTCTCAGTATCTACCCTGTCAAACCCCTTTCAGAATTTTATACCTTTCAATGTGATCACCTCTCATTCTTCAAACTCCAGGGAATATTGGCCCAATTTACTCAGCCTCTCATTACAGGATAACCCCCTCATCCCAGGGACCAATCTAGTGAACCTTCACTGTACCGCCTCCAATGCAAGTCTATCCTTCCTTAAATATAGAGACCAAAACTGCACACAGTCCTCCCTCCAGGTGTGGTCTGACCAAAGCCCCCTACCACTGTTGCAAGACTTCCTTGTTCCTGTACTCCAATCCCCTTGTCATAGAGATTTAACTGTATAACCTAGTTCTAGTGAATGTTGACCAAGCTCTAGCCAAGGTTTGACTATCCTGCCTGGAATTCAGGCCAGGGAGCCGCTCGACCAGGGTAGGAAGCACTTTGTGACCCCCGAAAGGCAGTATAGAAATGCAAATCGTTGTTCTCACTGGTGAGGAAGTGAGGTGGGGTGGTTGGAGGTGGGGGTGTCTGATGACTGAGGCCTCCCCACCCCCAGGAATCTGCAGAACTCTGCTTTGTCTGTTCTCTGTATCCAACCCCAGAGAATTCAGCCCTGGAATCCAGGCCCGACACTCCTCTGGTGCCAGGACTGAGGGAGCGCTGGGCTGTCGGAGGAGCCATCTTTCGGGATGAGACGTTGAACTCTAGGCCCGTGTCTGCCCCCTCAGGTGGATGTAAAAGATCCCACGGCCACTAATGGAAGAGGAATGGGGGAGAGGTGGAAGTGGGGGAGTTCTCCCTGGTGTCCTGGGGCCAATATTTATCCCTCAACCAACATCACTAAAAAGGATGTGATCATTTATCACACTGCTGTTTGTGGGATCTTGCTGTGTGGAAATTGGCTGCTGCATTTGCTACGTGACAACAATGACCACACTTCATAAATTTAAGTTGGTCATTTGTCTGTGAGGTGCTTTGGAACATCCTGATGTGATGAAAGGTGGTTTGGAAATGTGGGAATTAATTGCGGCCCTGCTGGCATTTGGTTCCCCTCCCCCACCGAGCTCAGTGCCCTTTAATCAACATTTTTCTCTCTCCCTCTCCCTGCAGGTGGGCTGGGGGAGGCAGTGTCGGCTGCAGTCTGCTTGGAGCCGGGGATCCTCGTCCATCGCCTGGCAGTGAGTGGAATCGCCTGGAGTGCCAAGCCTGCTGAGCTCTTGGACGCATTTGGCATCAGTGCTGGTGCCATAGTGGCCGCCGTGCGCTCGGTCTTGGCGAACTGAGGTCGATCTCATCCCGCCCCGGCACGTGGAAATACAGGGCGGGGTGCGGAGGCCTGAAAACTACTCGACTGACCAGAGGGCCCCATTGATTGCCTTGCCACCCCCTGCTCTCCCTCCCCACCCCCAGGTTGGGTTGACTGATCATTGTTTCCATCCTTGACGAAGTAGATCAGTTGGGCTGAGCTCTGGCAGACGGTTAATGGACCCTTCCTTCTCTGCAAACTTTACTCGAGCATTCCTGTACCTCCCCTAGTGGTCCAATTATAAGCTGAACCAGACTGGGTCATTGGGCTGGGAGGCGGAGTTTGCCCCTTGGCCATGTTGGGGTCTGATTTGGGGATTGTTTTCTACACATGGCGACTGGCTCAAGCCATGGGAGGCCGGGCTGGCGACTGGGGACCAGAGTTGTGAACTTCGAGCTGAGGCTTGAGGATGGCTCACTTGACTTGAAGTATCAATAAAACTTGACCTTTTCTTGGCAGCCTGACCTCTTTTTATATTCCCTCCCTCTTGTTTGTGTGTGTGAGAGAGAATGATTGAGTTAGGAAATTCCTTTGGCTGTGTGTGAGATCTCAGGGTTGTGCACGTAGGAAACTTGTGGTACAGAAAGAAGCCCTTCATGTCGCTACCATGTTGAAAGAACTGTCCAGTCTAATCCCACTTACCAGCTTTGTCCATACGCCAGTGGGTTTACAGCACCTCCAGTGCATAGCCAAGGCTGTAAATTTTTTGTTGGGCAGGGGGGCCCCCGTCCACTGGCCGAAAAAGTCGGTGGCGAGTCTGCCTCTGCTGGGCCTGGGGAGCCAGACCAGATTTTATGGTCCCACAGGCCTTTAATTGGTCTTGGGTGGGACTTTCACCTCATTGAGGCAGGAAGTCCCACCTAATGGAACTGCCGGCCAATCTGAAGGCCAGCCGCTCTTGGTCCCAGGGACAAGGGTGGCTACAGGGCATTCTGAGGGGGGAGGGGAAGCAGCCAGTTCTCATGGTACATATTGATACAAATGAGGATGAGGTCCTACAAGCTGAATTTAGGGAGTTAGGACGTAAATTTAAAAAGTAGGATCTCAAAGGTAGTAATCTCAGGATTACCACCAGTGCCACATGCTAGTGAGAGCAGAAATAGCAGGATACATCAGATGAATACGTGGCTGGAGAAATCTGTGGGACATTGGGACTGTTCTGGGGAAGGTGGGACCAGTACAAGCTGGACAGATTGCATCTAGGCAGGACCGGCACCAATTTCCTCGGAGGGGGCAGTGTTTGCTAATGCTGTCGGGGAGGGTTTAAACTAGAATGGCAGGGGGATGGGAATCTGAGGGGGCAGCAAGGACAGAAAGGTAAGAAGCAAAAGTGGAAGGCAGAGAAAACAAGGGCGAAAAACAAATGGGGCCATTGTACAAAATGAAGCTGAGATGACTAACAATGTTAGAAAGACAAGTCTAAAGGCATCGTGTCTTAATGCGCGAAGCATTCACAATAAGGTAGATGAATTAACAGCATGAATCGATATAAAGGTTATGGATATAGTTGCGATTATGGAGACATGGCTGCAGGGTGAGCAAAGATGGGAGCTGAACATCCACGGGTATTCAATATTTCGGAAGGACAGGCAAAAAGTAAAAGGAGGTGGAGTAGCATTGTTAAAAGAGGAAATCAATGCAATATTGAGGAAGGATATTGATTCAGAAAATCATGATGTGGAATCTGTATGGGTGGAGCTAAGAAACACCAAGGGGGGCAAAAAGTGCTGGTGGGGGTTGTCTATAGGCCCCCAAACAATAGTGGAGATGTAAGGGATGGCATTAAACAGGAATTATAGACACAAGCGATAAAGGTACAGCTGTAATCATGGGTGACTTTCATCTACATATAGATCGGTCAAACCAAATTAGCAATAATACTGTGGAGGACGATTTCCTAGAGTGTGTATGTGACTTTTTTTAGGCCAATACGTTGAGGAACCAACTAGAGAACAGGCTATCCTAGACTGGGTATTGAGCAATGAGAAAGGATTAATTAATAATCTTGTGCAGGGTCCCTTGGGGAGGAGCGACCATAACATGATAGAATTCTTCATTAAGATGGAGACCCTAGAAACTAGGGTCCTGAATCTAAGTAAAGGAAACTACAAAGGTATGAGGCGCGTGTTGGCTATGGTAGATTGGGGAACTTTACTAAAAGGGTTGACTGTGGATAGGCAATGAATAATATTTAAAGAACGTGTGCATGAATTACAATTATTAATTCCTGTCGGGCGCAAAAATAAAACTGGAAAGGTGGCTTAACCATGGCTTACAAAATAAATTCGGGATAGTCTTAGATCCAAAGAGGAGGCATATAAAATTGCCAGAAAAAGCAAGTCTGAGGATTGGGAGCAGTTTAGAATTCAGCAAAGGAGGACAAAGGTTGATTAAGTGGGGGAAAATTAGAGTATGAGAGTAAACTTGTGGGGAACAAAGACTGACAAAGCTTCTATAAATATGTGAAGAGAAAAAGATTAGTGAAGACAAATGTAAGTCCCTTACAGTCAGAAACGGGGAAATTATAATGGGGAACAAAGAAATGGCAGAACAATTTTGGTTCTGTCCTCACAAAGGAGGACACAAATAACCTCCCAGAAAATTTAGAGAACCAAGGGTCGAAAGAGAGGGAGGAACTGAAGGAAATCAGGTATTAGTAAAAAAAAAAAAGTGCTAGGGAAATTAATGGGGTTAAAGGCTGACAAATCCCCAGGGCCTGATAATCTACATCCCAGAGTACTAAAGGAAGTGGCCCTGGAAATAGTGGATGCATTGATGGTCATCTTCCAAAATTCTATAGACTCCAGAGCAGTTCCGACAGATTGGAGGGTGGCAAATGTAACCCCGCTATGTAAAAAAGGAGGGAGAGGAAAAACAGGGAATTACAGACCAGTTAGCCTTACATCAGTAGTGGGGAAAATGCTAGAGTCTGTTATAAAGGATGTGATAGCAGAACACCTGGAAAGCATAAACGGGATTGGACAAAGTCAGCAGAGGTTCACAAAAGGGAAATCATGCTTAACAAATCTATTGGAGTTTTTTGAGGATGTAACCAGTAGAATAGATAAGGGAGAACCAGTGGATATGGTGTATTTGGATTTTCAGAAGGCTTTTGATAAGGTCCCACATAAGCAGTTAGTGTGCAAAATTAAAGCACATGGGATTGGGGGTAATATACTGACATGGATTGAGAATTGGTTGACAGACAGGAAACCAAGAGTAGGAATAAACAGGTCATTTTCCGGGTGGCAGGCAGTGACCAGTGGGGTACCGCAGGGATCAGTGCTTGGGCCCTAGCTATTCACAAAAGTTATTAATGACATGGGTGAGGGAACTAAATGTAACATTTCCAAGTTTGCAGATGACAAAGCTGGGGGAGGGGGGGGAATGTGAACTGTGAGGAGGATGCAAAGAGGCTCCAATGTGATTTGGACAAGTTGGGTGAGTGGGCAAATGCATGGCAGATGCAGTATAATGTGGATAAATGTGAGGCTATCCACTTTGGTTGTAAAGACAGAAAGGCAAATTATCTGGTGATAGATTGGGAAACGGGGAGGTGCAATGAGACCTGGGTGTCCTTGTACACCAGTCACTGAAAGCAAGCATTCAGGTGCGGCAAGCAGTTAGGAAGGCCTTCATCGCGAGAGGATTCGAGTACAGGAGCAAGGATGTCTTACTGCAGTTATACAGGGCCTTGGTATACAGGACATCTGGAGTATTGTGTGCAGTTTTGGTCTCCTTATCTGAGGAAGGATGTTCTTGCCATGGAGGGAGTGCAAAGAAGATTTACTAGGCTGATTCCTGGGATGGCAGGATTGACGTATGAGGAGAGATTGGGTTGACTAGGCCTATATTCACTAGAGTTTAGAAGAATGAGAGGGGATCTCATAGAAACCTATAAAATTCTAACAGGACTAGACAGGCTAGATGCAGGGAGGATGTTCCCGATGGCTGGGGAGTCCAGAACCAGGGGTCACAGTCTTAGGATACGGAGAATGCCATTTAGAACCGAGATGAGAAATTTCTTCACTTAGAGGGTGGTGAACCTGTGGAATTCTCTACTGCAGAGGGCACTGGAGGCCAAGTCATTAAATATATTCAAGAAGGAGATAGATATATTTCTTAATACCAAAGGGATTAAGGGAGACGGGGAGAAAGCGGGAACAGGGGACTGAATTAGACGATCAGCTATGATCATCTCTGAATGGCCTACTCCTGCTCCTATTTTCTTTGTTTCTAAGCCACTGGGAGCGGTAGCCATCGCTGGAACTGCAACCCAGCCATCGGAAGCCTCCCCCTATTCCAAAGAAAATAACCTCAGCCTATCCAATCTTTCCTCATAACTAAAATTCTCCAGTCCGGGCAACGTCCTCGTAAATCTCCTCCCTACAGAAAGGATGTGATTGCGGTGGAGGGTAATGTAGTTATTGGGCTAGGTTAGGGGATGGACGGCAGCCGTGGCAGGTATGAAAACAAGGATGAGATATACGACTCGTGTTCCAGCTTAAGAAGCTAACTCTTCCATCAGGTTGTACCTGTTTGTACACCTGCCTAGGCAAAGATATTGTGTGACCTGCATCAATTGCTCATTCACATTGAGCATGCTGGGATTAAGCAGCAGCAGCTGTTAAGAAAAAGGGCAGGTTGGCATTGTCGGCGTGGAAGCAGTTATCGGGGCTCTCAAATTTTAATACAGCAAATGCTGGAAACGAGTCGGTAACCAACGCTCTGTGGTGCTCGTGCTGAGGGAACGCCGCACTGGCGGAGGGTTCCAACAAAATATTTACAGCACCGCAACACCATTCAGCCCATCTGCTCCACAGGAACCTCCTCTGCCGCTCCCCCCCCCCCCCCAACTATTCCTCTCCCTATCACCATATCCTTCTATTCAGAATCTCAATTGTTACAGCACAGGAGGCCATTTGGCCCATCTTGTCTGCACTGGCTCTCCGAATGAGCAATTCACGTAATACCATTCCCCCACCTTCTCCCTGTAACCCTACACATTCTTCCTTTTCGGATAACAGTCCGATTCCCTTTTGAAGGCCTCGATTGAACCTGCCTCCACCAGGCTCTCGGGCAGTGCATTCCAGATCCGAACCGCCCGCTGCAGGAGAAACATTTTCCCTGTGTTGCTTAAGCTTCTCTTGTCAATCGCTCTAAATCTGTGTCATCTCGTTCTCTATCCTTTCACAAGGGGGAACAGTTTTTTTTCTCTTAGCTACTCTGTCCAGACCCCTGGTGATTTCGAATACCTCTATCGAATCTCCTCTCAGCCTTCTTTTTCCCCAAGGAAAATAGCCTCAACTTCTCCAATCTATCTTCATACCTGAAGTTCCTCATTGCTGGAACCATTCTCGTGAATCTTTTCTGTACTCTCTCTCTCCAATGCTTTCACGTCATTCCTAAAGCGTGGTGCCCAGGACTGGACGCAATACTCCAGCTGAGGCTGAACTCCCGGCTGTGCTTATCCAGCATTCTCCTTGAATGCATCTGTACTGTTCACCTCGAACGCTGCCCGGGGTAGCGAATTCCACTCTGTGGGGAAAGAAGTTTCTCCTGCGCTCCCTATGGGAGTGTCTCCCCAATCTCGTTTGTGCCTTTATGCTGAGACCTCCAGGGAGGCGGCGCTGCTATCCCAGTCTGCATTGCGTCAATGAAAGCCCTCTATTCGGTCCATGGGCTGGGGGGGAAAAAAATCTCAGCCTGACAACGGAGCAGAGGAAGGGAGACATTATGTGATGCGGGGGAGGGGGGTACTAAATATAACGAAACTAAAATATTGAACTTGCTCTTGGCCGTGCAGGTTCTTATTTTCAATTCAACTCATACTCGCGGCCCAACAACAGGCGGCGCCAACAGCCGCGGTTTGTCCGTCCCGTCTCCTCCCCTTCAGCGGCGGCCTGATTGACAGCCGCCCGGGCCAGTCACGGGGCGGCGATTGTTCCGGTACGCGGCTACGGATTGGCTCAGAGAGGGAGTGGGCGGGGCTGCGTTTGAGCGGTCCGTCCCGCCCGGCTCAGCCAACACAGCGCATGCGCACTCGCCCTGCACCGACGCCCGCCCTCCCTCCGCTCCACCTCGCCGAACCCCGCCCACATTCGAAAGCCATTGACTGACAAGCCCGGAGACCCAATCAAATTCAAAGACGCCCGGAGAGGAGGGGCGGCGGGGGGGGGGGGAGGGGTGTGGTGGGGGATTGGAAAGGGGGGCGGGGCTGGCGAAAAGGCCGATGCAAATGAGGTGACGTGCTGGGCGGGGAAAAGGCGGCGGCTCGCGCGAGTAAAAGGCGCCGACACTAATTTGAATATAAACGGTCGCTGGGCTGCGGCGGGGCGGGATCTTAAAGGGAATTAAAAGTCGGCACGATTAAATTCGCCGGACGCCGCCTGAGGAGGAGGAAGAAGAAGAAAATGTGAAGGAAAGTTTGTGAAGTTGTTGTTATTTTAATATATTAAAAGGAGGAGGTGGGGAAAATGGCCGATACGCCGGTGAAAGTCAGTCGGGAGGAGATGGAAGCCATGCGGGCCGAGGTGGAGCGGCTGAGCGCCGAGCTGCAGGAGACCAGCGAGCAGAAGGTGCAGGCGGCGCAGTACGGCCTGGCCGTGCTGGAGGAGCAGCAGGGCCTCAAGCAGCGCTACACGGAGCTGGAGCAGGAGCACGAAGCCACCGTCCAGGAGCTAGAGCGGCTGAAGGAGGTGAGCCTGATTGGCTGTCGGTGGGAGGGGGCGGGAGGAAGGGGGCCGAACCAGCCAATCGACTTCCTCCCTCGCCGCTACCCCGGCCCCTCATTGGTCCGCCCCCCCCCCCACCCACGTCAATCACCCGCAAGGGGAGGGGGGGCGGGAGTTCCGCGCGATGACAATCGAACACGTGGAGGATGCCTGGCGCCGATTGGCCGCCGCGCGCTGTCAATCACTTGCGGAGGGCGCGGCCACCCTCCACGTGTGGGGGAGGGGGGCGGCTGATGAAGCCGATTGGCTGCCCTCCGACGGCTTCCCGCCCTCTTCACCCGTTCATCCAATCACTGCCGGCTCGGCTGACCATTGGCCGCCGCCTACTGTCAATCAGCACCGGAGGGAGGGTGGGGGCGGGCCATTGGAACTGGCGGGGAATTTGAACGCCTTGTCTTTGTGCATATGGTGCTGAGTGCTGGTTCATGCAGTAGGAAGTGGTGGAAATGGTTTGTAGGTGGCAAGTTGAAACTTTGCAGCGCAGGAGGAGCCCAATGCAAGAAAAACAACCAAAATTAAACTAAACTGGCAGAGAGCCGCAAAAAAATATTGCGGTCAAATTGGTATCTCTATAGCAACTGTACTTCCTTAAAGGTTCCAAAGAAGGGTCACTGACCCGAAACGTTAACTCTGCTTCTCTTTCCACAGCTGCTGCCAGACCTGCTGAGTGGTTCCAGCATTTCTTGTTTGTACTTCCTTAAATTCAGGTTCTGCTCATTCAACCAAAGACTTGAACAGAATCAAAACTTCACTCTCTGGAAAAAGCTACATAAATCTGTCCATGTGTTCAAACAGATCAAGGAACGTAAATACAAATTTTATTAAGAGTCTGGCCTTTTATGACTTGTTTATAGTCACACATGAAAGTCTAATTGGGAATTAATAGGGGCATAGAGTACAAGAGCAAGGAGGTTATGTTGCAATAAAAGCAAAAGGCTGCAGATGCTGGAACTCTGAAATAAAAACAAGAAGTGCTAGAAATACTCAGCAGGTCTGGCAGGATCTGTGGAGAGAGAAGCAGAGTTTACGTGTCAGGTCAGTGACCCTACATCAGAACTGGCAAAGGTTTGAAATGTAATATTTTTGAAGCAAGTATAAAGAGGGTGGGGCAAGAGATAACAAAAGAGAAGGTGTTGATAGGACAAGGCCACAGAGAATAACTGACCAGAAGGTCATAGAGCAAAGGCAAACAGTATGTTAATGGTGTGTTGAAAGACAAAGTGTTAGTGCAGAGAGGGTGTTAATTGACAGAAAACTGAACAGCCCTGGCCCCAAGCACAAACCTGAAAAAAACAGTGGGTAGGCACAGTAGAAACAAACTAAAATAAAATAAACAAGAAAAATGAAAAAAATAACTAAGTATAAAAACGGGGGCTCGTAATACTCTGAAATTATTGAACTCAATGTTCAGTCCGCAAGGCTGTAGTGTGCCTAATCGGTAAATGAGATGCTGTTCCTTGAGCTTGCGTTGATGTTCACTGGAACGCTGTAGCAATCCCAGGACAGAGATGTGAGCATGAGGTGGGTGGGGGTGGGGGGGGGGGTATTGAAATAGCAAGCAACCAGAAGCTCGGGGTCATGCTTTTGGACTATGCGGAGGTGTTCCGCAAAGCGGTCACCCAGTCTGCGTTTGGTCTCCCCAATGTAGACGAGACCACATTGTGAGCAGCGAATACAGTATACTACATTGAAAGAAATCCGAGGAACGTTGTATTTCTCGGAGATACCTGTAATCCTGGGTGGATTCAAAACATGAAGGGTGAAACTTCAGTTGGAATCCACGTGGAATAAGTCGGAGCCGGAGACGGTCACTGAGGAAGGGGATGTGGCTGTGAAAACGAGTTTTGGTGGACACTTTATCAAATACCAGGAGGGAAATAGAAAGCAATGAAGGTGAACAAGGTAAAAGGGACAAATAAAAATCCCGTCGGACAGAAGAGCAGAACTTCTTCAAGGTCATGTTGATCTTGTATAAGACACTAGTTCAGCCTCAGCTGGTGTATTGCAACCAGTTCTGGGTGCCACACTTTAGGAAGAATGAGAGAGTGCAGAAAAGATTCATGAGAATGGTTCCAGGGATGAGAAATTTCATTTCTGTGCGTAGATTGGAGAAGTTGGGACTGTTTTTCTTGGAGAGGAGAAGGCTGAGAGGCTTGTTAGAGATATTTAAAATCATGAGGGGTCTGGACAGAGTAGATGGAGAGAAACTGTTCCCACTCGTGAAAGGATGGAGAACGAGAGGGCACAGATTTTAAAGTATTTGGTAAGAGAAGTAAAAGCGACAAAGAGAAACGTTTTCACACAGCGAGTGGTTAAGGTCTGGAATGCGCTGCCTAAGAACGTGGTGGAGGCAGGTTCAATTGAAGCATTCAGAAGGGAATTAGACAGTTATATGGAAAGGAAGAGTGTGCAGGGTTATGGGGAGAAGGCAGGGGAATGGGACTGAGGGAGTTGCTCATTCAGAGAGCCAGTGCGGACACGATGGGCTGAATGTCCTCCTCCTGCGCTGTAGCAATTCTGTGAACTTTTGTCTACTGAGTTGAAACGGCAGGTTTACATGTGACAGGCTCAATATTATTCGAGGAATAAATACACTATTTCCTTCAAATCGGCCTGTTATAATTTTGGCGTTGATTGTCGAAGAAAAGAGGTTCCTAACTACCGATCTTGTTCTAGGACAAAGTTCTTATTTAGGGTTCAAGGTCTGTAGCAACATTATAACTGCTCCTTTCCTTGAGGCTGAGTTTGTGCGTTGGCGTTGTCCAGTGGAGTTAGAGGGTATATAAGCTCTGGAGGATACAAATTGTTATCTTCGTCTTCATCTATAGAATCATCACTAATCTAATCTATTAATTCATCTGACAGCTTGACTGAAACTTTTCTCGTTCAGATTCTAGAGAATCTTCATTTTGAGCACAAAGAATAGTTGTCGCGTTAGAAGTTGTGTCAAATAATTGACCCTGCTGTCTTGCCACACTTGACCACTTCCAGCATAAACTCCCCTCACTCCCATGGCCACCCCCTTCATCAGGGAAACAGTCTCTCCTGCCAGGGTAACTACGTTGTTGGGCTCCCCTCCCCTTGGTGCTGTTTTGGTTCCCCAGCAATCACTGCTGTTTTTTTCAAGGAGCTAGCACAGGGACAACGGGCCCAATGGCCTTCGCCTGTGCTGAATCATCTCCGATTTTACTCGCTGACGGGATCTTGGGGTATGGTGTGGTCATTTAAATTCTGGAGACTTGTGCATGCTCCTCTTCGTCCCTGTACCAGTGGTATCTAAGCACCTTTCCCCACCTCGGGGCACTTCACAATCAACAGGGTGCTTTTTTGTTTTGAAGTGTGGTCACTGTTGTAATGTAGGAAATGCAGCAGCCAATAATGACCGTGGAATCTTTTACACCCACCTGAGAGGACAGACTGGGGGCCTCGGGTTTAACGTCTCATCCTGGAAGACGGCCCCTCGGTACTGGCACTGGGAGACTGGATTATGGGGTACAAGTGTCTGCAGTGGGGGGGGGGGGGGGTGGAGAGGCTCGAATCCACGACTTTCTAACGCGGAGGCGAGAGTGGGAGCCACTGAGCCACGGCTGACACTGAGGAGTAGCGGATCCTGGGCCTACATCCAGCACGTTGGCTTTGTCTGCCCTGTGTCTGATGGGAGCAGTGGCATTGTGGAATGTGTTGTGCAGTGGCTTGCTGTAAAGGGCCGGTAGCATTCCTAGGCTCGGGGTGAGTTAAAACTGACCCAGGGCTTTTCCCAATTCCTTCATTCAGGCTCCACCTACGTGGGCGTAAATCCCTGGCGAGGTCGGGGCGACGCCCCATCAGTCGAATAGCTAACCGCTTCTCGGCGCGCCGGGCTGGGGGCAGGTGACAATAGCTAAGTGGGTGAGGTGCTGCCAGTTTCTGTGCGACCGCACCCCGGCTCAAAGATTGTTGCTTTCAAGGACAGTGGGGTCAGGGTCGTCCAGGAATGATTGCTTATTATCCTGTTTGTGAAGGGGACAGTGTCGGATTACAGAAGCCCCTTTCATAAGTGGAATCGCAATTTAATACCTGATATCGGATGTACGCACGGCCTAGATGTGGTCATTAACACAAGAGGAATCGCAATGTGATGACCACGTCATCTGGCTTTTTGTAATGACGTGGACTGAGGGATAAATATTCAGTCGAGGACGCTGGGGAGAAATCCCTCTTCAGGACAGTGCCATGAGATCTTTCTGTCCCATTCCCACCCCGTTTGCCTTGCACAATCACTCCTAGTGCTGTTGAATCCCTCCTTCCCTCCACACGATCACAGACCTTCCTCCCTCTTCTCTTCTCCCGGCTGCTTAAGAACCGTCAAACCCCTAACGTTTTCCAGTTCTGACGTCGGGTCACCATTTTCTCTCCACAGACGCTGTCAGACCTGTTGAGCGTTTCCTGTTCCTTTTTTTTTTAAATAAAAAAAAATATCAGATTTCCAGCCTGGGCGGTATTTTTATCACCGTTAACTTAGCTTTAAACTCCTGTGCTGGGAAAGTGACTTTGGGCCAGTGGTGTATTCTGGTTATCGGAAAGCTTTTCACAGTTGTCTGAGAGCCGTGTGCGACTGCAATTGAGATGGTCCAGTGAGGCACGGGTTGGTGTTTGAACGTGACCGTAGCAATTGCAGCAACAGCAGCTTGCATTTACATAGCGCCTCTGCCCTGGTGAATGCCCCAAGGGGCTTCACAGGAGTGTTTTGAGATACGGATTTGCCACTGAATCACACAGAGGCTGAGTCAAAGAGGTGGGCTTTCAGGAGGCGGGGGAGCAGAGAGGTTTCGGGAGGGAATTCATCGGCTCCAGGACAAAGCTAAAAGTTGCTGTGTTGGGGTTTGAAGAGCCTATTGTTCCTCTGGAGGAAGGAGACCGTGCCGTTCCTGTCTGGGCCTACACTTTCAGTCCCACACTGTTTGTATGGCCGGCGCTCAGTGCCTGCAAAGTGGCTGAGCAAGCCAGTCAGTTGTACAAGTGATCACCCACCAGCATCATCTTGGGGGCCCCTATTCTCCAATTCCGGCCTCTTGACCATCCCCCGATTCCCATCGCTCCACCATTGGCGGCCGTGCCTTCAGCTGCCTGGGGCCCTAAGCTCTGGAATTCCCTCCCTAAACCTCTCCGCCTCTCTCTCTCTCTCTCTCTCTCTCTCCTCCTTTTAAGACGCTGCTGAAAAACCGACCTCTTTGACCGAGCTTTCGGTCGCCTGTCCCTAATATCTCCTGATGTGGCTCGGGGTCAAATTCTCTCTGATTTGCACTCCTGTGAAGCACCTTGGGGATGTTTTATAAATGCAAGTCAAGGGGGGGGGGGAAAAATATGTTTTCTTGGAAAAAAAAATCTTTTAAAAAATGTACTCACTGTATAAAACTTTCTGTGTGGAGTTAATTAGCACATGTGTTTAAGGAAATAATGGACAGGATTCCACTGGCTCCTATAGTTATGTTGTTTCCCTCTGCTGTGAGTTACATGTAGGTCAGCCCCAGTGTCACTGTGCTCGGTGCACTCTCTGTGCTGCACGAGAGTGGCTGCTGAGGCTATGTGCTTGTGTGACCTAGATTTACAATTGAGTAGTTTATTCCCACTTTGTCTTCAAACCTCTATCTATCCTTCACCCCCCCCCCTCCCCCCCCACCCTCCCTAACTTGTTTTTTAATTTTAAAAGTTCCATACATCTTTACAGACTGTGGTCGATTGGTGTTGCATTTCTGAAGTACACAAATTAGAAGTTGAGCAATGGATGGTTTATTTGTGTTGGTAAATCCCCCCCGTCCTGGGATTAATGAGTCATTCCCAGCCATTCTTCTGTGCTGTAGTCATCTGTACCGTACTGTTTTCAGAGGCTTAAAAAACAGATTCTGCTTGAGCACCTCGGCATTGAAATTCTCCCCTTGTTTTCAGGTGCCCCTCGCTAACTCTGTAACCTCCTACAGCCCACCCTATCTCTGTAACCTCTTCCAGCCCCTACAGCCCTCCCTATCTCTGTAACCTCTTCCAGCCCCTACAGCCCTCCCTATCTCTGTAACCTCCTCCAGCCCCTACAACCCTCCCTATCTCTGTAACCTCTTCCAGCCCCTACAGCCCTCCCTATCTCTGTAACCTCCTCCAGTCCCTACAGCCCTCCCTATCTCTGTAACCTCCTCCAGTCCCTACAACCCTCCCTATCTCTGTAACCTCCTCCAGTCCCTACAACCCTCCCTATCTCTGTAACCTCCTCCAGCCCCTACAACCCTCCCTATCTCTGTAACCTCCTCCAGCCCCTCCAGCCCTCCCTATCTCTGTAACCTCCTCCAGCCCTCCCTATCTCTGTAACCTCCTCCAGCCCCTACAACCCCCCCTATCTCTGTAACCTCCTCCAGCCCCTACAACCCTCCCTATCTCTGTAACCTCCTCCAGCCCCCTACAACCCTCCCTATCTCTGTAACCTCCTCCAGCCCCTACAATCCTCCCTATCTCTGTAACCTCCTCCAGCCCCTACAACCCTCCGAGACCTCTGCCCTCCTCCAATTCCGGCCTCTTGACCATCCCCCGATTCCCATCGCTCCACCATTGGCGGCCGTGCCTTCAGCTGCCTGGGGCCCCGAGCTCTGGAATTCCCTCCCTAAACCTCTCCGCCTCTCTCTCTCTCCTCCTTTAAGACGCTGCTTAAAAACCGACCTCTTTGACCGAGCTTTTGGTCGCCGGTCCCTAACATCTCCTGATGTGGCTCGGGGTCACATTCTATTTGATAATGGTAAGTTTTATTATACTAGAGGCGCTCGGTAAACACAGGTTGTTGGAGAAAGTCGGGGAAAGGCAGAATCATCAGTCCCGGTTGAGAAACATTCTACAGTCCAAATTCCTGCTGGCTTATAATCAACGTCAGACTTGACACGTGAAGGATGGCCACTTGGAATCAGGGCTGAGCAGGGAGGAGCCTTGTTGCTAAGCATGGAACTGTACCAAGGTATGACTCATCGCTTTGAAGATACAAGGAAAAACAAGAGAGGAAAACAACGCGCGGAAGAAAATGGATGGGCAAGGTGCCAACTTTAAAACTACTTCCTCCTCCCAGCTTAATCTGTTCATGGTAAACACAACCACCTAATCTCTGGAGAAAGGGCATGTTCTCAGGGAATAAACATCAGCCCCCACAAATACAACTCTAGGAATGAGAGTTGCGCTGTCAGAGGGTCAGTACTGAGGGGCTGGAGGAGGTTACAGAGATAGGGAGGGTTGTAGGGGCTGGAGGAGGTTACAGAGATAGGGAGGGTTGTAGGGGCTGGAGGAGGTTACAGAGATAGGGAGGGTTGTAGGGGCTGGAGGAGGTTACAGAGATAGGGAGGGTTGTAGGTTCTGGAGGAGGTTACAGAGAATGGCCTCCTCCTGTGCGTGTGTGATCTATG
Source organism: Heterodontus francisci (assembly GCF_036365525.1). Classification (NCBI taxonomy): domain Eukaryota; kingdom Metazoa; phylum Chordata; class Chondrichthyes; order Heterodontiformes; family Heterodontidae; genus Heterodontus; species Heterodontus francisci. The sequence goes on from NC_090419.1 coordinate 10,641,410, forward strand.
AAACCATCCTGTGTGCACAGTTGCTCCTAACTGGGACACTGCATCCTGCCCCCAGCCCTCCAGGCTGCGTTTTCCCATCATTCTTCCGTCTGTTGTCAATTCATGTTTCTTGTTGCACATTTCCATTGGTAAATCTGATGCTAACACTGAGTCACAGGGCTGGAAATGTAACCTCCTAGTCAGCTGTTACACTCTCAGTCTGGTATAATTACAGTCATGGAATTTATCTCACTCCTCAGACGCCCAAATTATGAAATCTGTTTTTTTTTTTAAACAATTCAACAGGGACTGCTCTTCTGAGCGTCGTACTTAATAGACCGTGAAAAGCTTTGAGATGTCTTGTGATCGTAAAAGGCGGTTTGTAAATGCAAGTCCTTTTGGAATCATTTTTGTTCCCTCTCTCAGCTTCGCATGCAAGAATCTTTCTCAGTAAATTGAGGCATTGCTGAGGGTTTACATGGTGGTGACGAGAGATTGCATAAACTCGGCTTGTATTCTTCACCTGGAACTCGCTGCCCACAAGGACGGTGGGAGTGGAGACCATCAATAATTGCCAAAGGAAATTGGATAGCCGCTTGAAGGAAGTAAACTTGCAGGGCTCTGGGGGACTGAGCAGGGGAGTGGGACTGGCTGGATAGCTCTGCAGAGAGCCAGCATGGACTCAAAGGGCCGAAAGGCCTCATTCTATGCCCTAAATGACTCTCTGCCTCTATTCCCTCGGGTATAGATGGTTAAAGCGTGATTTGACGGAGGTTTTATGGATTTTTTTTTTATCAGGCAGAGAGCGAGAAACCGTTTCCCACTGGCGAGAGAGGCTCGGACAAGAGGGGGGAAGCGTAACCTTAAAATCCGAGGCAGGACATTCAGGAGAGAAGTTAGGAAACAATTCCTCACACAGAGGGTGGGAGAAGTGTGGAAGCTCTTTTTCCCCCTGCAAAGAGCAGCAGATCCTCGCTCGGTTAGTCATTTTAAATCGGAGGTTCAAAAGTGTGTGGAGCCACGGCGGGTGGATGGAGTTACGATAACTTTGAATGGCGCGAGTGGTTCGAGGGGCTGAATGGCCTGGCCTCCTCTTGTCCCTGTGCTTTTGCTGAATCAGTGCCCAGGGTGCTGGGGATGTCAGTGGGCTAGTTCTTGGCCTGTCCGTACAGCGATTCTCCCTCTACTTTCATTGATCAGAAAGCTGGCCAGGAATTTCACAGGACTCTGCTCTACGCTTGCCCAGTAATATGGCCGCAGTCCCTTCTTCCCTGAAGTCAGTGTTGTGACTCTTCCCTGTTCTGGGAAATACTGGCTGGACGTAAAATAGGGAATTCAGCACTGTGTGTATGAGCCCGTTCGCTGCACATTTCGTAGAGTAGTACAGTACAGCACAGGCAGAGGCCATTCAGCCCTTTGAGTCTATGCCAGCTTTTCCAAGTCAGTCCTGCTCTTTCCCCGTATTCCTGCAATTTTACCCCTTTGTGCATTTCTCCAATGCCCTTTCGAAGGCAGTGCATTCCAGATTCTAGCCATTCGTGCAGAGAGATTCCCTCATGTCACCTCTGCATCTTTTGCTCAGTCATCTTCAATCTGTGTCCCTCTGGTTACTGACCCTCCCGCCACTGGAAACGTTTCTCCTGATTTACTCCATCAAAACCCTTCCTGCTTTTAAACGCCCCGATTAAATCTCCTCTTCACCTTCTCTGCTCTAAGGAGAACAATCGCAGCCTCTCCCAGTCTCTCCACATTAACAGATGTCCCTCATCTCTATGAACAGAGGCAGTTGAAATTATATAGTTCCGCTTAACCCAGGCTGTGATTTTTTTTTTTTGTGTGTGTGTATATAAATCAATAGCTTAAATTTAACGTTAACGCCCTTTTTTTTTGGGAATAATTTTAGTTTAGTTTAGAGATACAGCACTGAAACAGGCCCTTCGGCCCACCGAGTCTGTGCCAACCATTAACCACCCATTTATACTAATCCTACACTAATCCCATATACTTACCACATCCTTACCTGTCCCTATATTCCCCTACCACCTACCTACACTAGGGGCAATTTATAATGGCCAATTTACCTAACAACTTGCAAGTCTTTTTGGCTGTGGGAGGAAACCGGAGCACCCGGAGGAAACCCACGCAGACACAGGGAGAACTTGCAAACTCCACACAGGCAGTACCCAGAATTGAACCCGGGTCGCTGGAGCTGTGAGGCTGCGGTGCTAACCACTGCACCACTGTTCTCTAGTTTTGATATAAGTACAGCATTCAGCTAATTACACAGAGGTTGGCCATTTGGGACTGAGATGGGGAGAAATTTCTTCACTCAGAGGGTTGTGAATCTTTGGAATTCTCTCCCCCAGAGAGCTGTGCATGCTCTATCTTTGAGTATAAGGGAATTAAAGGCTCCTTAGACAACACCTTCCAAACCGCGACCTCTAACACCTAGAAGGACAAGGGCAGCAGACACATGGGAACTTCACCACCTGCAAGTTCCCCTCCAAGCCACACACCATCCTGACTTGGAACTATATTGCCATTCCTTCACTGTCGCTGGGTCAAAATCCTGGAACTCCCTCCCTAACAGCACTGTGGGTGTACCTACCCCACGCAGACTGCAGCCGTTCAAGAAGGCAGCTCACCACCACCTTCTCGAGGGCACCAAATGCTGGCCTGGCCAGCGACGCCCACGTCCCATGAATGAATTAAAAAAGGATTTGGGGATCGGCCGGGAAAGTGGAGTTGAAGTGGGGGATCACCCAGCTTACTGAATGGTGGAGCAGGCTCGAGGGGCCAAATGGCCTCCTCCTGCTCCTATTATGTTATGAATGTATGACACAGCAGGCAGACCATTCGGCCCATCCGCTCCGTGCTGGTGTTTCTGCTCCGCACGAGCCTCCTCCCACCCCCTACTTCATCCCTTCCCCCCCACCCCCCCCATCACCATATCCTTCTATTCCTTTCTCCCTCGTGTGTTTATCCAGCCTCCCCCTTAAATACATCGATACTATTCACCTCAACCACTCCCTGTGGGAGCGAGTTCCACATTCTCACCACTCTCTGGGGAAAGACGTTTCTCTCTCTCTCCCTTTGTTCCGTTTGTAAATACTGACACTATACAAGTCCAGTGACGACATCTAAAGTGAGACACCTACTCTTGGCAGTGTTTTTCTACTGCATGTAGAATGACTGAAACTTTATCTGTGATTGAAAATGTCACTCGCAGTTTGCAGTGTCTGGGGTCTGCTGGGCGGTGAATTGTGCATGGTGTGTGGAAATGTTCACGTCGTGTCCTTTATGTCAAACTAGGAGCTTCCTCCTTTTGAATAGATTTTAAGATCTCGTGTGGACTAGTCAGACAGCCTGGGATAGTCACTGGCCCACCTTTCAGCAGGTCAACCAAGCTAATCACCCGCTGGTTCGGTTATGTGCTCCTTAAGGACTCGTACAGGAGCAAATAATGCAAAAAGAGGATGTAAATGAGTGTCAATTTTCGCAGGTAGTCCCCCTGAGTAAATCTCTCTCCCATGTTGTTGTAATGCCGGTTATTTGTGTAGTGTGGGAGCTTGTGAATTGGCAATGCAGTTGCTGGGTGCTGGTAATTTCAGCTTACACTCTTGTGGGCATTGTACCAAGAAAAGCTGGGGCAGGGCCTCCGAACATCCCTGTACGTCTCCCTGTGTCTAGTTATACAACAACCTGCATTTAAGTAGCACCTTTCTCGTAGTAAAACATCCCCAAGGCACTTTAGATGTGTTAATCAGGATAGAAATTTGACCCTGATCCACATAAGGCGATATTAGGGACAGGCGCCAGGTCAAAGAGATCAGTTTTAAGAAGCGTCTTTAAAGGGGGAGAGAGTAAGGCAGAGAGATTCAGGGAGGGCTGTGGACTCTGCACTGCAAATCCAGTGGCAGTGCCCCAGGAGTAAGCTATCTGCTGTACATCTTGGCTAGGGACAGTGTGTGGGTTGGAGAGGCCCTGACAAAGGAGAAGGGGAGAAACTCGCTGGATGTTTTATAGCAGTCTACCCAATATTCATTTTTCAAAGTACCCTCGAGCACTCACTCGGAATGACCAAAGATTCACGCAGCAAGATCGAGTATTGTTTCTCAAAATTACAAAAAGCTAATTGCATCTTTTTGTTAACAAGGCAGTCATGTAATTATTTCAACACCCAGCCTACGAATTACTCATTGCATTGTCTCCTTATCACTTGTCTGGCTAAAACCAGGCACAGGCTTATTAAATATCTTAAGGAAGACGATGTATTTTAAAATAGGCGTTTGGCAGTGCAGAACTTGAGTAATACTAAAAACCAAGGCATTTTGTCAAAACTTTTCATCTTGCACCCATCAGGACAAATCGCAAGAATACCAATGGAAAGGAAAGCAACAAATTTATACTGTCTGAGAAGAGAGTGCTGATTGGTTGGCAAGTGGACTTTGGTAGAGGCGTTGCCATGGAGAATGCACCACTTTATGGTGACTAACCTTTAACTGTCAAGTTTTGTTAGGAGGTATGATCAGTAAGTTCGCAGATGACACGAGAATTGGTAGTGTTGTAAATAGTGAGGAGGAAAGCCTTAGATTACAGGACGATATAGATGGGCTGGTAAGATGGGCGGAGCAGCGGCAAATGGAATTTAATCCTGAGAAGTGTGAGGTGACGCATTTTGGGAGGACTAACAAGACAAGGGAATATACAATGGATGGTAGGACCCTAGGACGTACAGAGGGACCTTGGTGTACTTGTCCATAGATCACTGAAGGCAGCAGCACAGGTAGATAAGGTGGTTAGGAAGGCATATGGGATACTTGCCTTTATTAGCCGAGGCATAGAATATGAGAGCAGGGAGGTTATGATGGAGCTGTATAAAACGCTAGTTAGGCCACAGCTGGAGTAGTGTGTACAGTTCTGGGCACCACACTATAGGAAGGATGTGATTGCACTGGAGAGGGTGCAGAGGAGATTCACCAGGATGTTGCCTGGGCTGGAGCATTTCCGCTATGAAGAGACACAGGATAGGCTAGTGTTGTTTTCCTTAGAGCAGAGAAGGCTGAGGGGGGACATGATTGAAGTATACAAAATTATGAGGGGCATTGATAGCATAGATAGGAAGAAACGTTTTTCGTTAGCGGAGGGGTCAATAACCAGGGGGCATAGATTTAAGGTAAGGGGCAGGAGGTTTAGAGGGAATTTGAGGGAAAAAAACTTTACCCAGAGGGTGATTGGAATCTGGAGCACACTGCCTGAAGGGGTGGTAGAGGTAGGAACCCTCACAACATTTAAGAAGTATTTAGATGAGCACTTGAAAGGCCACAGCATACAAGGAAATGGGCCAAATTCCGGAAAATGGGATTAGAATAGATAGGCTTGATGGCCAGCACAGACACGATGGGCTGAAGGACCTGTTTCTGTGTTGTATAACTATGACTAAGACCTTGGTTTTTTTTCTTGCGTTTACTGTATCTATTTCAAGGACTTTGATGGATTGTAGTGTAGTACTCCTGCAAACACTCTCCCTAGAACTGGACGATGACTTACATACGTACATACGAATTAGGAGCAGGAGTAGGCCACTCGGCCCCTCTAATCTGCTCCGTCATTCAACAAGATCATGGCTGATCTGAGTGTAGTCTCAACCTCACATTCCCGCCGACCCCCGATAACCTTTCACCCCCTTGTTCATCAAGAATCTATCTCCCTGTGCCTTAAAAATATTCAAAGACTCTGCTTCCACCGCCTTTTGAGGAAGAGAATTCCAAAGACTCACGACCCTCTGAGAGAAAAAATTTCTCCTCATCTCTGTGTTAAATGGGTGACCCCTTATTTTTAAACAGTGACCCCTAGTTCGAGCTTCTCCCACAAGGGGAAACATCCTTTCCACATCCACCCTGTCAAGACCCCTCAGGATCTGATATGTTTCAATCAAGTCGCCTTTTACTCTTCTGAACTCCAGTGGATACGAGCCTAGCCTGTCCAACCTTTCCTCACAAGACAACCCGCCCATTCCAGGTATTAGTCTAGTAAACCTTCTCTGTACTACCTCCAATACATTTACATCCTTCCTTAAATAAGGAGACCAGTACTGTACACAATACCCCAGATGTGGTCTCACCAATGCCCTGTATAGATGAAGCATAACCTCCCTACTTTTATATTCAATTCCCCTCACAATAAATGATATTCTATTTACTTGCTGAGCCTGCATGCTAATCTTTTGCGATACACTCGCTAGGACACCCAGATCCCTCTGCATCTCCGCTCTAGTCGTCCTGTATCTTAAGGCAGCATCAAAATAGATTTTTCTAAGGGATGCACTGAACACAGTGCTGTTGGATGAAATCAGCCTGTGCCCGTTCCTTAGTGAGTCACCAAGCATTGCTTTCTGCTGGTATCTGTTGGAAAGAGCTGTGTTTTTGGGATGGGTCGGTATCTGGCAGGTTTTGAAATGCACTCTGTTGATTTATTTTGGACTGTGCAGTCTCCAGACAGAGCCTTTCCGTCTGTAGGTCCAGCCAAGCTCATGTGATATTCTGTTTAACTGCAGAGTGTGTTGAACATAGAAAATTCTGAGGGGGCTTGACAGGGGAGATGCTGAGAGGATGTTTCCCCTTGGAGGGAATCTGGAACCAGGGGGCACAATTCCAAACTAAGGGGTCTCCCTTTTATTACGGAGATGAGGAGGAATGTCTTCTCTCAGCGGGTTGTTTAATCCTTGGAATTCTCTATCCCAGAGAGCAGTGGAGGCTGGCTCATTGAATATATTCATGGCTGAGTTGGACAGTTTTTTGATCTATAAGGGAGTTGAGGGTTATGGGAGGGCAGGCAGGAAAGTGGGGTTAAGGCCACAATCCGATCAGCCATGATTTTACTGAATGGCGGAGCAGAATCAAGGGACCGAATGGCGACTCCTGCTCCTAGTTCTTGTGTTCTTATGAACTGCAAAAGGCCAGTCTGAATATAATATCCAGCACGCAAACAGGCCATTCGGCCCATCCTCTCCGTGCTGGTGTTTCTGCTCCACAGGAGCCTCCTCCCACCCCCTACTTCATCTCCCCCTATCACCATATCCTTCTATTCCTCTCTCCCTCGTGTGTTTATCCAGCTTCCCCCTTAAATACATCGATACTATTCACCTCAACCACTCCCTGTGGGAGCAAGTTCCACATTCTCACCACTCTCTGGGGAAAGGAGTTTCTCCTGAATTCCCCATTGGATTTATTACTGACTGTCTTATATTGATGGCCTCCCTAGTTCTGGTCTCCCCCCGACAAGTGGAAACATCTTCTCTACGTCTACCCGATCGAAACCCCGATGTAATTTCACATGGTAATCTTCATTGCTTAATCTTTCTGAACAGCGATCTGTTCCAGCTCTGTTTGAGAGTTATGAGATTACTGTTTGTATTATTTATCCAGAGATGGACCATTTTGCCAAAATGCCTGTAAATGAGCCAAACCTGCTGAACTGGTCAGGATCTGTAGCAGTTTATACGACGATTAGTTTTACATTGGCTTTATTCCGACAGTTTACTGCCAGCCTTTCTCCCCCCTGCTCCCGCCTCCCATTTTCTTTTCCTCAGGAAACGTTGATTGCCTTCGTTGGGGAGGGTCTGCCCCCGTTCGAGTGCCAGGCCAGTTTAGCAGCATGGGTCTGTTGGGCCGAATGGCCTGTGTGTGTTGTGAATTATATGTAGTTGAGGAGAAAGGTCACAGCCATGTCCCGACCAGTCCAGACGAGTATGTGAGCAGCAGGGTTTCGGGAGTTGGCAGGCAGGCGGCAGGGTTTCGGTAGTTGGCAGGCAGGCGGCAGGGTTTCGGTAGTTGGCAGGCAGGCGGCAGGGTTTCGGTAGTTGGCAGACAGGCAGCAGGGTTTTGGTAGTTGGCAGGCAGGCGGCAGGGTTTTGGTAGTTGACAGGCAGCGGGGTTTCGGTAGTTGGCAGGCAGGCAGCAGGGTTTTGGTAGTTGACAGGCAGGCAGCAGGGTTTTGGTAGTTGACAGGCAGCGGGGTTTCGGTAGTTGGCAGGCAGGCGGCAGGGTTTCGGTAGTTGGCAGGCAGGCGGCAGGGTTTCGGTAGTTGGCAGGCAGGCAGCAGGGTTTTGGTAGTTGACAGGCAGCGGGGTTTCGGTAGTTGGCAGGCAGGCAGCAGGGTTTTGGTAGTTGGCAGGCAGGCAGCAGGGTTTTGGTAGTTGACAGGCAGGCAGCAGGGTTTTGGTAGTTGACAGGCAGCGGGGTTTCGGTAGTTGGCAGGCAGGCAGCAGGGTTTCGGTAGTTGGCAGGCAGGCAGCAGGGTTTCGGTAGTTGGCAGGCAGGCAGCAGGGTTTCGGTAGTTGGCAGGCAGCAGGGTTTCGGTAGTTGGCAGGCAGGCAGCAGGGTTTCGGTAGTTGGCAGGCAGCACGGTTTCGGTAGTTGGCAGGCAGCAGGGTTTCGGTAGTTGGCAGGCAGCAGGGTTTCGGTAGTTGGCAGGCAGCAGGGTTTCGGTAGTTGGCAGGCAGCAGGGTTTCGGTAGTTGGCAGGCAGGCAGCAGGGTTTTGGTAGTTGACAGGCAGGCAGCAGGGTTTCGGTAGTTGACAGGCAGGCGGCAGGGTTTCGGTAGTTGGCAGGCGGCAGGGTTTCGGTAGTTGGCAGGCAGCAGGGTTTCGGTAGTTGGCAGGCAGCAGGGTTTCGGTAGTTGGCAGGCAGGCAGCAGGGTTTTGGTAGTTGGCAGGCAGGCAGCAGGGTTTTGGTAGTTGGCAGGCAGGCAGCAGGGTTTTGGTAGTTGGCAGGCAGGCAGCAGGGTTTCGGTAGTTGACAGGCAGGCAGCAGGGTTTCGGTAGTTGACAGGCAGGCAGCAGGGTTTCGGTAGTTGACAGGCAGGCAGCAGGGTTTCGGTAGTTGACAGGCAGGCAGCAGGGTTTCGGTAGTTGACAGGCAGCAGGGTTTTGGTAGTTGGCAGGCAGGCAGCAGGGTTTCGGTAGTTGACAGGCAGGCAGCAGGGTTTCGGTAGTTGACAGGCAGGCAGCAGGGTTTCGGTAGTTGACAGGCAGGCAGCAGGGTTTCGGTAGTTGACAGGCAGCAGGGTTTTGGTAGTTGGCAGGCAGGCAGCAGGGTTTCGGTAGTTGACAGGCAGGCAGCAGGGTTTCGGTAGTTGACAGGCAGGCAGCAGGGTTTCGGTAGTTGACAGGCAGGCAGCAGGGTTTCGGTAGTTGGCAGGCAGCAGGGTTTTGGTAGTTGACAGACAGGCAGCAGGGTTTTGGTAGTTGACAGACAGGCAGCAGGGTTTTGGTAGTTGACAGACAGCAGGGTTTCGGTAGTTGACAGACAGGCAGCAGGGTTTCGGTAGTTGACAGGCAGGCAGCAGGGTTTCGGTAGTTGGCAGGCAGGCAGCAGGGTTTCGGTAGTTGGCAGGCAGGCAGCAGGGTTTCGGTAGTTGACAGGCAGGCAGCAGGGTTTCGGTAGTTGACAGACAGGCAGCAGGGTTTCGGTAGTTGGCAGGCAGGCAGCAGGGTTTCGGTAGTTGGCAGGCAGGCAGCAGGGTTTCGGTAGTTGACAGGCAGGCAGCAGGGTTTCGGTAGTTGGCAGGCAGGCAGCAGGGTTTCGGTAGTTGGCAGGCAGGCAGCAGAGTTTCGGTAGTTGGCAGGCAGGCAGCAGGGTTTCGGTAGTTGGCAGGCAGGCAGCAGGGTTTCGGTAGTTGGCAGGCAGGCAGCAGGGTTTCGGTAGTTGGCAGGCAGGCAGCAGGGTGTCGGTAGTTGACAGGCAGGCAGCAGGGTTTCGGTAGTTGACAGGCAGGCAGCAGGGTTTCGGTAGTTGACAGGCAGGCAGCAGGGTTTCGGTAGTTGGCAGGCAGCAGGGTTTCGGTAGTTGGCAGGCAGGCAGCAGGGTTTCGGTAGTTGGCAGGCAGGCAGCAGGGTTTCGGTAGTTGACAGGCAGGCAGCAGGGTTTCGGTAGTTGACAGGCAGGCAGCAGGGTTTCGGTAGTTGGCAGGCAGCAGGGTTTCGGTAGTTGGCAGGCAGGCAGCAGGGTTTCGGTAGTTGGCAGGCAGGCAGCAGAGTTTCGGTAGTTGGCAGGCAGCAGAGTTTCGGTAGTTGGCAGGCAGCAGGGTTTCGGTAGTTGGCAGGCAGGCAGCAGGGTTTTGGTAGTTGGCAGGCAGGCAGCAGGGTTTCGGTAGTTGGCAGGCAGGCAGCAGAGTTTTGGTAGTTGGCAGGCAGGCAGCAGGGTTTCGGTAGTTGGCAGGCAGGCAGCAGGGTTTCGGTAGTTGGCAGGCAGCAGGGTTTCGGTAGTTGGCAGGCAGCAGGGTTTCGGTAGTTGACAGGCAGCAGGGTTTCGGTAGTTGACAGGCAGCAGGGTTTCGGTAGTTGACAGGCAGGCAGCAGGGTTTCGGTAGTTGGCAGGCAGCAGGGTTTCGGTAGTTGACAGGCAGCAGGGTTTCGGTAGTTGACAGGCAGGCAGCAGGGTTTCGGTAGTTGGCAGGCAGGCAGCAGGGTTTCGGTAGTTGGCAGGCAGGCAGCAGGGTTTTGGTAGTTGGCAGGCAGGCAGCAGGGTTTTGGTAGTTGGCAGGCAGGCAGCAGGGTTTCGGTAGTTGGCAGGCAGGCAGCAGGGTTTCGGTAGTTGGCAGGCAGGCAGCAGAGTTTCGGTAGTTGGCAGGCAGGCAGCAGGGTTTCGGTAGTTGGCAGGCAGGCAGCAGGGTTTCGGTAGTTGACAGGCAGCAGGGTTTCGGTAGTTGACAGGCAGGCAGCAGGGTTTCGGTAGTTGACAGGCAGCAGGGTTTCGGTAGTTGACAGGCAGCAGGGTTTCGGTAGTTGACAGGCAGCAGGAAACCTGGCTGATTTTTTTTTTGTGTGTGTGGGGCTTTTTTGCCTTAATTAACTTCTGAGTGTATGAGGTAGTTTTAACTGTTCCAACGCTGTGACCGAGATCCGCAAGTTCTCTGCAAACTGGAGAGAGAGTGCTTCAAATTTAAATCCTCGTGTTGTTCGAGATCACTTTCATTACCAGACTTGGTTTAGCTACATACCTTGGGACACAGGAACAGGAGGAGGCCATTCAGCCCCTCGAGCCTGTTGCACAGGAACAGGAGGAGGCCCATTCAGCTCCTCTCGAGCCTGTTGCACAGGAACAGGAGGAGGCCCATTCAGCTCCTCGAGCCTGTTGCACAGGAGCAGGAGGAGGCCCATTCAGCTCCTCGAGCCTGTTGCACAGGAGCAGGAGGAGGCCCATTCAGCCCCTCGAGCCTGTTGCACAGGAACAGGAGGAGGCCCATTCAGCCCCTCGAGCCTGTTGCACAGGAACAGGAGGAGGCCCATTCAGCCCCTCGAGCCTGTTGCACAGGAACAGGAGGAGGCCCATTCAGCCCCTCGAGCCTGTTGCACAGGAACAGGAGGAGGCCCATTCAGCCCCTCGAGCCTGTTGCACAGGAACAGGAGGAGGCCCATTCAGCCCCTCGAGCCTGTTGCACAGGAACAGGAGGAGGCCCATTCAGCCCCTCGAGCCTGTTGCACAGGAACAGGAGGAGGCCCATTCAGCCCCTCGAGCCTGTTGCACAGGAACAGGAGGAGGCCCATTCAGCCCCTCGAGCCTGTTGCACAGGAACAGGAGGAGGCCCATTCAGCCCCTCGAGCCTGTTGCACAGGAACAGGAGGAGGCCCATTCAGCCCCTCGAGCCTGTTGCACAGGAACAGGAGGAGGCCCATTCAGCCCCTCGAGCCTGTTGCACAGGAACAGGAGGAGGCCCATTCAGCCCCTCGAGCCTGTTGCACAGGAACAGGAGGAGGCCCATTCAGCCCCTCGAGCCTGTTGCACAGGAACAGGAGGAGGCCCATTCAGCCCCTCGAGCCTGTTGCACAGGAACAGGAGGAGGCCCATTCAGCCCCTCGAGCCTGTTGCACAGGAACAGGAGGAGGCCCATTCAGCCCCTCGAGCCTGTTGCACAGGAACAGGAGGAGGCCCATTCAGCCCCTCGAGCCTGTTGCACAGGAACAGGAGGAGGCCCATTCAGCCCCTCGAGCCTGTTGCACAGGAACAGGAGGAGGCCCATTCAGCCCCTCGAGCCTGTTGCACAGGAACAGGAGGAGGCCCATTCAGCCCCTCGAGCCTGTTGCACAGGAACAGGAGGAGGCCCATTCAGCCCCTCGAGCCTGTTGCACAGGAACAGGAGGAGGCCCATTCAGCCCCTCGAGCCTGTTGCACAGGAACAGGAGGAGGCCCATTCAGCCCCTCGAGCCTGTTGCACAGGAACAGGAGGAGGCCCATTCAGCCCCTCGAGCCTGTTGCACAGGAACAGGAGGAGGCCCATTCAGCCCCTCGAGCCTGTTGCACAGGAACAGGAGGAGGCCCATTCAGCCCCTCGAGCCTGTTGCACAGGAACAGGAGGAGGCCCATTCAGCCCCTCGAGCCTGTTGCACAGGAACAGGAGGAGGCCCATTCAGCCCCTCGAGCCTGTTGCACAGGAACAGGAGGAGGCCCATTCAGCCCCTCGAGCCTGTTGCACAGGAACAGGAGGAGGCCCATTCAGCCCCTCGAGCCTGTTGCACAGGAACAGGAGGAGGCCCATTCAGCCCCTCGAGCCTGTTGCACAGGAACAGGAGGAGGCCCATTCAGCCCCTCGAGCCTGTTGCACAGGAACAGGAGGAGGCCCATTCAGCCCCTCGAGCCTGTTGCACAGGAACAGGAGGAGGCCCATTCAGCCCCTCGAGCCTGTTGCACAGGAACAGGAGGAGGCCCATTCAGCCCCTCGAGCCTGTTGCACAGGAACAGGAGGAGGCCCATTCAGCCCCTCGAGCCTGTTGCACAGGAACAGGAGGAGGCCCATTCAGCCCCTCGAGCCTGTTGCACAGGAACAGGAGGAGGCCCATTCAGCCCCTCGAGCCTGTTGCACAGGAACAGGAGGAGGCCCATTCAGCCCCTCGAGCCTGTTGCACAGGAACAGGAGGAGGCCCATTCAGCCCCTCGAGCCTGTTGCACAGGAACAGGAGGAGGCCCATTCAGCCCCTCGAGCCTGTTGCACAGGAACAGGAGGAGGCCCATTCAGCCCCTCGAGCCTGTTGCACAGGAACAGGAGGAGGCCCATTCAGCCCCTCGAGCCTGTTGCACAGGAACAGGAGGAGGCCCATTCAGCCCCTCGAGCCTGTTGCACAGGAACAGGAGGAGGCCCATTCAGCCCCTCGAGCCTGTTGCACAGGAACAGGAGGAGGCCCATTCAGCCCCTCGAGCCTGTTGCACAGGAACAGGAGGAGGCCCATTCAGCCCCTCGAGCCTGTTGCACAGGAACAGGAGGAGGCCCATTCAGCCCCTCGAGCCTGTTGCACAGGAACAGGAGGAGGCCCATTCAGCCCCTCGAGCCTGTTGCACAGGAACAGGAGGAGGCCCATTCAGCCCCTCGAGCCTGTTGCACAGGAACAGGAGGAGGCCCATTCAGCCCCTCGAGCCTGTTGCACAGGAACAGGAGGAGGCCCATTCAGCCCCTCGAGCCTGTTGCACAGGAACAGGAGGAGGCCCATTCAGCCCCTCGAGCCTGTTGCACAGGAACAGGAGGAGGCCCATTCAGCCCCTCGAGCCTGTTGCACAGGAACAGGAGGAGGCCCATTCAGCCCCTCGAGCCTGTTGCACAGGAACAGGAGGAGGCCCATTCAGCCCCTCGAGCCTGTTGCACAGGAACAGGAGGAGGCCCATTCAGCCCCTCGAGCCTGTTGCACAGGAACAGGAGGAGGCCCATTCAGCCCCTCGAGCCTGTTGCACAGGAACAGGAGGAGGCCCATTCAGCCCCTCGAGCCTGTTGCACAGGAACAGGAGGAGGCCCATTCAGCCCCTCGAGCCTGTTGCACAGGAACAGGAGGAGGCCCATTCAGCCCCTCGAGCCTGTTGCACAGGAACAGGAGGAGGCCCATTCAGCCCCTCGAGCCTGTTGCACAGGAACAGGAGGAGGCCCATTCAGCCCCTCGAGCCTGTTGCACAGGAACAGGAGGAGGCCCATTCAGCCCCTCGAGCCTGTTGCACAGGAACAGGAGGAGGCCCATTCAGCCCCTCGAGCCTGTTGCACAGGAACAGGAGGAGGCCCATTCAGCCCCTCGAGCCTGTTGCACAGGAACAGGAGGAGGCCCATTCAGCCCCTCGAGCCTGTTGCACAGGAACAGGAGGAGGCCCATTCAGCCCCTCGAGCCTGTTGCACAGGAACAGGAGGAGGCCCATTCAGCCCCTCGAGCCTGTTGCACAGGAACAGGAGGAGGCCCATTCAGCCCCTCGAGCCTGTTGCACAGGAACAGGAGGAGGCCCATTCAGCCCCTCGAGCCTGTTGCACAGGAACAGGAGGAGGCCCATTCAGCCCCTCGAGCCTGTTGCACAGGAACAGGAGGAGGCCCATTCAGCCCCTCGAGCCTGTTGCACAGGAACAGGAGGAGGCCCATTCAGCCCCTCGAGCCTGTTGCACAGGAACAGGAGGAGGCCCATTCAGCCCCTCGAGCCTGTTGCACAGGAACAGGAGGAGGCCCATTCAGCCCCTCGAGCCTGTTGCACAGGAACAGGAGGAGGCCCATTCAGCCCCTCGAGCCTGTTGCACAGGAACAGGAGGAGGCCCATTCAGCCCCTCGAGCCTGTTGCACAGGAACAGGAGGAGGCCCATTCAGCCCCTCGAGCCTGTTGCACAGGAACAGGAGGAGGCCCATTCAGCCCCTCGAGCCTGTTGCACAGGAACAGGAGGAGGCCCATTCAGCCCCTCGAGCCTGTTGCACAGGAACAGGAGGAGGCCCATTCAGCCCCTCGAGCCTGTTGCACAGGAACAGGAGGAGGCCCATTCAGCCCCTCGAGCCTGTTGCACAGGAACAGGAGGAGGCCCATTCAGCCCCTCGAGCCTGTTGCACAGGAACAGGAGGAGGCCCATTCAGCCCCTCGAGCCTGTTGCACAGGAACAGGAGGAGGCCCATTCAGCCCCTCTCGAGCCTTTTGCACAGGAACAGGAGGAGGCCCATTGAGCCCCTCTCGAGCCTTTTGCACAGGAACAGGAGGAGGCCCATTGAGCCCCTCTCGAGCCTGTTGCACAGGAACAGGAGGAGGCCCATTGAGACCCTCTCGAGCCTGTTGCACAGGAACAGGAGGAGGCCCATTGAGCCCCTTGAGCCTGTTGCACAGGAACAGGAGGAGGCCCATTGAGCCCCTTGAGCCTGTTACACAGGAACAGGAGGAGGCCTATTCAGCCCCTCTCGAGCCTGTTACACAGGAACAGGAGGAGGCCTATTCAGCCCCTCTCGAGCCTGTTACACAGGAACAGGAGGAGGTCTTTCATCCCTTCAAGCCTATTCCACCATGCAATCAGATCATGGCTGATCTGTATTTTAACTCCATTTCCCCGCCTTGGTTCCCTAACCCTTAATCCACTCACCTGACTAAAATCTATCAATCTCAGGTTTGAAATTTCCAGTTGACCCCCGGCCTCGACAGCTTTCTGGGGGGAGAGTTCCAGATTTCCACTCCCCCCTTTGTGTGAAGAAGTACTTCCTGACATCACCCCCTGAACGGCCTGGCTCGGATTTTAAGGTTCTGCCCCCTTGTTCTGGACTCCCCCCACCAGAGAAAATAGTTTCTTTCTATCAACCCGATCGAATCCTTTAATCATCTTAAACCCCTCGATTTAGATCACCCCCTTAATCTTCTACACTCGAGGGAATACAAACCCAGTCTGTGTAACATGTCCTCGTAATTTTAACCCTTTTTGCCCCTGTTTGAATCTGGCACATTAATAGTAAATGAGTTTGCTGGAGTGGGTTGAGACTGGTTTGGTCCAGGGTAACCACCTGACTTGGCTGGTGGAAATGGTTGCCCTGTAAAAATGTAGTGTTAGTTACTCCACAATCAGGGAGGGTTAGGGTCCCGTCCTCCCCGCCCCAATCATCCTGCTGCAGTTGGAACTGTAATGAATGAAAGCAGCCAGTGCGTAGACTACATCAACTAAAAGAGAGACATAATGTCTCTCCAACTCCTTCTAATCTCCTTGGGACGTCCCAAAGCACTTCTCAGCCAATGAAGAACTTCTGGAAATTAGTCACTGCTGTAATGTAGGACACGTGGCAGCCAACTTGCGCACAGCAAGATCCCAGGAACAGCAGTGAGACAATGATGCGATCACCTGTTCTACTGATATTAGTTTGAGAAAGAAATATTGACCACAGAACACTGGGGAGAACTCTTTCCCCCACCCCCCCCTCACCTCCCACACCCCGCTACCTCCGACAGCGCGGCGCTCCCTCGGTACTGACCCTCCGACAGCGCGGCGCTCCCTCGGTACTGACACCGAGGGAGTGTCGAGCCTGTATTCTGGGACTGAGT
This sequence comes from Heterodontus francisci, assembly GCF_036365525.1. Taxonomy (NCBI): domain Eukaryota; kingdom Metazoa; phylum Chordata; class Chondrichthyes; order Heterodontiformes; family Heterodontidae; genus Heterodontus; species Heterodontus francisci. Next base: position 10,657,690 of record NC_090419.1, read on the forward strand.
CTCTGGTGTGGGACTTGAACCCCTGACATTCTGACTGGGCAGTGGTCCTATTGCTACAAAGCTGAGTGAAACAATCGAGTGAAATAACCTGAAGCAGTTGATTTTGCAGCCCTCATTCCTAGTTTAAATGGAGGCCCAATGTACTCTCCACAGGAGGAAATATTCTGTCAACTGTCCCTGTGCTCATGGGGGTTTTATTACCTATTTGCTGTTTATAATTAGCTTGATGCAAATTTTCACAACCTCAGACACCGTCGTGGTTAAGCGTTGTATAATGCTTTTGCTTTTGAGTGTACTTATCAAACCTCTTTCTCATGTGCTGCTTAACCAAGGATGTGGATGTAGTGAGTGCTCTGAACTTCCTCCCACTGAAATATTGACTTTCATTTGTATAGCACCTTTCACCAAGTCCCAGAGCGCTTCCAACCAATGCAGTATATTATTCCCTTCACTGCTGTAATGTAGGGAACGCAGCAGTCAATTTGATATCAGCAAGATCCACAAACAGCAATGTGATAATGACCCTATCATCTGTTTTCAGTGATGTTGCTTTAGGGATAAAGGGTCCCAGGGCAATGGGGAGAGCTCCTCTGTCAACCCTGGCCCCAATGCTCTACCAGTGGGGCCCCTGGGTTTAACATCTCATCCTGAAAGGTGACTCCTTCGACAGTGCGGCGCTCCCTCAGCGCCGACCCTCGGACAGCGCGGCGCTCCCTCAGTGCCGACCCTCGGACAGCGCGGCGCTCCCTCAGTGCCGACCCTCGGACAGCGCGGCGCTCCCTCAGTGCCGACCCTCGGACAGCGCGGCGCTCCCTCAGTGCCGACCCTCGGACAGCGCGGCGCTCCCTCAGTGCCGACCCTCGGACAGCGCGGCGCTCCCTCAGTGCCGACCCTCGGACAGCGCGGTGCTCCCTCAGTGCCGACCCTCGGACAGCGCGGCGCTCCCTCAGTGCCGACCCTCGGACAGCGCGGCGCTCCCTCAGTGCCGACCCTCGGACAGCGCGGCGCTCCCTCAGTGCCGACCCTCGGACAGCGCGGCGCTCCCTCAGTGCCGACCCTCGGACAGCGCGGCGCTCCCTCAGTGCCGACCCTCGGACAGCGCGGCGCTCCCTCAGTGCCGACCCTCGGACAGCGCGGCGCTCCCTCAGTGCCGACCCTCGGACAGCGCGGCGCTCCCTCAGTGCCGACCCTCGGACAGCGCGGCGCTCCCTCAGTGCCGACCCTCGGACAGCGCGGCGCTCCCTCAGTGCCGACCCTCGGACAGCGCGGCGCTCCCTCAGTGCCGACCCTCGGACAGCGCGGCGCTCCCTCAGTGCCGACCCTCGGACAGCGCGGCGCTCCCTCAGTGCCGACCCTCGGACAGCGCGGCGCTCCCTCAGTGCCGACCCTCGGACAGCGCGGCGCTCCCTCAGTGCCGACCCTCGGACAGCGCGGCGCTCCCTCAGTGCCGACCCTCGGACAGCGCGGCGCTCCCTCAGTGCCGACCCTCGGACAGCGCGGCGCTCCCTCAGTGCCGACCCTCGGACAGCGCGGCGCTCCCTCAGTGCCGACCCTCGGACAGCGCGGCGCTCCCTCAGTGCCGACCCTCGGACAGCGCGGCGCTCCCTCAGTGCCGACCCTCGGACAGCGCGGCGCTCCCTCAGTGCCGACCCTCGGACAGCGCGGCGCTCCCTCAGTGCCGACCCTCGGACAGCGCGGCGCTCCCTCAGTGCCGACCCTCGGACAGCGCGGCGCTCCCTCAGTGCCGACCCTCGGACAGCGCGGCGCTCCCTCAGTGCCGACCCTCGGACAGCGCGGCGCTCCCTCAGTGCCGACCCTCGGACAGCGCGGCGCTCCCTCAGTGCCGACCCTCGGACAGCGCGGCGCTCCCTCAGTGCCGACCCTCGGACAGCGCGGCACTCCCTCAGTACTGACCCTTCGACAGTACGGCGCTCCCTCAGTACTGACCCCCCGAGTCTCTAGAATGCCTTGGAGCCATGACTTTCTGACTCGGGTGAGGGTGTGACCCTCTGAGACACTGTATACTGGAAACTTTGCACTGCAGAAATTTGGATTCCAAACTTGACACAACAGCTGCCGAGATTTAGTTTCAATGAGCTGGTACCAGCTTCCAGCTGCCACATGGAGCGCAAATTCTTGACACAACAGAGGGGATATATCATACACCCTCTCGTCAACAGCCTTACGCAGGTGTTCAGCAGGTAGTTCTGCTGAAATTTCCCCTTTATTTTTTGCCCGTTTTACAATTCTGCAGTGAACAGTCATAAGATACAAGATTTATATAACATCAAGATGTTTCAGTGGGTCTCATCTCTGCCCCTTGTGCTACACGTTAGGCCTTATTAATCCAAGTTGCACCCTGCAATCCAGGCTGACACTCCCCCGTGCCAGTGCTGAGGGAGCGCCGCACTGTCGAAGGGTCAGTGCTGAGGGAGCGCCGCACTGTCGAAGGGTCAGTGCTGAGGGAGCGCCGCACTGTCGAAGGGTCAGTGCTGAGGGAGCGCCGCACTGTCGAAGGGTCAGTGCTGAGGGAGCGCCGCACTGTCGAAGGGTCAGTGCTGAGGGAGCGCCGCACTGTCGAAGGGTCAGTGCTGAGGGAGCGCCGCACTGTCGAAGGGTCAGTGCTGAGGGAGCGCCGCACTGTCGAAGGGTCAGTGCTGAGGGAGCGCCGCACTGTCGAAGGGTCAGTGCTGAGGGAGCGCCGCACTGTCGAAGGGTCAGTGCTGAGGGAGCGCCGCACTGTCGAAGGGTCAGTGCTGAGGGAGCGCCGCACTGTCGAAGGGTCAGTGCTGAGGGAGCGCCGCACTGTCGAAGGGTCAGTGCTGAGGGAGCGCCGCACTGTCGAAGGGTCAGTGCTGAGGGAGCGCCGCACTGTCGAAGGGTCAGTGCTGAGGGAGCGCCGCACTGTCGAAGGGTCAGTGCTGAGGGAGCGCCGCACTGTCAGAGGGTCCGTCTTTCAGATGAGAAATTAAACTCGGGTCATTTTCATCTTTCTACTAGCCCTGCCAAAACTGACGAATTAGCTGATTGCTGTTTGGGATCTTGCTGTGTGCTGTTTGGCTGCTGCGTATCTTAAACAACCGTCGTCACACTTCAAAGGTGACTGTGTTTGCCTGCAGAGCTCTGTGTGAGACATACTGGGATGTGAAATGCGCTCTTGTGATGCAACAGTATGCGGTCTGTTTACAGAGCAAGATTCATTTTGAAGATGGTGAAGGAACAGAGAGACCTGGGGGCTCCTGTCCGTATCTCTTTGGCAGGACAAGCCTCTTAATAAAGCATGTGGGTTCCTGAGCTTTATAAATAGAGACAGAGAGTACAAAAGCAAGGCGGTTTCGCTAAAAATTTATTAAAACTTCTTCAGCCCCAATGGGCCGAATGGCCTCCCGTGCTGTGTGATTGCTATAAAATAGTTATATTAGAAACTCTCACATTGATGCTCCGAAGAGTTTCACAAAGTATCAAATGAATATTCTGGGCACACGTTTTCAAAACATGCGGTTGTAATAGCTGGTCATGGTAAAGCGGCTAACTTCACGGAATCTGATTTACACAACTACTTGTTTGTCATTTCCACTGATGTTTGCAGCTCCGAGCTGATGTGTTTTTTTGTACATGGTGTCCTACAGTGGTTCTGTTGTTAACTGAACAACAAAAAAATAGTCAGTCCAGAATATTATTATCACAGCTGCAGCGGCAAGCAGTTTAAAGCTGTCTGGCACCAAACTCTCCTTCATATCCGTTCACTTCAAAGGATGAGTCAGAGAGGAACCTGGCCACGTCACTGTGGAGCTCAGTGATTTCCCCCTCAAAATCTCTCTGACTCTCTCTCTCTCTCTCCCCCTCGCTGACTCTCTCCCTTGCTCCCTCTCCCTCTCTGTTTCTCGCAGTGTCCATGCCTGCTGGTCATGCCTCGCTCTAGAGCACCTGCCTGGCATTTCATTCAGCCTGTGGGCACACCCTGGGCAGCTGAGCTTGTGAAGTGTTGCTTTGGTAGATCTTGGCAATGTCCGAGGCCAGCGGTGTGCTGGTGGTTTTAACGGCAGCCGGTCCTGTGCAGGGTTTCTCCCTCTGCTGGGGACGATAGGTATGAAGCTACTGCCCGGGACAGGGCACGGCTGATTGCTTTGTTCACAACCTTTTGAGTCGTGTGAACTGAGAGATTCTAACTATTGGCAAAGACTGAACGGGCTAGAAAAGAGGCGGCTGAGGGGTGACCTGATAGAGGTCTTTAAAATAATGAAGGGGGTTTTGATCGGGTAGACGTCGAGAAGATGTTTCCACTTGTCGGGGGGAGACCAGAACTAGGGGGGCTGTCAATATAAGACAGTCAGTAATAAATCCAATGGGGAATTCAGGAGAAACTCCTTTCCCCAGAGAGTGGTGAGAATGTGGAACTCGCTCCCACAGGGAGTGGTCGAGGCCTCCCTGTAGTATAAAGGGGACATATTTAAGATTGAGACACGGGATTACATTCCAGAAGCACCTCCATAGTAAACAGTACTGTCCATGGTTACATTCTGGGGCAGTGAGGGGGTCGAGGTTGGTGGTGGGGGTGGGGAGGAGGGGACAGTAGGACCTTGAGATGTCTTTGTGCTGTGGTTAGTAGCACAAGCAGTCAAAGTGAGTGTGAAGGACACAGTTGCAGGCAATTCAGTAAAAGATCGAAGTAACTCCTATGCTCTCGCTCCCTCTCTCACTCCGTGTGTCTGTCTGTCTGTCTGTCTGTCTGTGTCTCTCTCTCTCGCAGCAACTGGTGCAAGTGCTGGCCAGTTCTGATTCTGTATTAGTACGTAATGCAGTTTGCTTCTAAAGATATCAAGTGATGAACACTTTTTATACTGGATGGGGCACGAGCGAGTTCACTCAGCTCTCCATGAAAGGGAGAGACATATGGATGAAAATGGAATAGTTTAGGTCAGATGTTTTCACAGGTCGGCGCAACATCGAGGGCCGAAGGGCCTGTACTGCGCTGTAATGTTCTTAAAAAAAAAAAAAAAGGGACAGGCTCACTGAAAGAGTTGTGTAAAGTAATTATCAGTATCGACTGTTCGCAACAACAGCTTGTATTTATATAGCACTGTTAATGGGATAAAGCTTCCCGAGACAATTCGCAGGGCCATTATCAAACAAAATGTAACTACCAGCGGATGGGCCGAAGGGCCTGTTTCTGTGCTGGACGTTCCTTGTGGCTCTGCCTGTGATAGATGTTCGGCAGGATGCATTCTGCCTTCAGCCGGACCTGTGAGGGTGTCACGTGTGAAACTGTACCCCAGTGAGAGCCTTTTCCTTGAAGGAGAGCTGGGCAATGAATGCTCAGCCTGGGGTTGTACAGTCCAAGGTGATCGCAGTAGGGAAAGCACACTGTTCCTAACGAAAAGGATCGAGTAAAGACTGGCTTTGTTACTGTCGGAAGGAGGCTATTCGGCCCATCGTGCCTGTGCCAGCCAATTGAAAGAGCTATTTGATGAGTCGCAGTCCTCCCTGCTCTTTCCCCAGAGCCCTGAGCATTTTTGCCCTTCTGAGTATGTTAGGAGCCTGTGGGCGGCCTCCCTTCCCTGTCGTTCTTCAATGGGCAATGGCAGGAAGTGGTTTGATCTGAAGCTACAGCAAGCTGCAAGTGGAGAGAGTTTGGTTCTTTGAAAAACATTGCGGGTTCTAAGCCCGTCTCTCTGTGTGTCTCTCTCTCTCTTCTCCATTTCGAATGAAAGGTATATTTTGTGTTCTGTACACACACATATACAATACACAATCAAAACATTCTTTGTGAGACTGCACCTACACGATGAAAGCCACCGTCTGTTATGGGTTACTCCAGCGTTCAGAGTTGACACCTTTAACAGAAGAGTTTCACCTTTTTTTAATAATTTCCATCGGTGAATTTTTGAGCCCTTTTTGCCTTTCGGCTACTATGCTCGGGGCTGGGTAAAGGGAACTTAGTGTTGTGTTTTCCCCTGTGGGTCTCCTCCTATCACCACCTCTTGCCTTCCAATTTTTTTCACATCTGCAAATAACATTCTATGTGATCATAGGAATGGGAGGAGGCCAATCAGCCCCCTCAAGCCCCTTCTGCCGTTCAATGCGGGGATGGCTAATAAGGGAGCAATATCTTTTAATACCTTTTGGATAACAAAAATCGATCAATCTCAGATTTAAAACGAACCATTGATCCAGCATCGATTGACGTTTGCGGGAGAGAGTTCCAAACTTCTCCCACCCTTTGTGTGTAGAAATGTTTCCTAATTTCACTCCTGAAAGGTCTGCCTCTCATTTTTAGTCTCTGCTCCCCCAGTCCTAGACTCCCCAACCAGCAGAAACAGTTTCTCTCTCTCTACCCATCGATATCTTGAAAACTGCGATCAGTACAGCCCATAACTTTCTAGATTCCCACGCTGTCGGAGGGTCAGTACTGAGGGAGCGCCGCACTGTCGGAGGGTCAGTACTGAGGGAGATCCGCACTGTCGGAGGGTCAGTACTGAGGGAGCGCCGCACTGTCGGAGGGTCAGTACTGAGGGAGGGTCAGTACTGAGGGAGCGCCGCACTGTCGGAGGGTCAGTACTGAGGGAGCGCCGCACTGTCGGAGGGTCAGTACTGAGGGAGCGCCGCACTGTCGGAGGGTCAGTACTGAGGGAGCGCCGCACTGTCGGAGGGTCAGTACTGAGGGAGCGCCGCACTGTCGGAGGGTCAGTACTGAGGGAGCGCCGCACTGTCGGAGGGTCAGTACTGAGGGAGCGCCGCACTGTCGGAGGGTCAGTACTGAGGGAGCGCCGCACTGTCGGAGGGTCAGTACTGAGGGAGCGCCGCACTGTCGGAGGGTCAGTACTGAGGGAGCGCCGCACTGTCGGAGGGTCAGTACTGAGGGAGCGCCGCACTGTCGGAGGGTCAGTACTGAGGGAGCGCCGCACTGTCGGAGGGTCAGTACTGAGGGAGCGCCGCACTGTCGGAGGGCTGTCTTTCAGGATGAGACGTTAAACCCAAGGGCCCCGTCTGCCCTCTCTGGTGGATGTAAAAGATCCCACGGCCTCTATCGGGAGAAGAGCTTTGGAGGGCGTTGGTGGGGAGTTCTCCCCGATATGCTGGGGTCAATATTTATACCTCAATCAACATTACTTTAAAAAAAAAGACGATCAGTTCATGTATCTCTCTTGTTCTTTTTGCGATCTTGCTGTGTATGAATTAGCTGCTGTGTTTCACACATTACAACAGTGACCACACTTCAAAACAAAATCCTCCTTCATTGTCTGTGAGGTGGTTTGGGACACCCTGAGGTGGTGAAAGGAGCTGGAGAGAAGAGAGTTTGTCTTTCTTTCTGGTCTGCACCTCGTGCCAATCCTCTCATCCTGGTGTTTATCTTCCTAATCTGCCGGGTGCAGCTCGTGCAGTGATCGCAGCTTTACCTAGATTACCCAAAATGTTCTGTCTGAGTAAAACCCCACGGTCAGCTGTCTGTGCGGCCCAGTGACCCGCGGCGAGGAGGGGTGGCCTGAGATTGATCCAAGGATGTGTCACCCTGCCGTGTGGAGGGGAACACTTGTGTGTTCGAGACACCCTGACACTGGCAGGCAGCTGTTGGATACACGTGCTGCTCAGCGGAAAGCAAAATGATGTTTTTGCTTTGTGAAAGTTTAAAAAGGGTCATCCAAGTCTTACACAAGCTGCATTCCAGCAATTATAGTAATTCCGTCCAGATCTTGCTCCTTGGCATCTGTATCTTGTTGTTTGTCAAGTTAACATGCAGTTACAACAAGCAATCAGGAAGACAAAAGAATGATACGTTACTGTTAGTCTCCTTAACTAAGAAAGGATATACTTGCCCTAGAGGTAGTGCAATGAAGGTTCACGGGATTGATTCCCGGGTTGAGAGGGCTATCCTGAGGGGAGATTGAGCAGAAAGGGTCGATTATTCCCTGGAGTTTAGAATGAGAGGTGATCACATTGAAAAGTATAACATTCTGAGAGGGGTTTGACAGGGTAGATACTGAGAGGCTGTTTTCCCCCCGCCCCACTCCCCGGCTGGAGAGTCTGGAACACTGGGGTCACAGTCTCAGGATAAAGGGTCGGTCATTTCGGACTGAGATGGGGAGAAATTTCTTCACTCGGAGGGTTGTGAATCTTTGGAATTCTCTCCCCCCCCCCCCCCCCCCCCACCCCCCAGAGAGCTGTGGATGCTCCCTCGTTGAGTATATTCCAGACTGAGATCGATGGATTTTCGGGCACTGGGGGAATGGAGGAATGGGACGGGAAGGTGGAGGTTGATGTCGAAGATCAGTCATGATGGTATTGAATGGGGGAAACAGGATCGAGGGGCCGAATGGCCCACTCCAGCTCCTGTTTCTTGTGTTCTCTTGCAGACTGTGAATTTTCCAGTTGCATTGCGAACCCTCTGTCTGGTCCACGATTCCTTTCCCATTGAACAAAGCCCTCGCCAGCTCCTGTAAATAGGATCCCCAATATCTCACAGGCTCCACTAACCACCCAACCTAAACCCAGCAGACAACCGGTATCCATCAGCAAGGTGCTTCACGAAGCTGTGTCCATAACTGCACGTGTGAACCAGAGAGTGTAATCTTAGACAGAGGTCATTTACAGAACATCATTGAAAGGACAGGAGTCCCGTCTCTCCAGAACCTTTCACCACTTCCAGTATTTCCCAAAGTGTGTTGTGTAGTCGCTGTTGTAATGTAGGAAAACATGGCAGCCAATTTGCTGTTTGCGCACAGCAAGATCCCACAGTGTGAAATGACCCGACCATTTTTTTTTTTTTTTAAAGAGTGATGTTGGTTGAGTGATATTTTTGGCCCCAAGACCCCGAGGGGAAGCCCCCCGACCCCCCCCCCCCCCCCCCCCTTTCTCCCGGCAGATCGGTTTAACCGGCCACCCGATTTTCTCACCATTGCTTCGTTTCCCCCCGCAGGCCTTCGCCGATGCATACAGCAACCAGAAGAAGGCGGCAGCCGACGGCGAGAGCCGAGAGGAGACCCTGCTGCGCGAGGCCGCCCGGAAAGAAGGCGCCCTGGCCACTAAGATTGCCGAGCTCCAGGCGGAGAGCAAACAGACCAAGCTGGTGCTGACCAACACCGTCTCTGAGAACGAGCGTCTGAATGGAGAGCTGCAGGAGGTGAAAAAGGTAAGGCCACAGCACACGAGCAGGGCATTCAGCCCATGGGGCCCCCCCCCCCCCCCCCTCATCTCACCCTGTCGGCACATGTTCCTATTCCTAAGGTTCTGCCCCCCCCACCCCTCCACCAGAGAAAATAGTTTCTCTCTATCGATCCGATCGAATCCTTTAATCGTCATAAACCCCTCGATTAGATCACCCCCTTAATCTTCTACACTCGAGGGAATACAAGCCCAGTGTGTGTAACCCGTCTTTGTAATTTAACCCTTTTAGCCCCAGGATCATTCTGGTATTAGAGGGTAAAGGGACATTGGAAATATGCTAGCAGTCCTAAGATCTGTTCAGTTAGTCCCACACCCCCTTCTCTTTCCCCAGGGCCCTGTACCTTTTTCTCCTCTTCAAGTATTTAACAGTTCAAAATCACGAGGGTTCTGGAGAGAGTAGATAGGGAGAGACTGTTCCCACTGACTGAAGGATCCAGAACCAGAGGACACTGACTTAATGTGATTGGCAAAAGAACCAGAGGTGACATGAGGAAAAACCTTTTCACGGAGGTAGGTTCAATTGGGGCTTTCAAAAGGATTATTATCTGAAAAGAGAGAATTTGCAGGGTTACAGGGAGAAGGCGGGGGAATGGGACTCGGCGAATTGCTCTTGCAGAGAGTTGGCACAGACACGACAGGCCGAATGGCCTCCTTCTGTACTGTACCATCATTCAATTCTCTTCTGTTGTAATTCCTGACACCTTTCCCCCACTCCCTTACCCGTGGGATGGCTGAGCAAGAATAGCACAGAGCTGAGATCAGGCCTGGGATATTCCTGGCCTGTTTGGTTTAAGCCCGTACGGGTTTTTCAAGCCTGCTGTTGCTGTTTAAACTGAGGCCACTGCGAGCTGGGAATTCGAAACCACTCAGGAGCTATATTTGTTTCCCTGGCGTTCAACTGCCTGAATCTCCGTGACCTAAACACATTCTTTCTCTCTCTAAATTTAAGTGGTGGGTTGGCTTTGATCCAAGAAGCTCTGACCTCCCCGGGGCATGTCCTTTTCAAACCTGGTCACCTATTGCTGCTCTTTATGGAGTGATAAGTGATTCCATATCTTCTCCATCACCCACTGCACCCCCACCCCCCCCTCCCACAGAACTTCCATCTCTAACATTGTCCCATCTCTGCCTCAGATCATCTGCTGCTGAAACCCTTGTCCCTGCCTTTTGTCACCTCCAGACTTGAGTACTCCGATGCTCTCCTGGACAGTCACCTGTCGTCATCTCTTCCCCAACCCTCCCTTAAACTTCAGCTCATCCCAAAGCTCTGCTGTCCCTTGTCCTAACTCGCACCAATTCCTGTTGACCACCCATCAGCACCGCCCCCCACCCACCCCCCCCCCCCCCCCCGTCACCCCCCCAGCGCTTGATCGCTGACTTACGTTGGTTCCCGGTCCGACAATTCCTCGAGTTTAGAATTCTTATCCTCCTGCTCAAATCCCTCGACACCTCCTCCTTCTCCCCCTCCCTATCTCTGTAACCTCCTCCAGCCCCTACAACCCTCTGAGATCTCTGCGCTCCTCCAATTCCGGCCTCTTGACCATCCCCCGATTCCCATCGCTCCACCATTGGCGGCCGTGCCTTCAGCTGCCTGGGGCCCTAAGCTCTGGAATTCCCTCCCTAAACCTCTCCGCCTCTCTCTATCCTCCTTTAAGACGCTGCTTAAAACCGACCCCTTTGACCGAGTGTTTGGTCACCCTTCCCTAATATCTCCTGATGAGGCTCGAGGTCAGATTCTGTCTGACTGACGCACCTGTGAAGCACCGCGGGGATGTTTTACCACTTCAAAGGCGCTATATAAATGCAGGGTGCTGTTGTTGTCGCCCAGCTCATTTCAGTTTCTTCGTGTCACAGGAGGCGAGAGTCTCTCCAGAGTGAGCCCTGTGTCTGACCACGTCCCTCCAGAACCCGGTCCGTCATCATCACCCCCTCCCTCAGCCACCAAGCACCTGTCGAGAGGCCAAAAAGCAAAGCAGACAGGGTGTGATCCACAGTGCGGTTTAAATACAGTATAGTAACAAAGTGGCCAAGAGCTTCAACAACAACCTGCATTTAAAAAGCGCCTGACTTGGTAAAACCTCCCACGGCGCTTTACAACACAAACTGAATAGAATTTAACCCCGAGCCCCATCAGGAGATATTAGGGACAGGAATTCCAGAGCTCAGGGCCCCAGGCAGCTGAAGGCAGGGCCGCCAATGGTCGGGGGATGGTCAAGAGGCGAGAACTGCAGTTGCCGGCCTGCTTAATCTGTTGTCGGCAGCACCTTCGTGTTCGCCTTCAGTGAATAATGGTAAACGGTTAGTGGTGTTTGCCTGATACCAGCGTGGCCAGTGTGAGTGATGGGGTGGGGAGTCTGTGTTTGTTTCAGCAAAGGCTGTGTGGTGAGCTAATTATCTTGAAGACTGGCAGACTTCTCCAGAATCCTCTGATTGACGGATTACACAGACTGGGTTTGTATCCCCTCAAGTGTAGAAGATTAAGGGGGTGATCTAATCGAGGGGTTTAAGATGATTAAAGGATTTGATCAGGTCGATAGAGAGAAACGATTTCCACTGGTGGGGGGAGTCCGGAACAAGGGGGCAGAACCTTAAAATTCGAGCCAGGCCGTTCAGGGGTGATGTCAGGAAGCACTTCTTCACACAAAGGGGAGTGGAAATCTGGAACCCTCTCTTTTTTCCGCCCCCCCCCCCCCCCCGCCCCCAGAAAGCTGTCGGCTGAATGGCCTCCTCCTGTTCCTGGTGTAACAGGCTCGAGGAGGGGCTGAATGGCCTCCTCCTGTTCCGTGCTGTTAGGGTTTGCTCCCTCCTCGTTGATTCACACACATGTTTGATGGGGAGTTGGCAGCAAAACTGATCGAACAGGTTCTCGGGGAGGAAGTAAGGGGCAGGATGTTTGCTGAGTTTATACCACAGTCGCGTGCCATTGTGAACTGTGTTGTATCTCAGTCAGAGAGAGAGAGTCTTCTACAGAAAAGCTCCCAGTGACAGGTGCTGTGTTTTATATAGTATGATGCACTTTGTGCAATGACAGTCGACTATAAATGACATGGTTTTGAAAAGTATAGCTCCTGCTCTTGCTTCTTATGTCCTAATATGCAAATTTTTATCAACTTGCCCTGCTGCCTTTAAGGTGATTGCAAAAAACATATGGGTTACTTGGATGTCGAAATAGAGGCACAGAGTATAAAAGCAAAGCGGTCAGGCTAGGTGTTTCTAAACCACTGCTCAGGCCTCGGCTGCAGTACTGTGGATAATTCTGGGCACCACACGGCCTTTGAAAGGATACAGAGGGGTTTTACCAGGATGTTCCCAGGGAATTGAGGGGCTTTGGTTATGAGGAGAGGTTGGGAAAAGTTCGGACTGTTCTCCAGGGAACAGAGCAGGTTGGGAGGTGACTGGGTAGAGGTTTGCAGGATGTTGAGGTGGTTTTACAACTATTCCGTCTGGCGACTGGGTTCAACAACCAGAGGTCACGGATTTAAAACCATCGGGAAAAGATCCGGGGTGTGGAGACGAGGGGAAATGTTTTCACTCCGGCAGTTGTCGGGACCTGAAGCTGATCCCATCGATGATTTTAAAAGGGAGTTGGACGGGTGATTGAGGAGCTGGCAGGGTAAAGGTGGAGGGATGTGGGACTCGGCAGGACCGCTCTTTCAAGGAGCCAGCACGGGCACAACAGAGAAGAGAAAAGAGGCGGCTGAGGGCCGACCTGATGGAGGTCTTTAAAATGATGAAGGGGGTTTCGATCGGGTAGACGTAGAGAAAATGTTTCCACTTGTGGGGGGGAGACCAGAACTTGGGGGGTCATCAAAATAAGACAGTCAGTAATAAATCCAATGGGGAATTCAGGAGAAACTCCTTTCCCCAGAGAGTGGTGAGAATGTGGAACTCGCTCCCACAGGGAGTGGTTGAGGTGAATAGTATCGATGTATTTAAGGGGGAAGCTGGGTAAATACACGAGGGAGAGAGGAATAGAAGGATATGGTGATAGGGCGATGATGTTTGTGCTGTAACCTACAGCCAGTGGAATAAAGACAGAGCAGAGTTACCTGCACTGGCTGGGTTTCTGAGGTGAGGAACACTTGCCACACGATTGCAGAACTCCGGGGCTGGAGATGTCGAGCCAGCTGACCTGGTCTGCTGACCTTTCAGTGGAAATCTAAAATTTGCACGCCCTGTGGATTTGCCTCAATTGAGGGAAGGAGAGCTGTTCTGCACTCTGCTGGTGGCTAGTGGTAATTGTCAGATAAATGAGTGTCTGCAAACAACTTGCATTTATATAGTGTTTTTAACAGTTAAACCTCCCACCGCCCCCACTGCAAGGTGCTTCACAGGAGCGTAAATCAGACAGAATTTAACCCCGAGCCACATCAGGAGATATTAGGGAGAGGCGACCAAAGAGGTCGTTTTAAGGAGGAGAGAGAGAGGCAATTCCAGAGCTTAGGGCCTTTAGGCAAATGTTGACACAGTTGGATAATGGGGTTAATAGAGGCTTGGAGAAGTCTAGAAATGACTGATTTTAAGTGGGATGACAGTGGAAGGGGCACCAGGCGTGTCACTCTGAGCTACTTGCTGCAGTTGGATCAGTTGTGAACTGGCCTTGTGAACCTGCCTCCACCACCTCTTCAGTGTGTTCCAGATTCCAACCACCCACTGGGTGAAAAACATTCTCCTCAAATCCCCTCTAAACCTCCTGCCCTTACCTTAAATCTATGCCCCCTGGTTATTGACCTCTCTACTAAGGGAAAAAATTTCATCCTATCTATGCCCCTCATAATTTTGTCTACCTGTCAGGTCCCCCCTCAGCCTTCTCTGCTCTAAGGAAAACAACACTAGCCTATCCTGTCTCTCTTCATAGCTGAAATGGTCCAGCACAGGCAACATCCTGGTGAATCTCCTCTGCATCCTCTCCAGTGCAATCACATCCTTCCTATAGTGTGGTGCCCAGAACTGTACACAGTACTCGAGCTGTGGCCTAACTAGCGTTTTGTACAGCTCCATCATAACCTCCCTGCTCTTATATTCTATGTCTCAGCTAATAAAGGCAAGTATCCCAAATGCCTTCCTAACCACCTTATCTACCTGTGCTGCTGCCTTCAGTGATCTATGGGCAAGTACACCAAGGTCCCTCTGACCCTCTGTACTTCCTAGGGTCCTACCATCCATTGTATATTCCCTTGCCCTGTTAGTCCTCCCATAGAAACATAGAAAATAGGAGCAGGAGTAGGCCATTCATTATGATCATGGCTGATCATCCAACTCAGTAACCTGTTCCCGCTTTTGCCCCATACCCTTTGATCCCTTTAGACCCAAGAGCTATATCTAACTCCTTCTTGAAAACATACAATGTTTTGGCCTCAACTGCTTTCTGTGGTAGTGAATTCCACAGGCTCACCACTCTCTGGGTGAAGAAATGTCTCCTCATCTCAGTCCTGAAAGGTTTACCCCGTATCCTTAGACAATGACCCTGGTTCTGGACTCCCCCACCATCAGGAACATCCTTCCTGCATCTACCCTGTCAAGTCCTGTTAGAATTTTATAGGTGTCTATGAGATTTCCCCCCCTCACTCTTCTGAACTCCAGCGAATATAATCCTAACTGACTCAATCTCTCCTCATACGTCAGTCCCACCATCCCAGGAATCAGTCTGGTAAACCTTCGCTGCACTCCCTCTATCCCAAAATGTATCCCCTCGCAATTCTCAGGATTAAATTCCATTTGTCTCCAGATACTTTATAATTGGAGTACAAAAAAGTCATAGATGTGATGCTAAACCTTTATAATCGCTGCTAAGGCCCACAGCTGGAGGATTGTGTCCAGCTCCGGGCCCCGCACTTTCGGGAGGATGTCAAGGCCTTGGAGAGGGTGCGGAGGGAGATTTTCCAGAATGGTCCCAGGGATGAGGGACTTCAGTTAATGTGGAGAGACTGGAGAAGCTGGGATTGTTCTCTTTAGAGCAAAGAAAATTAAGGGGTGATTTGGTAGAGGTATTCAAAATCATGAAGGATCTGGACAGAGTAGGTGGAGAGAAACTGTTCCCATCAAGAACCAGACGATACTGATTTAAGGTGATTGGCAAGAGAACTAGAGGAAAAACTTTTTTACACAGCGAGTGTTTAGGATCTGGAATACACTGTCTGAGAGTGCGGTGGAGGCAGGTTCAGTGAGTGTTTAGGATCTGGAATGCACTGTCTGAGAGTGTGGTGGAGGCAGGTTCAATCGGGGCTTAAAAAGGGAACTGGACAAGTGCATGAAAGGGGTCGGGGGGGGGAATGGCAGGGACCAGCTGGATTGTCCTCGCAAGGAGCTGGCATAGGCTCGACGGACTGAATGGCCTCCTCCTGTGCTGTAACCATTCCATGATTCTGTTTACAGTAGAATTCGAATTAGAACATTACAGCGCAGTCCAGGCCCTTCGGCCCTCGATGTTGCGCCGACCTGTGAAACCATCTGACCTACACTATTCCATTTTCATCCATATGTCTATCCAATGACCACTTAAATGCCCTTAAAGTTGGCGAGTCTACTACTGTTGCAGGCAGGGCGTTCCACGCCCCTACTACTCTCTGAGTAAAGAAACTACCTCTGACATCTGTCCTATATCTTTCACCCCTCAACTTAAAGCTATGTCCCCTCGTGTTTGCCATCATCATCCGAGGAAAAAGACTCTCACTATCCACCCTATCTAACCCTCTGATTATCTTATATGTCTCTATTAAGTCACCTCTCCTCCTCCTTCTCTCCAACGAAAACAACCCCAAGTCCCTCAGCCTTTCCTCGTAAGACCTTCCCTCCATACCAGGCAACATCCTAGTAAATCTCCTCTGCACCCTTTCCAAAGCTTCCACATCCTTCCTATAATGCGGTGACCAGAACTGCACGCAATACTCAAGGTGCGGCCTCACCAGAGTTTTGTACAGCTGCATCATGACCTCATGGCTCCGAAACTCAATCCCCCTACTAATAAAAGCTAACACACCATATGCCTTCTTAACAGCCCTATTAACCTGGGTAGCAACCTTCAGGGATTTATGCACCTGGACACCAAGATCTCTCTGTTCATCTACACTACCAAGAATCTTCCTATTAGCCCAGTACTCTGCAATCCTGTTACTCCTTCCAAAGTGAATCACCTCACACTTTTCCGCATTAAACTCCATTTGTCATCTCTCAGCCCAGCTCTGCAGCCTATCTATGTCCCTCTGTACCCTACAACATCCTTCGGCACTATCCACAACTCCACCGACCTTCGTGTCATCCGCAAATTTGCTAACCCACCCTTCTACACCCTCATCCAGGTCATTTATAAAAATGACAAACAGCAGTAGCCCCAAAACAGATCCTTGCGGTACACCACTAGTAACTAAACTCCAGGATGAACATTTACCATCAACCACCACCCTCTGTCTTCTTTCAGCTAGCCAATTTCTGATCCAAAGCTCTAAATCACCTTCAATCCCATACTTCCGTAGATTGGTAACCAGAGGCCACAGAGTGACAGAAAGCCAGGAGGGAGATGAGGAGCGAGTGGTTGTGATCTGAAAGCAGACTCGATAGTAACTTTCAAAAAGGAATTACTATGGGGAAAGGGCAAGGGAGTGGGATTGTTTCAAAGAGCCAGCACAGGCACAATGCGCCGAATGGCTGTGCGATTCTGTGCATCTCCCAAATGTCTACACAGTTCTGCACTGCAGCAGCAGTCTCCAGATCGGGTGTTGACCTAATTAAAATAGGTCCGTCTGCAAAGACTCCTTTGTTGGCAATTAGTGTGCTAAAATTAGACAGGGGGTAGTGCTGGCAGAGATCTGAGACTGGGCTGATCTCACTGTGTATTCTCAGGACTGACAGAGTGATCTTTCTGGAGTGGGGGCAGAAGTGGGTGGGGTCAGGGTGGGGGGGTTGTTGTTCACAGATATGCAGCCAATCATTGTGTAACCTGCTCTCATCTGACCACAACAGTGCTGCTCTGAGTTGTCCTTCACTGCACCATGAGGATATGGTTGCATGGGAATAAAGAACAGTGTTGTTGGGAGAGTTGCTTTCTCTGCACTGAGTATAAATGGTGCAGCCATACAGACTTCCCTCTGTGCTAAGTCAGCTGTCCAGGGATCCTGTATTCGTCTTCACCCATACTTACTGATCACTACCCAGTGAATTCCCACCTCACAGTTAAATACATTGTCAGCGTACTGTCCGCACACACTGGGTCACTCTCTCACCTCCGAGTCACTGGGTTGTGGGTTCGAGCCTCATAATCCTGGCCTGACACTTCCCCGGTTCCCGTACGGAGGGAGCGCCCCGCTGCGAGAGGGTCAGCACCGAGGGAGCGCCGCGCTGTCAGAGGGACTGTCTTTCAGGATGAGACGTTAAACCCGAGGCCCCCGTCTGCCCTCTCGGGTGGATATAAAAGATCCCACGGCCATTATTGGAAGAAGAGCGAGGGGGGGGTGGGGGAAGAGTTCTCCCCCGATGTCCGGGCGCCAATATTTATCCCTCAACCAACGTCACTTTAAAAACAGATGATCTTGTTAGCCTGCTGCTGACGGGAGCTTGCTGTGTGTAAATTGACCGCCACGTTTCCTGCATTACAACAGAAAGAACACTTCCAAATCACTTTGGTTGTGACACACTTTGGTAAAAACACTCTGTCGAAATGCAGCTCTGTCTAGATATACACTGGTACATGAGGGTGGTCCATTGGGTGAGGTACCCTGGTGGGATGCTGGGACTGCGTCTCGGGCGGGGGTGCGAGGTTACACCAATCTGACAGCCTCTCAATCACTTTGACCAAACCTCCTCTTCCAATTTCTTGGAGAGTGAATGGAGGTTCGAGCTGGTTTTCTGCTTTATTTCTGAGTTAGTTTTCAGAGGGGACTGCGGGCAATGCCGTGGAGAGCTCTGTGTTGTGCGATGCCCTGCACAGAATTTGTTTTGCTCTGGAGCTTGCTGCACACTGAGATCAATGAAGTCCTGCCAGTTGGCAGTGCCACAGAGGCTGGTTGAGTTTGATAAGGGGCACTTGTGCTGCACAGACTGCAGTTGCAAGCTGCCAGCTAGTGTCAGCTGCTGTGACTTAAGATGGAGCACTGATAGGCAGCAGCATCAGTCCCTTTTTCAATGGCCGGCCTGTACTGGAGGACTGGGAGTCGGGGGCTCTACCTCTGGAAGGTTAGCTGTCTCCACACCTACCTCAGTTCATCCGCTGCTGGAACCATAGAGTCAGTTATACAGCACAGAAACAGGCCCTTTGGCCCATCGTGTCTGTGCTGGCCATCAAGCCTATCTATTCTAATCCCATTTTCTAGCACTTGGCCTGTAGCCTTGTATGCTATATTGTTTCAAGTGCTCATCTAAATACTTCTTAAATGTTGTGAGGGTTCCTGCTTCTATCACCACTTCAGGCAGTACGTTCCAGATTCCAACCACCCTCTGGGTGAAATGTTTTTTTCCTCACATCCCCTCTAAACCTCCTGCCCTTTACCTTAAATCTATACCCCCTGGTTATTGACCCCTCTACAAAGGGAAAAAGTTTCTTCCTATCTATCCTATCTATGCCCCTCATAATTTTGTATACCTCAATCATGTCCCCCCTCAGCCTTCTCTGCTCTAAGGAAAACAACCCCAGCCTATCCCAGTCTCTCTTCATAGCTGAAATGTTCCATCCCAGGCAACATCCTGGTGAATCTCCTCTGCACCCTCTCCAGTGCAATCACATCCTTCCTATAGTGTGGCGACCAGAACTGTACACAGTACTCCAGCTGTGGCCTAACTAGTGTTTTGTACAGCTCCATCATAACCTCCCTGCTCTTATATTCTATGTCTCAGCTAATAAAGGCAAGTATCCCATATGCTTTCCTAACCACCCTATCTACCTGTGCTGCTGCCTTCAGTGATCTATGGACACATACACCAAGGTCCCTCTGACCCTCTGTACTTCCTAGGGTCCTACCATCCATTGTATATTCCCTTGCCTTGTTAGTCCTCCCAAAATGCGTCACCTCACACTTCTCAGGATTAAATTCCATTTGCCACAGCTCCACCCATCTTACCAGCCCATCTATATCGTCCTGTAATCTAAGGCTTTGCTCCTCATTATTTACGACACCACCAATTTTCGTGTCATCTGCGAACTTACTGATCATACCTCCTATATTCGTGTCTAAATCATTAATGTGCACTACAAACAGCAAGGGTCCCAGCACCGATCCCTGTGGTACACCACTGGTCACAGGCTTCCAATCACAAAAACAACCCTCGACCATCACCCTCTGCCTCCTGCCACTAAGCCAATTTTGGATCCAATTTGCCAAATTACCCTGGATCCCATGTGGGACTTTATCAAGAGCCTTACTGAAGTCCATGTAGACTACATCAACTGCTTTACCCTCATCTACACATCTAATCACTTCCTCGAAAAATTCAATCAAGTTAGTTAAACATGATCTCCCCCTGACAAAGCCATGCTGACTATCCCTGATTAATCCCTGCCTCTCCAAGTGGAGATTAATCCTTCCCTCAGAATTTTTTCCCAATAGTTTCCCTACCACTGATGTTAGACTCACCAACCTGTAATTACCTGGTTTATCCCTGCTACCCTTCTTGAATAATGGTACCACATTCACTGTCCTCCAGTCCTCTGGTACCTCTCCTGTGGCCAGAGAGGATTTGAAAATTTGTGTCAGACCCCCTGCTATCTCCTCCCTTGCCTCATATAACAGCCTGGGATACATTTCATCTGGGCCTGGGGATTTATCCACTTTTAAGCCTGCTAAAACAGCTAATACTGACTCCCTTTCAACGCTAATTTGTTCAAGTATATCACAATCCCCCTCCCTGATCTCTACACCTACATCGTCCTTCTCCATAGTGAACACAAATGAAAAGTAATCATTTAAAACCTCACCTATGTCCTCCGGCTCCACACAAAGATTGCCACTATGATCCCTAATGGGCCCCACTCTTTGGTTATCCTCTTGCTCTTAACATACTTATAAAAGGCCTTGGGATTTTCCTTTATCTTGTGCGCCAGTGTTTTTTCATGTCCCCTCTTTGCTCTCCTAAATACTTTTTTATGTACCCCCCTACACATTCTGTACTCCTCTTGTGCCTCCGTTGTTTTCAGCCCTCTGAATCTGCCACAAGCCTCCATTTCTTCTTTCCCTTATCCAATCCTCTATATCCCTTGACATCCAGGGTTCCCTGGACTTGTTGGTCCTACCCTTCATCTTTATGGGTACATGTTGGCTCTGAACTCTCATTTCCTCTTTGAACGACTCCCACTGGTCTGATGTAGACTTTCCTACAAGTAGCTGCTCCCAGTCCACTGTGGCCAGATCCTGTTTTATCATATTGAAATCTGCCTTCCCCCAATTCAGTACCTTTATTTCTGGTCCCTCTTTGTCTTTTTCCATAACTACCTTAAATCTTAGAGTTATGGTCACTATCCCCGAAATGTTCCCCCACTGACACTTCTACCACTTGTCCAGCATCATTCCCTAGGATTAGGTCCAATACTGCCCCTTCTCTTGTAGGACTTTCTACGTGCCGGCTCAAAAAGCTCTCCTGGATACACTTTAAGAATTTCGCCCCCTTTAAGCCTCTTGAACTAAGACTATCCCAGTTGATATTGGGGAAGTTGAAATCCCCTACTATTATTACCCTATTATTTTTACACCTCTCTGAGATTTGCCTACATATCTGCTCCTCTATCTCTTTCTGGCTGTTTGGAGGCCTGTAGTACACTCCCAGCCAAGTGATTGCCCCCTTTTTGTTTTTAAGTTCAACCCATATGGCCTCATTTGAGGAACCTTCAAAGATATCATCCCTCCTTACTGCAGTAATTGACTCCTTGATCAACAGTGCAATGCCACCTCCTCTTTTACACCCTCCCCTATCACGCTTGATGATTCTATACCCTGGAATATTGAGCTGCCAGTCCTGCCCCTCCCTCAACCATGTCTCTGTGATAGCAATAATATCATAATCCCATGTGTTAATCAATACCCTCAATTCATCTGCCTTACTAGTAAGACTCCTTGCGTTAAAACAGATGCAATCCAGCCTTGCATTATTCGCATTATTTTCTCTGCCTTCCAGACTGACTCAGTATCTCTTCTATATTTGACTGTGCATCACCCCCTACTGTACCTCCACTCTGTATCCCATCCCCCTGCCAAATTAATTTAAACCCTCCACATTCAACTATTTTGACACTCTGCTGGCTGGCTCCCATCCTCCTTTTAAACTTCAGCACATCCAAAACTCTGCTGCCTGTATCCTAAGTCTTGTTTACCCATCACCCCCTGTGCTCGCTGACCTACATCAGCTCCTGGTCCAGCAACGCCTCCATTTAAAAAATTCTCCTCCTCCTGTTCAGATCCTTCTGTGGCCTCTCCCCCTCTCCCTAACTCTGTAACCTCCTCTAGCCCCTACACCCCTCCCTATCTCTGTAAGCTCCCACAACCCTCCCTATCTCTGTAACCTCCTCTAGCCCCTACACCCCTCCCTATCTCTGTAAGCTCCTGCAGCCCCTACAACCCTCCCTATCTCTGTAACTTCCTCCACTCCCTACAACCCTCCGAGATCTCTGCGCTCCTCCAATTCCGGCCTCTTGACCATCCCCCGATTCCCATCGCTCCACCATTGGCGGCTGTGCCTTCAGCTGCCTGGGGCCCTAAGCTCTGGAATTCCCTCCCTAAACCTCTCCGCCTCTCTCTCTCCTCCTTTTAAGACGCTGCTTAAAACTGACCTCTTTGAGCTTTTGGTCGCCCGTCTCTAATATCTCCTGATGTGGCTCGGGGTGAAATTCTGTCTGGTTTACGCTCCTGTGAAGCACCGCTGGGATAGTTTACTGCGTTAAAGGCGCTATATAAAAGCAGGTTGTTGTCGTATACTTGCGTTGTTAAGAAAATGTCAATGAGAAAATTGGCATCCGGCCAGCAGGGATGGACAAGAGACTTGGTACTTGGAGAGGGTGTGGAAGGGATTTACTGGAATTGTACCCAGGCATCAGGGAGTTGGAGAGACTGCAGAAGAGGAGGCTGTGCAAAATGGTCGCAGGGATGACGGAGGAAGCACCATTTTAATTCCTTGTGTTTTTTTGTCTCCCCTTGTCTGACAGGTGTGTGAGAATCTGGAACTGGAAAAGTGCCAGTTGAGGGATGAGATCAAGGAGTGGAAGGTGCGGGAGAGCCAACAGTTACAGGATTGTACTGAGCTCGAGGAAGAGAACATTTCCTTGCAGAAACTGGTCTCCATGCTGAAAGAGAATCAGGTACAATGCATACAATTTACAGCACACGCAAACAGGCCGCTCTGCCCGTCCACTCCGTGCTGGTGTTTCTGCTCCACACGAGCCTCCTCCCACCCCCTACTTCATCTCCCCCCTATCACCCATATCCTGCTATTCTTTGTCAAGCCTGCCCTTCAATGCAGTCGCTAAATAGCCTTCGAAAATGTATTGCAAAGAACTGCAGACACCAGACACTGAGATTCAGGACTTCACTGCTGTTAACCAACGACTTCAGGTTCTTCGCCGTCCCAGCAGGTTTTTCAGAATTGCTCAGTTTGGACTCTTGCTTAATCCTTCTCTGTCTCTCTGTCTCTCTCTCTCTGTCTCTCTCTCTCTCTAAGTTTTCAAACATATGCATGTGCCCATGAGGCCCAGATAGAAAGGCACAGTGAAACCTCTCGAGACAAGCCCTGCCAAAAGACGGACACTTATTGAGAGGCCGAAATAATTTGCCTGGTGAAGTATCCAGGGGTGCGGGGAGAGGGGGAGGCGGCAGGCTGGAACTGCAGACTCCCAGAGACACAGACAGCCTTCACTGCACCGGGCACCTCCTCCAACTTGAAAAGTAGGATGCAAGTTTGTTGCAAAGCTGCATCTCTCTGGAACTTTCAGTGAGTGTCAGAGAGCTCCCCTTTCTACTGGGAATTGTTACAGCCCATACAGAGGCCACTTGGAAAATGGAGGCCATCAA